>NC_051847.1:238785195-238808742 GCF_002237135.1 Teleopsis dalmanni | reverse complement strand
AATCAATTGTCAATAATTCACTGTAAAGATCACTCCTTAACTCTCTTTAATGGTTCATAGTATTTCTCGTCTTTAGCTAATTTTGAACTTTTACTTGAAAGTAAAACCAAGATTTATTACTCGTTATCTATAAATATTGCATCTACATATGCAATTAGTAATCAACTAAAAAGTTAATCAGCTGAGAGTTATTTTCTTTTCGACGCCAAGCTGGACCTCTTCAATTTAAGGACACCTTTTTAGTGTTACACCAAATGAATAATCAAGTTACTATCAATCACTGCAATGTTTTACCGAAAGCAGAGCATGAGTTGAAAAAACTTTATTAAGATCTCCCACATAGCTTATATTGACTAGCTTCCAATATACGATAGTAGCTATGTTGTCGTTATCCAATGTTACTTTGGAGAGTGTGTTTATAGTCATTGCTTGAGATCAATATTAAATAGTATTAAATATTTAGATATTTGTAGATATCAAATAGATCAGTGAAGTTGGCATTTACCCAAGTTTCATATATGAAATACAATAACTTCACAAGACAAACAGTAAAATTTTTTAAACTTCTAATAAAATAGTTGAGCTAATTACTAAAATAATTCTATGAATAAATAATTATATACAACTGATCAATTTTTACTTTAAAAATTCTTAAACTAAATTTTTGTTCCATTAAATTTCATGTCTTTCCATAATTTTCATCTTTAATCCTCCTCCTCCTCTGCTATTGAGTGCTACTTTGCTGACTAATAAATCAACGCCAAAAAATTTCAAATTGAAGTGAAAGTCGTTTAATGCAATAACGCAGCGCTTTGAACTTTCCAACTAAATCACGCGTTAATTAAATCACTCAGAAGTAATTTTTTAAGTGTTTTCTACACAGAAAAAAAAAGATATTAAAAATCAAAAAGTGAAATGTTAAAATTGATTGAGCATAAATTAATGCATAAAGGCAAAATATCTAAAATAGCAGCCAATTTCATCGGAAATCGTGCCATAAAATGTACCTGTTGCTCATCGTTCACGGAATGGCCTTGTGTGTGAATGTATAAACGCCTAAAAATAGATCAATAAAATAAATGTAAAATAACAAACACACCGTTTACAAAAATAAACAGAACTATCTGAAAGTAAAAATAATTTCACATAAACAGAAAAATCTAACCAAATTTTCTATTAAAAACAACACAAAAATTGCCGCCTGCAAAGCCAGGCATATGGAAATATAATTTCCACTCGTATTTTTAGCAAATATTGAAAAATTGTGTGAAATAAATCAGTTCATTTCCTTTGAAGTGTTTTTTTTCTTTGTTGTTTATTTTAGATTAAAATATGCAACATTCAATATTTTTTCTTTATTTAGTAATATGCAGAATATGGAATTTTCAACTGATTTTTTAATTAATATTTTGAAACTTTTATAAGTCAACTTAAAATAAATTTTTTAAAGAAAATAAAATCATTAATCATGATTTGTTTAAAAGATTAAATATTAATTAGTATATAATAAAGAATATAATATAATACACCAGGCATTAATAATTTAAGACACTGCATGTTTTATTTAAACTGCAAAATAGCTCAACAGCCCAAAATAAAAATATCTTTATAGTGGACTTCCTTCTTTGGATCCAAATCAATTTTGCCTACTGCGAGACTAGCTGGCATTGGTAGTTTCTAATGTTTAAAAATATTCTGCCATTTTTGAACTCTAATGCAACTTCGAAGCGATATTAGAAGTCTTACATTTATCTATATTCTGTATTTTTTGTACAATTCATTTGCTTTCAAGATATTTTATTTGAGTAATCCAAGTGGCGCTTAATTTTCTATCTCGTGCTGAGTAAAGACTTCTTACTGCAATTTAAGACTTTAACCTATTTCACCCTTTTACTAATTAATGATTTCAAATAAAGTATCAGTCTGAAGTCTCACTCCTCCAGTAACCAATATCAGAATTAAAAGTCTTGATATTTAGGAAATATGTTTCATATATATTTTGTGTCAATCAGAGAGCATAGAAAGAGATAAACATAAAGATTGGGTTAAAATAATACAAGCGTTAGGTTGAATTATATACAAACTTAATGTTCTATGCTGTAAAGACCACACATGCAAAGCTTGGAAAAAAGTTATATTGGACTTCATCGAATTAATGGAAAAAGAATTGGTGGGGTTGTGGCTCATATATTTAGGTAACAATGTAGGTAATAAAGTATTAGTTTAAAGTAAAGTATTAGGAGTTCAACAAGAAAGTCATGCTATGATTGACAACATGAATATTTTTTCTATTTAAATGGATCAACTTCATCTTGCGTGATCAAAATAATTATTGCCTATGTTAATAGTTTTAAGTATGAGGTTGTATAATAGATTTCAATACACTGAGATGTACTGATATTTCTTTTCTTGTTATTAACAACATAAGTTAGTGATTTTATTTAGATAATCGAGTATTACATCATTTTTAACAGCACTCTATTGACCTTATAAATATTTTACTATCATTTATTAAACAAATATTTTAAAATTTTATAGAATAATCCTTACTTTTACTATTTTACAATTAACAGTATATTTATAAATGTTTTTATGAGACTGTAGAAATATTTTCTTTGTACTGAGAACTGAGTACATTATCGGTCGATAATTACAGATGAGTGATGAATAAAAAAAAAATAACTGTAAAAAAAATATACCTGTATTAAGAAAATATATTATTTTTATTTATTAAAATGAAAGTTCATTTAATTTAATTTTATCTAATCTAATTAATTTAAAAAAAAAAAGTGAAAAAATGTACTCATATTAAGAAAGCATATAAATTCTGTTAATTAAAATTTACTATTAATTAATTTGATTTACTTTTATTTAATCTAATTCAATTAAAAAGATAAAGTGATGAAAAATATACTCGTATTAGGAAAACGAATTAATTTTGTTAATTAAAATGAACTATCAACTAATTTAATTTAATTTTATTTGATTTAATCTAATTAAAAAGATATTCTAATACGAAAATATACTTTAAAGATAAATATTTTAATTAAGATTATTTGTGCAGATATTTATATTAACTTTTCACAAGCTGAGAAACAAAAAGAATTAATATGGAAAGTACCAAAAATAAATAATGAAAATGTTTTAAAAGAAAAAATACCTTTCGTGGAACATATTTTTTTCTTCTCATATTATTCTTGCAAAAATTCCCTCTCTTCAATTCCGATTTCCAACGGAAATTTGCCATTTAGGAAATGTTTTTATATTTTTTCTTCCATTTTCCTTTATATTTTTGTACACTCTTAGGCAGAACGCATATTTATCTTGATTCGCATTTTTTCACTAAGCCATTTTTCTACCTTAATTCTACTCTTCCTATTTCCGGTAAAGGTTCCTCTGCTATACGAGCATAAGGTTTCTACTAATTTCATTTTTTAAATATTTCCATTTATCTTCTCTAATTTGTGCTACTTTGAAAAATTGTTAATATTCTGCAGCTTTGTAGTCTGTGTATCCTGATTTTTGTATTTAATAAAAAAAATTTGGTTTTAATTAGTAAATTTTTTTTTTGCAAAAATGGTGAATGAACAAAGTATAAAACTTTTTTCTTTTTTGTTTTTGTACTATTAAATTTTTAATTAAACTTAAACAATGGCCCTTATTGCTAATTAAAGGAAAAGGTACCGATTTTGTGTTTTAATAAGAGAAAAATTTGTCATAATTTATGAGAAAGGACCAAGTGTTTGCTACTTTGTCTTTTTTGATGTGAACTATATATAGTATATATTACTTTTCTAGCCTTGAGTTCAAAACTGTATTTTTGACACAGTTAACTTTTATGAATTTTATTAAAAAAAATAATTAAAACAAATACCGACAGGACTTCTAGTCAGTCGAGCTGACTTCATTCCATATTCATTTCACTTATAATTAAAGGAATGTTAATATAGAATTTTACTTGTGAAGGAAGTGTGTACTTTTAAATAAAAATTAGAATTAAAAAGTTTTTAAGTGAATGAAAACTTTTTTGATAAACTATTTCCGTTAAAATAAAGTTGATGTGCAACTAAGTTTGTTTGAGTATGCAAATTTGTAGGTATTCCCAACAAAAAACAGAAAATATTTTATTAAAAAAAGGAGGGTAAACTCATTTTAAACTGCACTTTTGTCGTTTTAAAAACTATTCAGAAAAAATCATTTCCAGTAAAAGTTTTTATTTAAATTTATACGTAAATATTCTCACATGTGATATTCTTTACATAAATAACAAATTTTATAAATAAAAATATTTTCGCTAAAAATAATAACACCTTTGATATTTTATGCAAAAATTAAACATTTTTAGTATGAAACAAAATATTGACTTTCACAAAATATGTAAAACATATTACACATAAAACAAATCCAAAATTTTGTGTTCAAAAAATTATTGAATTAAAAAAATTTCATTTTAAAAAAATATTTTTTTCTCAACATTGAATGGTTAGTTGCAGTGGCAGGCATTCTACCACATTCCTCGCAAGAACCCTAGTCTGGAAGAGTAAAGACTAAACCCATTCCATTTAGATAGTTTAATAGATCTTCACCGATGAACAATCTGATAAACTATCAAAGAATTATCTTCTTAAAAACCTATATTTTCTGATTGACGTTCAGAGCCGGGGATTCACAGAGTAAATTTCTCCACATTACTTACCGATTTCATTAAGTAAATTTCTAATATTATATGGTGTTATTAAAGAGCATTTATGCCTTAAATGGAGAGAATCCTAATTATAAAGAAAAATTACCATTTCATCAAGCCGATGCACCTTGTCGCATTGATAATATTTTACTATATTCTCATTTAATTGTATTTCCATACACTGGAACTCAAGAACTGGGTTCACAGACTGGTATTAATTTGCAGACCTTTCCTTTGCTTTAAGTAATGAAATTTTGCTTCAATTAAAAACGGATTATCTCAACTTAATTCAATGCAAAGACCGAAAAGAATTCATTCTACACAAAATGCATTGAAATATTAAAATTTAAAAATATCTAAACACACCGATAATAGCTAACATTATAGTTTTTTTCTTAATCTCAACGAGATAAATCAAATATCACTACATGGATATTTATGGGGTTATATATTAAATGTCAGATTCATTTAAAGTTGGCTTTAATATATGTCTTATGTGTGTTTAGGATGTAGGATAATATAGATTGTAGAATAAAACTATATGTTATCTGATTGATTCTTGCCGCAAAATATTGGAATAGATCTTATAGGTAAGTACAAGAGTTTGCAAAATTTAGTAGCGATGGTAGTTTCCTTAATAAAACATCAAAAAGAAGTAATTGAAGAAAAATATATAAAATATTGGTACGATTAAATAATGCTCACAAAGTCGTCACTCCAATCTAACCGAGATTTAAAAAAGTTTCATTGTAATTTTATAATCACTACACAATGTAGCTGTCTGTTGCAATAGAGCAATTTACTGCTCTCTATAAATATAGAGCACTTTTTTCGTCTTAGTAAAAAATTGTATTCAAACACCATCTCATTTAATTCCTTGACGCATAATACTTGGTATTCCAATACCATTTTTTAACTATATATCCTTTGAAAGTAGAAAAGCGTATTTATAGTACAATATGATAAACAATACGATATATATAAGTATTATAAACACTTCATTACTTTATTTTAGTTTAAAAAGATGATTTTCGTTGGCAGTTCTTAAATTTTGTATATATTAACAGGATTATTATTATTATTGAGCAAGGGATCGTGCACTGCGACCTAAAAGATCTATTGTGCCCCTTTGTCAGGTTAGAGTATTTCTCCAAGTCCGATTTCCTTAATGAAAGACAGTATGGATCCTATCTTCCCCAGTCTTGAATCCTTATGATCCATGAAATACCCTCCTAGGTGTTTCTTTCGCTTATGCATCAGTGCCGGGCACTCCCCAAGCACATGGTATGCCGTTTCTCTATTCCCTGCAGTATCTGCAGTCTGAGTTGGATTGATAGGTGATTATTCAATCTGTAGTGACCGGTCAGTAATCCCGTAATAATTCTTATGTTAGTTTTTGATTGTACTATACAATCTTTAAAGCGTTTTAGGTTGTAAGTCCCTAAAAGCATTTTAGATTGTGAGAGTCTTGGTAGCATTAACCAATAGTGTTCTCTCTCTTTTTTCTCTGCGTCATTCATGATAATGGATAGAGCTCCTTTGCCTAGACCACAGAATGGTTCTGGGCCTATCATTCTTGATGCCGCGCCTCTTCTTGCAAGTTTGTCTGCCATTTCATTACCCTGGATACCAGTATGTCCCCAAATCCATAAAAGGTGCACCTGATTGATCCCACCGAGTGTGTCCAGCTTGTCAATGCATTCCCATACCAGCTTGGATGTTACCTGGTAAGATATGAGTGCCATTATAGCTGCCTGGCTGTCAGTCAGTATTGCAATTTTACGGTTCCGGTAGTTACGTTCAAGATTGAAACTATCTATCGCGTATATTTCCGCTTGAAAGATGGTTGTATTGTTTCCTAATGCTTCCCAGTATTTTTTGCCTGGTCCATAAACACCAGTTCCAGCTCCCTCATATTAACAGGATTATTTATATAAAATTTCACAACAACTGTGTGTATATACTATAAAATTACTTAAAATTTAAAGTTACATACAAATAGTTAGATTTCAATGAAACCAACATTACCAGCTCAGTTTGATACAAATTTGCTAATTTTCCAAACAATTACTGACATAATCGACTCATGAGAATTGCGCCTCATGAAGTAAACATTAATTGCCAATTGGTATATGCAATGAAATGTCCTAATTAAATTGATGCAAATTTAAATTGGTACAGGCGTTGAGTTCCACTTACAACATATCACTTTTACTTCATCCACATCCACATCGACATCTACATTCGCATTCACATCCACAAACAAACAAGCAATCAAATATTTGGAGTATACAATGAGAGCAATTAAGTTTGACCACAAACCTTTCCAGCAGCTTTGTAAACCACATACTCATTTTCACAATTTGATCCAAAAAACTCATCAACTTCAAGTGCCAAACGGTTCAGAACATTTTTGACCACAATCAACACCTAATTGAGGACTAAACGTACGCAATATGAATTCTTAATAAGCAAAGACATCGAAAACGCTGCTCGACTCATACTTCAAATTAGCAACAACAACAACAATGCAGCGCTGCGTACGTGTCTTGTTAGAGTACCTACGATTTTAGTAGGCTTCAGAGGGAATCATTGACGTTTTCATATACTTGTTTTTTTTTTTGTGTATATGTGTGTGTGTGTGTGTCGTGCTCATCAATTTATAAAGCGACAGTTACAAAGAGTAAAATGACGATTCAATGAATTTTCATGCATTCATTGGACTTTTATTAAAAATTTTTTTTTCGCATTTTCTTCTCTTTCAATTTGCATTCAATGGTAGGTAGCGTTTTAAATTATTTTTATCGCAAAGCAGGAAACTCAGTGGAGTGTATTACAAATCTCGGCAATTTAATTTTTGGTGTTCGAAAAAGTAAAGTTGGTTTTTATTTTAATTTGCATCCTCAACACTTTGTAGTAAAAAGTAAAAACCAATTGAATTTTTTCCTGCAAACGTGATTTGATTTAAAATTTTGTGCGCAGCTCAATTTAAGTTTTATTTACGGCAATTAACATGCGTCACGCAACACTCATACGCCATGTTGCACCAATTCATTTTGATGTTTTTTTTTTGTGTGGTTTTATTTGCCTTTTGAGGCAAATGTATATGATTTTTTTGTTTCTGTTGAGTCCAAAGTGAAATTACATTTTTTTTTTTGCAACTATAAATTGTTTCACAAAAAGATGCGTTTTATCAGCGCAAAGCTACATTTATAAAAAATTCAGTACATTTTAATCGTTGGATACTTTGTCGAGATTTTAATATGCCAATGTATAGGTTTCGTTTTGGCGATTCTGCTGCATCTCTTTTATAACTAATACTGTTAGTATTTTCAGATATGTAACAAAGAAAAAAAAATAAATTATTTCAGTGATCCTAATTGAAAGATACTCTGGTAGGATAATATTTTAACTAATAAAGAATATGATTCGTTAGTTTTTATTAAGCGAATAAAATTTATTGAATAAAAACAAATTGTAATATATTCAAATTTGATTTACAAATTAATAAAATAAGAAAAATAAAAAAAAGAAAACTTATATATTTAAATGTAACAAGTAAAATACTATCAAATTGACGACATTTATTCAAAGCTTTAATGAGTTATATGTTTCAGAAAATGTACGAACTTATTTTGATAAATTGAATAAGAACTATTATTTCTACTGTAAAAATATAATATAATTAATATAGTTTAATATAATATAGTTAAAAATAACTATATTATTAACAACGTTAGTTCTAATCCATGAAATCATAAAATTTGTGGTTTTAATAGTAAGTCGTAGTTGATTACTATATTTATACGAAGAAATTACACACAGAAATTTTTACTGTCAATTTTTGTAGTTCTTTTCAGATAGAATTCAAATTTGCTCTTTACTAGTTTTAGTTTAATTTACTATATATTCGTCTAAATACACGAACACTACATTTAATGTTTAAGAATGATTTTTTCCTTTATCTGGTTTTATTTACACAAAGGGCGTCATAGATTAAATGCGCCAATTAGACCGTGATGACAGTCTATACATAAAAATTTAATTATCTTATTAATAATAATATCTACCACATTCAAAGCCACTTTAAACTTTTACTCACACTGACTAATTTATTTTATATAAAGTTTTATTATTTTTTGATATATCTAAATCAGCAATATACACAATATAGTACAAAAAATTTTATTATGTATACGAGAAGAGAGATGTTGATAAAATTAAACAACCGATAGATGGCGTTGTTCTAGTTTAAAAAACCAAAAGAAAAAGTTTACAATAAATTAAAATTGTTATTAGTTTTATAATTACAATTTGAAAGTTCAAAAGTTAGTGCAATCAATATTTTTTATCTAAAAAAAATTAAAAATCCTCCAAAAAACTAAAAAACTCCAATATTACGAAAATTTAAACAATATCAAAAGCAGTTCTATTCAATATAAGTGAATCATAAAAGACTATCTATAGAATCAAATTAAAAAATCATACTTTTATAAACAAATATCTACGCACAATCTTGTTTATTTTTGGAATCAGGGAGTATCCTATATCAATTTGCGGTCTGTATAAAGAGCTACAAAAAAAATGCATAAATGCAAATAGGGATGGATAATATTGGGCGGAAACAACTCTCATGACTAAGAAAAATTTGAACCTAGACAAAACTTCGAACTATTGGCGAAGTGATACACTTTGTGTGTTCGAGAGAACTCTCCACAGCGATAGTAAATAAAATAACGTGAGACACTTTTTAAACGCTGCATAGATTGTAGTTTAATGTAAAATGATGAACAGAGGTAGTCTAAGAAGTAGAAGAAAACTGTGGGATAGGGCATATTTTATACAGGCGTTATAGTTTTGCGTAATAGGCACCACAATGGAATCCGCAAGGTTTAAAGAGTTTTAGCCGTAGCAGTATATTGCAAATAAAAATATACTCCTTATTCATGAGACGTGGGCTTTATGTTTTCCCCTAAAATGACAGATTTACATACATTCATATATACGTGCATACATACATACATACATTATTCAATATAGATATTATTTTTATTAAAAATTGTGTTGATTTTAGATTTAATTGCTGCTGCTAAGTTTATAATGTTTCTTTCTCAAACTTTTATTAATTATACGGAAAATCTCTTATAATTTATTCCATTTGTTTGCTTTTTGTTGAGTAAAAAATTTTTAAATCCCTATAAGCACTTATTAGCTTAGATGTATAAGATTTGTTGCAAATTTTTTTGCATTGTGAAAGTTTTAAAAATTTTATTTTATAAAGAACATACTTTACTTTGAATTGTATAAATTAGTCCGAAAAACTTTGTGGAAAAACTTTAGCAATATTCTTAATAAAATTAAATCAAAAATAAGTTGGGAAAGAACTCAACAAATTTTGATACAAATACTTTTCCTTTGCAAGTTCGATTTGAGTAACTTTTCGCATGAAAATATTAGAAAAGTGAACTCCATTTTTTGTCTGTAATTTCATATACTGTTGAGTTAAATGAAAAGAATGAATTCAAATAAAATAAATTGCAGAAATGCAATTTAAATCAAATTATCGCTTTTACTTATTTTTATTCAACTTTTATTGACTTTCTCTCCTCAAAAGTAATTAATATTCAAAACTTCGTTGTGTTTTAATTAAATTATAAATTCGAAAACTTATAGCACATGCAATCGTTCTTAAGAAACCCTCGATGATGCACTGAATAAATAACTTTCAGGGCATGGAAACCAATTCAATGGGTTTCCTGTGTGAAATTCAATTTCCTTCAATGTGCATAAGACTTTAAATTTAAACTATTGAACTAGAAAGATGTTAATGCTTCACTTAGTCACACTTCAATTGCAGGCAAATACGAGTACACAATAAAACTACAATAAACAATAAACTAATCTATGCCTATGTACTCCTATACTTATTGTATATATGTAAATTTATGGTTACCTATTTATATAACCACATATGTGTGTTATATGTTACATTTATATAACATACGTGTGTTTATATATATAGTATATGTACGTACAGTAGATAATTAAAATGTTAATTTATTTCTAATATAACTTGGGCTTGAGCACATAAATATTTGCATATTTGACGCTGTGGTATTCACTTGTCAACGAAATACGAAATCCTTCACATTACAGTGGTCCATTAATCCTCTCTATTATAGAATTAATAAAAGTATAAAAGCATTGCAAAAACTGAAATTTCATATATAAACATGTAGCCACAGGTATGACAAGGCATTATTAATAATCACTTAAAAAAATAAATTGGTTAAAAACAATTATTTTTAATTTAAACGACCAAAAAACAAAAACAAAAATTTATATTCTACAATTTATGAATATTTATATAAAAACTCTAAATAAACAAAAAATATGAATTCAATTAGAAATTTATCAACTTTTGTCAAAAAATGTTTCAGTGTTAAATAAAATATGCAAATGTTATCAACGATAAAATATTTTTAATTAAAATATAAAGCTATTAGTAAACATATTTCAAATACAAATATTTTGATAATCAGCTATTTTTTTTTTTAATTTATTATTTATTATTTACTTTTGTTTGACATGCAATTATAAAAATAAATTAAATTCTTATTATTTATTAAAAATCATTTATGCTAATATTTAAATATATTAAGTATTTGAAAATTTGAGGAATTTATAAAAGCTTTTTGTGACATTTATGAAATATTTCAATTTATTAAATGAAAATGAAACAAAATAATTATACAAAAAAATGCAGTATTAACAAAACGTCACTGACACATCATGTCAATAAAATAAAACTAATTTATATTCTCATATAAATAAGTGATAAGTGAGGTGATGGTTTATGTATAACAAACACTATAATCATAATGATATTAATTGTATTTATCTTTACATAAAATAAATAAGATGATGTTTAGATTTTACTCAGAAATGTGCATCTTAGATTCTTAGATTGAAAACTTTTTACCAGCACCGGTGACCATACATTGCCCTTATAAACAGTTAAATCTCACAACGAGTACATTTACTGTATGTTGACTTATACTTGCTCACACATGTTATTATTGCTGGTGAAAGTGAAAGATCATAGAAATATACTTTTATCGGTGCCAACGGTTCCATATTTGCTGTGGTATTTAGGTATTTAGTGGAAATATGCTGAAGTCAAGCAGACCTTTTTCCAATAACCAACTCCGCGAAAGAAAATTTTCTGAATGTTTTCACTCACTGGTACATTGAATAAGTTTTCAACCACTTACTCAAATTCCAAAGATTTCAACAATTTTTTTTTGCTATCGCACTTCTTGCAAGTCTAGGCAAATGACGCCACAGCTAGGTTATATATATTAAAAACTACTGTAGAGATCAGTTGTTTCAGTTTCTTTTGCATTTTGCAGTTCACAATAAGCACAATCAGTACATCTCAGTATCTTCATACAACTATTTTCTCGCGAATACAGTCAAGCATCTATCTACTGTTTTCTAGCCATTCTCTCAATCAGTAATCTATACGCAAATAAACGCATGACCTCTAAACTAGTAATTACATTTAATCGTTAAGTCTTTGTGTCTATCTTCATTTCTGATATACCATGGAGCTTTTAAAATGCGTCCTAATACAATCAATTCAATATTCCGATAAATTCGAAGTTTTCTTATGGTGGATGAAGCAACATTGGTGGATGAAGAAACATTATTATTAAGTGACTTAAGTCCAATTACCTCTATGTCTTATAATGAAAATAGTTTTCATTTTTTCAGCATCTGTTAAGTAAAATTTGTAATTTTTTATTTAGGTATCACCCAGGCCCTTGTTTTACACCTGTCTCAACTTTAAATAGTTACGATATTTTGCCTTGTATATTGTGTAAATTTTTATTGCAAATGAAAGAAAAAATTAATACGAAAGCTTCTTAAACTTAAGCAACTTAATGCTTAGCAATTCGATAATAATTTCCTTCAATGTAAGACTACTAAGTCCTTCCAATCCATTCTGTATTCGTAAAGTCAACGCAATTACTCAGGGCTGTCGTATATATTTAGTTTAATGAATTATTCTTAATGCTATCTGTGTTATATTATTATTCTTTATATTCATTATATCGGCATGATTTTAATTTTTCGATCACGGACATCTCACTACGGATTTTATCAATATAGCTTAATTGTTGAGACATCATTCTCACATGAATAGCTTAATTGTTAAGAATTCTCATGTGAAAACCACCAACAACAAGTAGGCATGCCATTTGGGTTGTGTGCTATATTGAAAGTAAAAAGTTTACATTCTAGACCATTGCTATCTCTAGAAATTAGTTATATTACCATACAGAGTAGTGGAAAAAGTTACTTTCTCTACTGTAATCCAATGTTAGATGTGCATGTTCGCGAAATAGAAGTCGTGTCATTAAATCTAAGTTAACCTACTTTTTCATTTACTAAATACTAAGCGTTTACAATATTGCAATTAGCTTAACAAATGTGTAACAAATGTCAGTTTCAATCATTTAAATCCAACAAGATACTCTAAAATTTCTTTAATTATCAGCAGTCAAAATAAAGGGTTGGCAACACTGTATTTAAAATTGAAAGTCTTTTATTATTTGATCATTTATTTTAATTTCTAAAATTCTTAAAAAATAATTATAATTTCAACTGCATTGGCCATGACCAAGTCCACATTCTTTTAAGGTTAGGTCAAGTATTTAAAAGTAAACAAAGAAAAACCATATCCACAATTTTTATTTTTTTTTTCTTTTATTGTTTAATTTTACTTTTGTACAATTTTTGTACTAAGTCAGTGTCATGGAACATTTTAAATGTATGAAATTTTAATAATTAAATAATTCATTTCATGAGTGAACTTTATGTATATGCATGTATATTTCTTTTAAATACGAGAAAATAAAAAAGTAAAACCAATATCCATAAAACATATGGTATACGAGGGAATATATGCCCCTGCAAAAATTGAGTCCTTGAAAGCAGAAAAAAATCTCAAATGCAGGCAGCATTGAAACGGTGCCAAGAAAACGTTAAAGGAAAACATTTAAGAGATATGAAAAGGAATTTTATCGCAATTTAAGTAAGCCACAAACAACCTTTGGGAGTAATGCTTAATGTATGACACAGATATAGTTTTTATATAGGTAGATCTACAGAATTACATACGGGTATCAGCAACTGGAGTGCAGTATAATTTTATATTTCGAAAATTTTTACAATACTTTGAGAAATTATTTCGTGCTCGAAATCGTCTTTCAAGCAAACAAATTAAATGGAAAAATGCAGATTTTCACATGCAGCAAAAGTGCTATGAACATACAGATTTCTTTTTGTGTGTAATACATATATAGATATGTATCTACATATATGTATGTATATACTTTTTCATACAATTCTTGCTTTATTAAAACACTTTTGAACTTTGACATGCATTGTTACTGTGGTTAAAGTTGACATTGCAATGCGAAAAGTCTCTGAAAGGAAAACTGAACCGAACTGAATTTGAACTGCACTGAACGGAACGAAAGTAAAAATTGAGGGCAAAACTGCATTTGAACGATTTTGTAAAAATATACTGCAGTTTGTTTAAGAAAAACAGCCAACCTAAGAAATCATTTAAGCAAACAAATGGGGAAAACCCATGGCTTTTATATATAAGAGTATATGCAAGTTAATTTAAATTTTACGCCCATTTCGAGAAGTGATTTGTACTAGAAATTTTGCTCGTCTTATATTTGCACGCTTTTGTTCTAAGTAAATTAAAATCGAAATGAAAAAAATATGCAGAAAAATTCTCGGGTCTTATTTTTGTTGTATTTGCATTTTCCCTGTGCAGTGAAAAGTGGAAAATGGAAGAATTTTCACTTCTTCATACAATTTGCTTAACAAGAAGTAAAAAAATTAAGTAGTGAAAACAGCAAATGTCATTGTTTTCACAATTTAGTAAACAATCACTTTTTCACTTCTTAAGATTTACTTTTGTTTGCAAAGCTCCCTCCAGGAGTAAGAGCGAAAAAAGTGTTAGCATAAAATATTCCATTAAGAAAATTAATTTCAATTAACTTCCTTTAATTTTTTACTTTGCATAACTTTTTAATTGCACTGCCTTTAACCGCGAGGTGGCTTGAGTAATCGTGTAATTGCGTTAAAAAGTATTATTTTTTATGTTTTAATTGTAACTTATCAACTCGCCGAGATTTAAATGCTACTAAAACCAAGAAAAAACCTCAAATTTTAAAATATTTTTATGTATTTATTTGAGTCTCGTACAGTAGTTGTCTCCGCTACTTATGGAACTGAAACAAAAGCGTGCAGGAGAAGACAACGATATAGCTGACAATTTTCCAAAACACACGTGCTACCATAGATTAAATGGATTTAAACCATAATGGAAATCTGGGACTCACTCTCTACAAATGCCAAAGACAGTATAAAATATTCATCAAATTCTCTAAAAATTAAATCGACTTCTTGCATCCAGCAGTGAGTATATTAAAAATACACGTTTCTTTTTAAAGGGACACTGCACGTTGAGGTATTATACTAACAATATCAACGTCTCAGACAGTTCGATCTGAAGTTTCTGACAGTTTCAAATATTCATTAACCTTTCTAAGTCCATCTCAAATTGACTTTTTGTAGTGAGCCGAGAAGATATTAAAACTCTTCTCATTACCCCATATTGAATATTGAAGAAAACAAACCCATGACCATATTTAGTAGAAACCTGAAGATCGGTTCTCCATATTAACAACATATAAAAATAAACAGGATACCAGCTTCCAACAGAGCGCAGTACTAGTTGACTTTTTGTGCCGCGACATATACATGTAAAAGTTAAATATTTAATTATAAACAAAAATATAGTGATATTAATACATATATATAAAAGTTAAACTTAAAAACAACTTCTAACTTCTAATACCGACTGCTTATGACCGCTACTGCTGCCGATTGACTACTACTACTGCTTCTACTTGGCTGCTTGACCGACTTCTACTTGACTGCTCAGCCGACTTCTAGATGACCGGCTTAAATACATGTGTAATAATTTATCTTAATCTCATAGAATATTTGGTTATTCAGATTCTTCAGTATTAATAAGGCGAGTGTAAGGGTAAAAAACATGCATTATAATCCCCATAGCGCGTTTTCTTATGCTTAATCCAGAGAGCATAAATGTTAGTCGATCGATTATAAGAAGTTCGAATAGTAATATCAAAGTCTGGTAAAGTTTTGCTCTAAAAAATCAAAAAACTGGAAATCGACAGAAGTCTGAACTCCCACTGCATTAAAGCACTGTAGCTATGTTAGATTTCTTCTGAAAAACAAAAATAACTTCCACTTATTTTATGAAGGTCTATGGTAAGATTTTCTGTACTTGTTCATTACGAGATAAAAATAGCCAAAGTTATTAATTTTATTAATATATTCACTTCATCTGTGCTTATCATTCATTACTAATCAATTTGCACATACTCTGTTTTATCTCATTAATGCAGTATTTGCTTAATTAAATACACGCACTTGTTTCCATTTCATTATATTTGCTTTTCTGCAATATATTGAATCTAAATAACCGGACTTTTTCTTAATGATTTCTGATTAAATTCAGTATAACATATATACACTTAATATAGAATGTAATCACATAGTATACAAAACCAAAATAAATAAATAAACCCACTCAGATTGCTTGTACATGTAATATATTCTGTGCTTGAGAAATTGATATAAATGTATTGCATAGTTTTGGGTGCTTCATATATATATATATATACTCGTATCTTTTTTAATCTAATTTCATGAAACACATCAGGCAAATTAAGGATTCAATATTCTTTTTCTTATTATTTTATTTTTCTTCAATCTCACTACAATCTTATATCTTGTTTGTTCATAAGCTTTTAAATATGTTAACGTACATATTCACTTACTTATGTATGAAGCTAATAAGGCGCACTAATGCACACATGTATGAGTTTATCTGCATGTAATGCTGTCTATAAGAAAAGTGTATTAAAGGTGTTAATATCCTTTTATATGCTGAGAAGCATTAATGGTTATTTGTTGTTGTGCTTGTAATTACATTTTATGAACTGAAACTAATTTCCTGTATGTTGGTTAAGGACTCTATATTAAATAATATATGGTGTATGTTCGTATCTGGAAATCGCTTTATTCTGCTTGGAAATGGCATATTTTATTCATGCAAGTGTATTGAAAAGCCATTGAAATGCATTTTTAATGTTCTGTTTATTGCGCTGTGGTATGCATTGTAGGATGTTAAAAGTTTAAAGTAAGATTTTGACGTTATATATGCGATATAAGTATTGTGGGGGGTTGTCCAACGTATTGTATAAGCAATTTAGATATTACTTCGGTAATGAAAGTGTCTGTATTATCTTTTAAAAGTTTGTGAAAGTAAATTATAAATAAATTATATTGTTAAACTTAACTTTAAAATCAACAAAATGAAGTTATTCTTACATTATGAAATTTTTGAGTTATAAATTTAAGTTCGGGCATTCTTTTCTTTGTGGCTTTAAGTGGTAATATTTTATATTTCTGTGAATTTTTTGTCATTATGAGGATTATTAAGTCCCTTTTAGTATCCAAAAAATCTACTTAAGTAAAGTATTTACTTAATCAGGTAAGTGAAGTTAAAGTGGCATATAAACCAATCGTTTACCTCTATCTTATGAGATGCCGAAAATTATTTTTATAGCTAATAAAAGTTTAAAAACATGATTCAAAAATTCTCTCTTATAGTACTATGCTTTGCAGAAGTTTTCCTATTTCAACTATATTAGTCCTAACTGCCTCATGTAGATAAATGTAATTAAAGACATTTTATTAAATTTGGATACATTTCACTGATGATGTTTTAAAAATACTTTATTTTAATATATTATTCATGACCAAGCATGCAGTGGTTTCTCGAATCTTAACAACTTTAACCTGAAAAGTACTTTATTAATTCAGTAATGGTGAGATTTTTATTAATAGCCCTCAAGTTATGACTTCGAACTATTATTCAAAATTTAAAGAAAATTCTTATCGGTTTTTAATAATGGAACTGTGATCACAACAACTTCAGCCTTAAAAGTGCTTTATTAATTCAGTAGTGCTGAGATTTTGATTAATGCGCCTTAAATTAAGACTTCAAACTATTATTCAAAATTTGAAGAAAATTCTTATCGGTTCTTTAGAATGGAATTGTGATCACAGTTCGCTTGGTGAGTATTGTTTGATTTCCCTTACAATTAACTGCAAAATAAATAAAAATAAAAATTTAAAAAAAAAAATTAGTAAAGTAAGCATACGGATGGTTTCCTAAAAAGAACTATAATTCGAACAAAACTTACATTATCATATCTTTTTTATTACTTACTTAGGTGGCCAAGGACGTAGGTTCTCTACAGCGTTTTCCACCTGCGGATACCGAATCAAATACCTTTCTAGCCGGACTCCTTTCTTCCATTCGCATGATATGACCAAGCCAACGAAGCCGCAGAATTTTTATGCGCTTAACTATGTTAATGTCACGCTATAGCTTATACAGCTTATCTAATTCGATACTCGTAAGGGACCATAGGAACCATAGATCTTTCAAAGAATTTTTTTCTCGAATGCTCTAACGCTAAATTTCGTCATTTTTGTTGTTTAAGCTGGTTCCTAAATAAATAAAGTCTTTCGCAATTTCAATCTTGTAATTGTCAACAGTGACATGGGTTCCAAGGCGCTCCAGAAATTTATTTGTTGACAGAAAGTATATTGTTTTCTATTATCTATATTTTCTATTATATTCATTAAATTCAAAATATATATAATAAAAAGCTTATTGAATCTGAATCTGATGCAGGAATTTCACAAATCCGATTAGAGCTGTTGCAGTACAGCAGAATTGATGGCGACAATACTTATCTAATTTCCTAATTGCTTTTGAGGACCTAATTTCCTGTTACTTCCCCATTTATGTCTCTAATATTTTCAACCATATATTTATATGATTAGTTATAACGTCACATAATCCATATAATCAACTTGAATTGAAATTTTGCTTTAACGAAAGCGTTTTGTTTTCATATTATAGCGAAACAGTAATTATTTTACGATTCGTTATCCATAGCATATGCTAAGTGGTACACATCACCTTCACTTTCTAAATCATAAACAAAAGCTCATCTCACTTCTTCGAAGTAAATAAATTAATTTGATGGGTTTCAAGTAAAATGCTGAATTGTAAAGTGCTTTCATGTCCCGCACATTAAAGGTTGCAATTAAGCTTAATTTTAGTAAGAGCATCAAAATGAGCTCTAATACGAACTACATAGATGCCAACTAATGGTATCTACTACGAAACATTTACTAACAATTCCATGCAGATATTTCACTAACTGAACTACAAAATATAATCATCTTAGTCAATTCAAACAATATACAATATATATTGTTATAGATTACATGTTGCTATCCATGCATATTTCTGGACAATAGCAATTGCTGCAACAAATCACTTTCAGCAATTTATGTATGTTCCTTCATTTCCAACAAGACACACCCAAACACACTCTAGTTTGGCAATAACTGAAGGGTGGGCAACCAATGTAAGTAGGTGTGCGAATTTTCAGTCATATCCGCTGTAAGTGTACCATAATATATGCATGCATGTATTTAGCATACAATAGAGCTTGGACAACAATAGAAACTGAAATACTCTGGTGCTGCAAAAAAAGAAGAAATGGAAAAGCATTTAAAATGGCAACACTAATAACGGCAACGTTCCAAGTAAATCATCTACGACGAGATACTCTGAGCGAAATAACGTTGCATACTTCTGGTCCGAACTACAAGCAACGACACAAAAGCTTAAGCTTCATCAGTACTAATAACTAAAACAACGAATATAATTTAAGCTACTATTATTGCTGTTTGTTGTTATTGTTTTGCTTGAAAGTTGCATGCAATCCGCCCCTCTCTCTTGTGATTGCTGATAACATTTGCTATTGCGTTAGTAAAACTCTGGGTAGCAAGAACAGGTGCGGTATTTCACTGTACAATTGCATATTTATATGTAGATAGAATCTTAAATCTGCTCACCCCGTTTTGCTACCTTCGCTATTAGAGATACTTGTCAATTTCATGCAATTGACATTTTTGTTTCAAAAGCAAACTTTATTGCAGATTTAATGCATTTATCCAAGGTAAACTGAACAAAAAGCAATTCAATATTTAAATCTGAAGTGACATTTATGTGCAATTATTTTTTAATTTAGATTTTTATTTCTTTTAAATTGTATTAATTCTATTAAAATAATGGGAAAATGATTATTTTATTTGCTATTGACACTTATACATCGATTATAATATTTCTGTGGTTGCAATTATTTGATTAACAATCCCACTTTCAATATTACTAATGACAATACTACTTCTTAGATATATTATGATTCTGGTATGGAATGCTATAATAAAACCGTTCTTCTACTTAGATTCTGTAAACAACAGTTATTTTTACAACCAACTGAAAAATTATTCGTCTTGTCAATGTTATCGATATTTTTGTAATCGAAACTATGTTGCTACAGCTATCGGCACTTCTAAATTTAACATCAATTTTCAAAAATACAAGTAACATAATTTAAGTATTAGCGTCTAAATAAAGTATATCTAACTGTATTTTAAGTATCAATTATTAAAAAAATTATCGATAATTAAAATAAAATAACTACCATGCCATGCTCTAATAGAAACGATAGTTAAACATAAAATAAAATATCTAAACTGATAATAACTATCGATAGTCAAAATCAAAGTATCTATTAAAAAAAAAATTAAAGATAGTAATACTTTTGTAGCACTGATAATAATAATCCAGCAGTACAAATGGCATATTTTTTTTTGTTTTTGTGGTGAGGAAGTGGAATGCTTTATGTACCGACCATCGTCGGAATGATGTGACCGACTTTCTAACATTAATATGAAGTCTACGGACTAAAACACTCCCTCTTTGGAGAGTACTATTTCCCCTCGAAACCGCTTTCGTATCACTTCGAAGAGGGTCTCTTTTATGTTGACATATCAACTGCAAATGGTTCATCAGTAAACTCACTAGAACACTCATATTTAAACGGACCATCTTAATGGAATCTTTGTCATTTCTGTCTTTTCGAAAAAGACCTACATATAAATGCATATTATTGTGTTTCTCATTTGGTATTTAACTAATACATAATATAATTCTCCAACGATTGTTCGAATGTAATGGCATGCCTAGGGCTTTTAATTATTCTGGTTGTATTCTTAAATCACATCGTCTCGCTTGCTGCATCTTGTCAATTGAGGCCAAAGTTTCGAATTTAACCGTTTAGTTTAAACATCGATATCTCGATTAAATATATATATTATAATATATAAAGATCTTATATCTTTTTATATCTTGAGAAGATATAAATTAAGCTTAACTCAAGAACTTCAAATCTGCCCAACTGTGTAAACTCACAGATGGGTAAAATATTCAACGCTTAAATATATTATGTATTACTTTGCAATACTATGTTATATTACTTATCGATAAATAACCATATATCTTCATCATAAAAAATAATTTATCAATAAATATATTACATTTAGAATATATGCAATTTCATCTTCATAGCTATGTAAATTTAACAGCCTATTATTTTTTTCATCGGTAAAAATTTTGGTGTTATATTCAGAATATTTACAAGTTTTGAATTGAATTTTACTTTCTATCTATGATAACCTAACAACCTATTCTTTAAATTCCGCTCCTGTAAAATTTATTGTGCATTCAATTATGCATTGTTTGTTGCGCCTGCAAATATATTATTTTGATTAATAATGGCAGGCCAAGTTCTTGGTTGCTAAGGATAAGAACGCTAAGTTATGTCCAGCGGCTAGCAATATGCTTTTCATTACGCAAGTTGTGGTTGTTGTTGCTGCTGCTGTTGTTATTGTTATTTTTGTGGTTGTTGGTATTGCTCTCGTTGTTGCTGTTGTTGCTGTTGTTGCTGTTGGTGCTTTTATTGTGGTAGTAGTAACAACAGAAATGCTATTATGTGGCTACTAATACTGTGGCTGTTGTTACTGGTCTCCGTTAGTGCAATTATAAATTTCTATAACCATTAAGGCTTTTAAATTGCTTCAAAACATTTTAAACAATAATCATAAAGATAATTATGTTAATAATTAAAAATTGCCTCAATTAGCTTTGGAATGCGTTTCTCTAACTTTATAGCATTAAACATGAAATTTTGATAGTTGTTCCAAATGTATATTGCCATTGTAATTATCATTGTTACGAGTATCATTGCTAGATTGATGTTAGAATTAAGTTTCATTTGTAATTCAGTTTTGTAAATATTTAGATAGCTATTTAATTTTTATATAAATGAATTATGAATTATATTTAATTGAGTTCATTAATATTTGATTAAAATTTTATTTGATCAAGTCTAAATTAATTAGGGTAGAATATACAAAGGTTGCAGTTTCTTAACAAATAAAACTGATTTTCTATATAAAATTAAATCAAAAAAGTTATTAACTTTTTTAGAAATTAAAATTATATTTATATAATCTTTATTTTACAATAAATATAAATTTAAATTTTTATTTAATTTACATACAATATATAAATAATATATAGAGATATTAATACACCAGAATAATACATCAATTATTAATATAAAACATATTTAATAACAATTATTTTTTTTTTTTTTTTTTTTTTCCATAAAAAATTTTTAAATATTAATTAATTTTTCTTATATATTTATTTTCTTTTTAGGTAAAGTTTTATTGATATGAGCACCTTTTAGATCTTTTTATTTATGTGAATTAATCATTATCATATAATCATTATGTAGAAAATAATTCTAAACATCAAGCCAGTAAGTATTCTATCTTAATTTATATATTTTTTAATCTACATTATTATTTTATTACCGAAAGTAATATATAAACATGAAGGAATAGATCTTCAGACAGATTTAAAAATGTTTTAATTTCATTCTAAGTGAAAATGTCAGGAAATTGAACTAATAGAAATGAAGGACTTAAATTGTTCTTTAAAAAAATTATTAGTGCAAGGAAAAAAATTTCTGATCTCTCCAAAAATAATTTTAATTTCAAACTCTACATTTAAGTTTCGAAAAATCAAGTCCACAAATATAATATAATATATAAAAAAGTAACTGAATTAATTTAATACTAATTAGATTTGATAATATCCTTGCTACAAAGTGGTCTTAACTACTTGCAGTAATTTTTATATTTCAATTAAATAAAATTCAACAAAAGCAAACATCGGATGGATATGATAGATATAGGTTGTTCCAATTTGACGTAATACAAGAATTCGGCAGTGTCATTCAAGCCATTACAGAACTTTAACAACTAATCTTGCTTTGATTCCCATCAAGAGTAAAGTTTTCATTTTGCAATATATTTTCTGAATTCAAATTTTATGTCTAATTATAAGGTATCTATATATAAAATGATTGATTTCTAATCACTGGTTTCTCCAGTGGTTATGCTCATTTTATCCACTTTTTCTAATGAGAGAAAGGGCACGACATCCGCAGATTGCGGCAAATACAGAGTAAAACTATCGCTTCATATTATTTGGTCGTTCCTTGCAATTGCCAGGAAGGTAGTCAAATATTTTGCTTTGACTTTCAATAAACCGAATGATGGAAACACAAAACATTGATAAAGAAAATATTTTTATGAACATTTTTAATAAAAAAAATTTTAAAAAATTATTTACTTACTTACTTAGTTGGCCATAACAATCCGTTCCCGAGTTTCGGCCT
>NC_051847.1:238775176-238785095 GCF_002237135.1 Teleopsis dalmanni | reverse complement strand
AAGCTTAAAAAATAGTATTTCAATTTCGGCCAACTAGCCAACTTAAAAATATCTCCCTAGTGTATAATATAATATAAGACTCATTATTTTGTGGGATCAGTTATCCATAATGAACCGCTAAGTAATACTTCTCTATTTTGAAGAAGCAACACAGTTAAAAATTATTTTATTTGTAAAGAGCAATTAAAGAAGAAGGTGAGAATTAAATGGTGCGAAATTCTCTATTATGACTCTAACCGACTGTATATTACTTTTCTGGCTAGAAACTATCCTTAATAGTAAAAAGAAAATTTTAGCTCACTAAATGATCTCTGCGCGGAAACTCAGATGTTACCTTTTTCGTATGACACCTTATTTATTAGGGCGGAATACCTTCACTGGGATGTGATTCATTTAAATCCAAGATATTACAAATTGGATCGATTTATTCTTAATCTCCAAGAACACTTTTTCTTTTTGGCAAGAAATCTATAAATTGACAGAAACATGGAAAAGTGATACAGATTTTGGAGAACAATACTTTGCATGAGATGTGCTATTTACATGTTATCAGAATAAAGTTTTATTACAGTAAAAATATTCCGGTTTCTTAGTTATATTTATGTTACATAAAACATATTTAAATTAAACACAATTTTCTTATAAGTTACCTATATTCAAAATAACTAATCTCCATAAAACTTGGTAGTTGCTTGGTATTATTTACATTCTCAGTTTCAAAATTTTTTATAAAAGTCCTTATTTACCATTGTTTTTTAATTCTATATTAATTTATTTTCTAATAGTTTTTAATTAAATATTTTATAATCTTTTTAAAGCAATTCAAAATAAAATTTACTGCTTAAGGCATTCACACTTTTCCGAGCTTCACAACTTAACAGTCTTGTCGGGTAGCTTTAATCTACTCATTTAATTTCCAGTAGTGCCATTCCAGTAACAATAGCAATTGTTGCACTTCCTTAAACTTACTTCCGCTTAACTTTGTTCCTGCAAAATGCACAATGACTCTCCATAGCAGTAGCTCTCTGATTCTTCCACCAACCTTATAACGAGTTTTTCAAATCTAATATAATTTTTTTTTGCCAAGTTCGGTACAAACTTCACCTACAGAGCCTTATCGGTATAATAGGAAAAAGAAACTTACTTCATTCTCGCTATTTGCATACAAAATTAAACAGGAACAAAGAGGAGTACTCAGAGTTTTGTATACTGCGAGTGCACAGTAGTACCACTGTTTTGCTGCATTAAGTATGGGGATAAGTAAAAATTACCACTGCATTTATGAATTTTCAGAGGAGTTTGCAAAAGGTACACAGTAAGATTATATGAAGTATGAAGGAGAAAATATTAAACAATTTATGACAACAATACGCACCCGTTTGCGATGAGATAAGCATAAATGAACTTCTTGATGGAAGTGTGCGGAGCTTCGTTAAATAAAATTGAATATAAACTCAAATCTGACTGTATTGAATTATTGAAAAAGTAATTTCCTTTCTCCAAATATAGAACGCAACAACATTTTATCAGTTTTTACACTTGAACCGCAATGTTGTTATATATTTTAATATCTGGCATATATTTAGGGACGTTGGGACCGCTCATCATCTATCAAGTGACCCTACTAAAGTGAAGGATTAGCCGAACTAGACCAAGAAACGTTGGGTCTTTCGATTCTCGGATATCGTTATTGAATAAATGCCAAAATGACTCCCGTTCCCATAACTACATCCCTTGTTGGTGTAAGCAGAACATTTAGCTTAAGGTTGGCTGCCAAGTCATCACTAAGACAGTCATTCCAAGACAGTCATCTTTCGGGATATATAATAAAATAAGTGTTATTAGTGAAGTGATTAATTTAATTTTGATGAATAGATTTTGTTTGATAGTTTCGCAAATATTAATAGTCGAAAGCAACTTTTTTTGAAATATATTACTAAAGCTGTTTAAATAAAAAAAAAGCTATTCAATCTATATGAAGAAGATGTATTGATAAGTGCAGCACCTTCTGGAACACCAGTTTAACCTGAAAAATATACTGCTCAATACAAACAACCAAAAAAAACCTATGGAATTGCTAGGACATAAAAATTATGAATTTCCTTATTTATAACTGTGTGAAAATCTTAAATAAATGCAAAAGTCGTCAAAAAAAAGAGCTACATTTTTGAAGCAGATCATCACTTCAAACAAAATATGGGTTATCTACAATGAAATCATCTCAAATGCCTTAGATAATGGATACCGAAATGCAAAAAAAAAAGGTGAACAGGCTTAATAGCCGAAAATTGTTATATAGTGATGGAATTTGAAGGGATTCGTTGGGTTGTAAATATTAACGAACCATTATACGATAAATTCTGAATGGTAAAAATTTAATTATTCTCAAACAATAAGGATGATAATTATTCAAAAACAAAGGTATGATTAGACATAGTATCGTTGGATTATGACGTATTTAATGAGTGATTTAAAATAGCTTAGATCGGGTTTTTGAGATGAGTAATTTTATAACCACGATATCATGATACTGGCAAAAACGCCTATAATTTCATGAACGATTAGAAGTAAATATATAGCATTCTACCAATATAAAGCGAGACATTTAACAGGCTGCTACAGTTTGGATGGCATGTATTACCCATCTTATTGTTTAAATTTCCTTTGCACGTACCCCTACTGTGTACTGTGTTTAAAAAAAGCATTAAAATGACTACCCATTTTAAAATCTCTACCACGTTTTTTTTTCAGCTCGTCAAAGCGATTGGACATTCTGTATAGTTCTTTTGGAACTGCTTGACCAGCTTCTTCCAAAATTCGAATGAGATCCTTTGTAATACCCCCATCCGAGCGTGTTATATAACTTATATAACTTACCAATATCAATATCTTGTTTGAGTTTAAAAACGATTTAAGGTTGCCAAATCTTTAGTACAAATTAGAACTTCCAGTAAATGAAGACTAAAAATTTCTTGAGCATGGTGTTATAAATGTACTAAAAGGTATTTGGTTGAAATATAAATATATAATACAAATTTGTATAATATAAAAAATAAAATCAAATATTTAAAAAAATGTAAAAAAACAGTTTTTTATTTTCACTAAATACAAAAACAAATTCCTCTTTTTAAATATATTTATGTACCTGCTTTTATGGCTACATATATTCGCATATATAATTACTTTTCTCTTTGCTTTTAATTTATTATTTATCCACAATTATTTTTTTATATTTATATTTTAAATTAATTTTTTTTCTCATATAGGTATCTAATTAAAATGCGTTTAAGGTAAATTTTTATTTATTTTAATTCTTATTTACCATATAAATTGGTCGGCGAAAATCCTCGTTGTAAACCCTCCCCGTGGGTGCTGACCGGGCAATGGGCATCATCCAGTTTTTGGCAATTCGACTCATGAAGCTCTCGGATGTTATAGCTGAGGAACATGATGCGGCTTGTCAAGGACTGTGATGTGTCTAGCTAAGATGAAGGAAGAGTCTCATGTGTAGTGGTCGTGGTATCAACAGGGTCAGTGCAGGTGAGCCCCTTCCCTAGTCATAACTTTGAGGTGTCTGGCAGTAGACAAAAAATGCAAAATGGTAGGTTTTCCATAAAAAACCAAATGGAGTTGAAGAATGAAGAAAATCGGGCTGGGATATCAGTCCAAACGTCGGTGGGAGGCGCAGTTGCTACCACCGGCGGGCGCGGTGATTTTATAAGCCGCGTCGCCAGTGACTGCACCTCTGCTGGGATCGGAGCAGGTTCCAGTAGTTGTACTACTACTGCCAAACAACAGCGCAGTGATGCCAAAGTTCCTGTAGACTTGGGTCACAAAGGCGCAATTCCAAAAAACAAAAATTCAATGCAACGCAGTGATGCCATAGTCCCTGTAGACTCGGATCACGAGAGCGTTGCTAGCGTCAACACAATTGAGGAGGAAGCTCTTCTTCGTTCTCCGGGGGAAGCTGCTAAGGCCATTCGTAGGCCTAGGGCTGAACCAAATAAGGAGGGGTTGAAAGCCAAATCCAGATATAAGGCTGCGATAAAACTCTGTGCTCGCCTCGGAGACCGGAATGATCTGTCGAAGGAGGAGAAAGACAGGCTAGTCTGGGCAAAAGAGGAGATAGAGAAAGGTCGAGCCTTTTTCGCAGGTAAAAGATGGTGTGAACCCTCGGATTCCAAATTTGCAAATCGAATCGAGGAAGATATGGCATGTAAAAGGCAGCGCTCAACAGAAAGCGAAGGTCCTTCTGGAAAGAGACAAAAGCGTAAAGATGAGGCTGCCCCTCAACATAAAACTGCTTCGAAAAGGACGAAAGCCGATACTACTAAAAGGCCGGAAGCGTCCACATCTAAAGCAGCGACAGCAACAAAAAAGACGAAAGCCAATGATCCAAAAGAACAGGAAGCGTCTACATCTAAACTAACAATGGCGGAGATAGTGGCCAAGCGACGCTTGATTGTGGCACTTATCGACCACAGGGTCAAATGGTAGAAACTAGGTGGAAAATAGTGGAAATGAAGCTATTAGATGCTATGTTCGCCAAAATGAGCGCGGAACCAGAAGCTCCAATGCCATCATTTGACGGGGCCGGCTGGTTCAACGGAGTGAAATTACTGAAGCGTAAAGACGACTCTACCCTAAACTGGTTAAGGGAGGCAGTTAAAACGCTCCAAGGCCTATGGGAAGGGGCATCTTTGGAGGTAGTGGACAGGAAAGATATCCCGTCTTTGCCCAAAGCGAAGGTTCTTATACCTCGAGTGGTGAAGCCAGAGGATGCTCTTCGTCTCTTACAACGACAGAATCCGGATGTGCCAACAAGCGATTGGAAGGTGTTAAAGGTCCTCAAGCCAGCTAAAGAAGGCGAGGGACAAAATTACATCCTATTAATCAACAAAATGGCCGAGGACATTCTGTATTCACGATACGGGAAGATGTCGTGGGGAGTAGGGAGCGTGTACCTTCGCCTCAAAAAACGACACCCAACCGATAGGAATTCTAATACACTTGCTGCGGAGGAAATCGAGGAGGATCTCGGTATTGAAGAAATCTTAAGCTCGTCCCTCAATCTTCGCGAAGGAGAGGAACCGGGTGTGATGAGTGGTGAAACCAACCCCGGGGAAGAATCGGAAGCTCATGCTAAAGATTCTACAAATAAACCTCCATCGAAGTAAAATTGCCTCAGCTGAGCTCCTCCTTAATCTAGAAGAGGGCGGCTACGATGTGGCTTTAATTCAGGAACCATGGCTGGCCTCGGGCAACCTGGTCTCTGGGTTAAACTCACGAAATTACAACACATTCATTCCACATGGGGTAACAAGGGTAAGAACTGTTATACTAGTAAAGAAAGGTATTAATTCTTATATTGTAAACTCTCTACAGAAGATCTAACGGTAGTGGCGGTTGACGGCGATAGGAACATACTTCTCGCGTCCTGCTACATGCCACATGAGGAAGAATTACCATCAGAAGAACTCCAAAGGCTGGTAGATTTAGCTGGCGAAGGAGAGCAAAGTCTGATAATCGGTACTGACGCCAACGCACATCATACGCTTTGGGGAAGCACTGACATCAATGACAGAGGTGAGTCTCTTTTTAATTACATAATACAAAGTAGGCTTAGTGTAGCTAACAGAGGGGAGGAACCGACCTATGTTGGACCGACCTCCAGAAACGTTCTAGATATAACACTCTTCACGGAAGATAATGTGCAGGTGATAGAATGGAAGGTTCTTAACGAACCATCATTTTCAGATCACAAATATATTAGTTTCCAAGTAGATTTTCAGTACCTTAAAAGCAGAAAAGTTGTAAGAAATCCCAAACAAACGAATTGGGACCTCTATCGAAAAATTCTGAAACAGAGACTGAAAAAAATTACGACAATTGATTCTTACGTGGATCTGGAAGCTAGGCTTGACCAACTTACCAGAGCCCTAACTATAGCTTACCATATCGCGTGCCCGCCCATGCGAACTAAACGTAGATCTCAACCTCCTTGGTGGAACAAGGAATTGGGATCAAAAAGACGCTACGTTCGCGAAATCTTTAAGCTGGCTCAGCTAGCAGAAAGTGAAGTTATCTGGGAGGAGTACAGAGATATTCTTAAGCAATACAAAAAAGACATTCGAAATGCGAAAAGAAACTCCTGGAAGGATTTTTGCGCAGGTATAGAAAAGACGGTGGAGGTAGCTAGGCTTAGAAAACTACTATCCAAACACCCAACTATGCCTAACCTTGTCAGGAAGGAAAACGGCGAATGGACAAAAACTAACACTGAATCACTTGTAGATCTTACTAACACTCACTTTCCTGGCTGTGCAATTGTGAGCAATACCGAACCGGTCAGGAATATAGTAGGCTCCGAAGGAAAAAATATTGTTACTCACATGAGGCTGGAATGGGCAATCAAATCATTCGCCTCATACAAATCTCCTGGACTTGATGGTATTTATCCAGCTATGATACAAAAGGCTTCGGACCTAATAAAAACATGGCTGATAAATATCTTTAGAGGATGCTTGAAGCATAATTACGTACCTGTAAACTGGCGAGTGGCAAGAGTCATTTTTATTCCGAAAGCAGGAAAAAATGGTCACCTTTACTCTAGAGATTATAGGCCAATTAGTCTTACCTCTTTTATTCTCAAAATTTTTGAAAAAATACTAGCAGCACATATAGGAGACTAATTAGCTCCTGAAGTTCTGTCAAGAGCACAACACGCTTATACTAAGGGCAGATCCACGGAGACTGCTCTCCATACACTTGTCTCTAATATTGAAAAGGCCTTAGAATACAAAGAATACGCTCTAGGAGTTTTTCTGGATATTGCGGGTGCTTTCAATAATGTATCAACGCAAGCTATTTTAAATAGCTTAGATGATGTTGGTATAGACTCAGCCACATATCAATGGATTGCAAGCCTTTTAAGCTGCAGACAGATAAGGGCAGAATGGAACGATACAACTCTAGCTAGGGAAACATGTAGAGGAACCCCGCAGGGAGGCGTTCTCTCACCCCTTCTCTGGTTACTGGTAATCAATAAAATTCTTAAACAATTTGATGGTAAAGCTCCGAAACTAATTGCATATGCGGACGACATCGCAGTAGTTATAACGGGGAGATGCCTATCTACTCTAAGTGCGTTAATGAGCGACGCTCTCAAATCAATCTACAACTGGGCGACCGATGCTGGCTTAAGCGTAAACGCAGAAAAAACTGACACAATACTTTTCACAAGAAAGTACAAGGTCACAGCATGGACGCCACCTAACTTAAACGGAACTCTTTTGCCACTGAAAACTCAAACGAAATACCTTGGAGTAATTGTGGATAGCAAACTGGCGTGGAAGCCTAATGTAGAAGAACGGGTAAAGAAGGCAACAAATGCTTTATACGCATGTAAAAGGATGCTGGGAAGTACATGGGGTCTCTCACCCGGTCTTATGTACTGGTGCTACACGGCTATAGTTAGACCTATATTACTTTACGGTATATTAGTTTGGTGGACAGTTGTGAAAAAGAAAACATATATAAAACCCCTGAAAAAGGTCCAAAGACACGCGGCGATGTGCATCACCGGTGCAATAAGAACAACTCCGACGGCAGCTCTAGAAGCTATACTAAACTTACCCCCAATTGATATCTTTGCCGAGAATATGGCGGCAAAAACAGCCGAACGGCTACGCATCACTGGGCAACTTACTCGAAGATCTTTCGGGCATAACGTTGTAAATCAGAACGCCACTCTTGATTCCGATTATATGATTCCGATCATGTACACCGGAGCTACAATAAAAACTGTGATCGAAAACGAAGGATGGAAAAAAGGCATGGTGCCAAAATGCAACACCATAAATGTTTTCACAGACGGTTCAAAGATGGAAGTGGGAGTAGGAGCTGGCATATATTGTGCGGAATTGAACATAAGAATGCCGTTTAAACTTCCCAACTACTGCAGTGTATTCCAAGCAGAAGTGTTTGCTGTTAAGAAAGCGGCGGAGCTTGTGTGTAGGGATGAAACGAGAAACTACTGCATAAATTTCTATGTGGATAGCCAAGCAGCCATTAAGGCGATCAAATCTTACTGGTCATCATCCAAAAATGTTCTAGAATGCAAGGAAGCTATAGCAAGACTAGCCTGCAACCGCAGACTTTGTATGTACTGGATTCCTGGTCATAAAGGCATAGAGGGAAATGAGACAGTTGATGCTATTGCTAAAAATGGCGCAAAACTTTCAGAGGAACAAACGAGCGAAGTACTTAGACCTCTGAAACAAATACATAAACTTCTGGACGAGCACATGATAAGGAGAGCAAAGGTAAGATGGCGGAACTTAACCACCTGTAGAACAGCTAGAAAAATACACCAAGAATGTTATATCGTTTAACCGAAGGAACTGTAGAACACTAATTGGTGTGTTGACAGGTCACTGTTTGGTTGCATCACATGCCCGAAAACTAAACCTAATTCACAACGATGCTTGTAGGAAATGCAATGACTCGGATGCAAAGGAAACTCTAGAGCATCTGATGTGTAATTGCCCGGCTCTCTCGAGAACTCGACAAAAATACTTGGGAGCTTTCAGTTTTGCAGGACTGGAGTACATACCTGAGGTTTCTGTTGGAATCTTAATAAATTTTGCTAATGAAACGCGCATCTTAAGTGATGCTTACAATCGCTAAAACAAGACTCTGATCTGGTATCGCAATGGACCTTAGTGGTCTACGCGTGGCCTTTATGGCCTGCCAGCATAATCTAATCTAATCTAATCTATGGTATACCTTTTGTAATATTATTTGATTTATTATTTTTTTTTTTATGTTAGTTTGTATTTTGTTTCAATGTCTTTTTTTTTGTTTTGGATTTTTTCTATTTATCTATATGTATAAATATTATTTATTTTCTTTTTGATTGAATTATTTTCATTTAATTTAACTTAATTTCATAATTGTGTACTTTTTATTATTCCTATTTTTTTCTGATGTAGTAGAATATGTGAATATACTAAATTCTTGAAAGCATTTTGTTTTTATAAACTTATTGTACGCATCTTCAAGAACCAACCCATATCCGTTGTGTGTAACATGCATTAGATGAAATTGTTTATATAATTTGCAATATGAGATTTTATCCAACCATTATAAAGTTTTGTACTTCAGTTTTAACTCCATGAAACTCCTCCCAGTCCCAAGCACCATATTGTTGATATTTAAGAACTGTCACTATAAATTTTCACGGCCAAGTGTTTTACTCTTTCTCAAGTTAATATGTACAAAAACTGTATACAACTAATCCATTACTAAATTAAACATTTCAGTATTTAACAATAAAAATAATACGAATTAACAAATAAAGGCGAGCACAGCCCTTTTGTAATTAGAAGAACAAAATTACCGAAAATAAAACAAACTGAAATTGTAATTCAAGTCCCAAGCATATGAACAATATGAGAAGGACACTAAGGAAATCCTCTATTTCAACTGTCAGGCAATAAATCATTGGGAAGATATGTTGCCACATGAAAATTGTGCGTAAGAACCTTTTCAAACAATGCCTCTGGACTGAGCCACCATTAAACCCAACCACCTGGACCAAAAAATTGCTTCACACTTTAATTTTTGTATTTCGTACAGTAGCTTAGCTTAATATACAAAAATCTTTAATTACTTACGTAACAAAATTTACTTAATGCCTAAAAATTTTAACTCAAGCAACCCTATTAGTATCGTAACACCCCCTATGCATCACCGAAGGTTTCTTCTAAGCTTGTCCATTGTTTTCCCCAAATATTATGCTTAAGCATAATTTAATACCCCGACCCAAGCAATTAAGTGCCTCTACTTTTCGATTTCCGCAACTTAACCCGTGCGTTTACATTTAATTCCTTGATGACCTGCCATTTGTATTTGTTTT
>NC_051847.1:238770534-238775156 GCF_002237135.1 Teleopsis dalmanni | reverse complement strand
ACGCGTGGCCTTTATGGCCTGCCAGCATAATCTAATCTAATCTAATCTACCATATAAATTTTATAATAAAAGAAGAATCACAAATTGTGTTTGTATAATAGAAAGTACTGTTGTTTGCAACAGTCTATCAGTCTGTCTATAGATATTTAAAATTTAAATAAATTAATTTTTGTATTTGTCACAAGAATTCATACAAGAAAGTACACTAATTTGAATGTCATAATAGGTACATCCTATGCATTATACGCAGCTGTGCAACATGAAAACAGCAGTATAGAAGGATAAGTAAAATAATAATTTTCAGTCCTTTAGAAACTGGTGTCCAACTTCATTGCAATAACTTCATTTTTACTTTAGCACTTGAGAAATATAATTACTTTTATTATGTTAAACTTCATGATACTTAATTTTACTATTTATAAGAAATATTTTGTTAAAATTTCCTAAGCATTCATAATTAAAAAGACAGACTTTATATTTGTCATTAGGTTAGTGTTTTATCTAACTTACAGCGTTTATACCCTAATTCATTTAAGTTCTGACAGGTAACTTTTGCTGTTGCTGCTGTCCCTCATATTGTGCTCGCACTGCTCGAACAAATGAGTCAGTTAATGCTTGTACTAATGGCAGTTGTCAGTTGCCAGTTGCCAGTTACCAGGTTGCAAGCATTTTAAAAAAGCAACTCTAGCAGTAATGGCAACAGCAGTTGAGCAGCTGTAATACTTCAGCCAAGTATTCATCTACCTCATATACATCATGCTCATCATCAGCCATCATATCTTTTTAAGTATTTTTATCATTTTTGTCTTTTTATTCATATTTGCATTACAAAGGCTTTTGTTATTGTAATGAAAAAGCATTGCGCATAAACGGTATTATAATTCTGCTTCTGACTAATGTTTTGTTAATGGAGCTACACTTAGAAAAATAAATGCGAAATACAACAAGAAAAGTAAAAAATTCCCACTTTATTCCTCATTTTATTGTCATTTAGTAACTTCCATTTGAAGAGCGCATTTCTGAGAATGGCAGTAATGAATAAGCTAAACGTCTTTTCTTAACATATACAAAATATCACAGAAGGGCTTCCTTAGACATAATTTCCATTGTATTATTTAATTTGTATTCGCATTAACTCATGCCAACCTTATAATGACGATAAGAAAGCAAATTGGAGGACTTGAGAGTTTTCAGTAATAAAATTTTATGGAATATTTTAAGTTAAGTAGTGTTAAAAAGTTATGCAGAAAGATCAAAGTATTATTATTACATGATAATTTTCTTGTTATTATCTTTGTTTATCATTTATAATCTAGACAACATCAATATTAATATGTAACTAAAATAATGTGACTTCTGATAAGAAAATAAATACATATATATATAAAGGGAATCAAAAATGAAAATCAGATTTAAAGAAAAATAACTGATTATATTTTTTAAGGACAAAGCTTGCTGCAAACTGAATATTTCAAGTGGATGTTGTGAACTGCAGGTCCATGGTATTGGTACGTACCACCTCCATAGTGCTTAAGTCTTATAAAATGAATAAATACACAAACAACTGAAAACAATATATATGTATGTTTGTTGTTGATAATTTATAGCCAAAAGTATTCTACCTTAATTCTTAATATTCCAAAAACCAAGCAATATTGAAAAATAGTGCATACATTTATTTTGTCTTCATTAAAATCTATTGTGCAATGAGCATGCTCATGAAATCTGATTCGGTCCAATATTTTTGATTCGTAGTACGTTTTGTATTGAAAAATACTGTAGTACACTTGTTATATTCTAAAGATAATGTTTTCTTACATTGATAGCACTCTTGACAATCGTTAAGCACGGTGCAGACTATCATTTTTCAGTGTCATGCAAGAGAGAAAATTTAAGAATGACACTCAAAAATGATAGTCTGCAACTTTGAATGAGACGCAACCAACATGTTGACGTGCTCACCAAAATTGTGGGTGAGCCCATCATTCAACCTCTCGCTAACATGTTGCGAATGATAGTCTGTCACCCAAAAACTTGCATTCGTCATTTAAGACCATATTTTTACATGGTTGCACTAACACACTAATAGAGTGTGTAAACATCCTTTTTCTTCAAGGATTTTGCTAGAATGACATCTCTTGAATGTGAGCATGTTCAAGTTCTATGGCTAGAATAAATTTGAGCAAGAGAGAGCGCAACTTGAATGATATTCAAAAATGATAGTCTGCACCGCGCTGTAGATCTATTTTGAGAGCGATCTGCCATATAAAGTTGGTGCTACCTTAGCGTAAGTAATCTAGTCTGAAGTGTCAATGCCCATAACTGAACTATCGATACCCATAACTATGGATTGACTGTTGAGAATGTCAAACTCTGTTGTCATTTCTTTTCAGTAATGTTAAGCAATTCATCATGAATTGTTTAACGCTAGAACAACGGTTTCAAATTATGGAAATTTACTATGAAAAAAATAAATGCGATCGCTAAGATCATAGAGCAGTTCGTAGAAGAATTACGTTTAGTGATGAAGCTCATTTCTAGTTAAATGACTACGTTAATAAGCAAAGGTCATCGGTCCTTATATCTTTCGAAATGAGGAAGGAGCTGCCATTATGATGAATGGCAAGTGATATCGAGACATATTTATTGCGAAAAATAATTAAAAATTGGATTGATGAAATGGACGATGTAACTCGTAGCCGCAGCGGACATGCCAGAAATTACAACTTGAATTATTTTTTTAATGATTTCAGTTTTGAGTAAATAAACTCTTTCAACAAAGTGCAAAAGTCACTAATTCAACGAAAGAATCCTACTAAGCAAACTGGTTTTCGGATAATAGCTTTCCTAGTAGAAAATTGATAATTGATAATGTAACTAGCTAATTCATTATCCATAATTCTGTAATACTATTTAAACCATGTAAACAAATATACATTCTAAGATCTGCAGAATTTGATCTTACATTAACTAATCACCTTTAACAAGCTAAAGACTTTAACAAAAAACTAAACTGTCGCTGCAGAAGTTGTTCTGGATATGTATGAATATATTTTAAATCATTCATTCCATTTTCGTTGGAAGCATATAAAGAGCACACAGTCATCCATTATCATCAAAACCACTTGGTATTGATCTGACAGCATATAAAATATCTTCTAGTGTTATTTCTATCGTTTTGTCAAACTCCAATTATTTTGATTTCTTAAGTGTAGTTACTAAATAAATATAATATAATTGTAATAATATATGTTACAAACTAGAATTAGATTTTATATCTGAAAATTATTTTATTGGTTTCTTTCTGTTTACTAATTCTCATTTTATATATTTTTTAAAATTTTAGAAGCGTAACCAAAAAATAAAACAAAAAAATTTTGAAGTTGGATTCAATTTATCTTTTCTTGATAAATTATTTTATATGAATAAAGGAATAAATTAAAATACAGATAAAAATTAGGACTTGAAAACAAAATGAGTATTTTGTTAAATTTCAAAGATTTTTCTTTAAGCAACCAAAATGGAAAACAAAAAGAAATGAAAATTAAATAATTTTCAAGACAATTTATGTTAAAAACATAAATAATACATGTACAAATATATTTTTGTGTTATAAGAATTTATAAGAATTTATATGTAGATATGAACCTTCTATATATATATATAAATAAATATATAGTTATTTAGATATATTTACGACTTTAAAATTTAAAGAAAAATTTCAATGTGTAAATATTCCACATGGCGTATGAGTAATTTTATTGTGAGAATGAGTGTCAACCAAATAAATTTTGCTTAGGTCTGGAAAAAAGTTTATCTGTGCTAATTTCTGTAATGTTTGCAAATAAATATTTGAGTTTCACAAAATATGTATATAAAATCGTGTATATTTATTTATTTTTCACAAATACAAATAAAGAAATTTTTTGGTTGTTGAAAAATTAGAAAATTAGATTTTCAATTTCAGTAAATATTTTATGTGTAGGCTTATGTTATTTTTTCTTCATTTAAATATAAAGGTATTTCAAAAGCATAGGTATTCGGAATTGAAGTTATAGTTGTACATTTTCTAAATTAAAGAAATAATTTTTCTCTTAGAAATGGTTTCTATAAATTAAAAATAAAATATTTGAAAAATATTTTTGTAAGATTGCAGTTCTTTATTGTTTTCTCTGAAGCACAAGAACTTTAGTTCGCTTTTGCAATTTATGCAAACAATTTTTCTTTACTCAGTGAGAAAATAAAATACAATTTTTAGCAATACCAGAATAAATTTTTTTCAAATAAAACTTTCAATTATAAAAGTAAATAAAAATTTCTTAAACTTTTAACTACATAAATTTTACACAAAACTTATTATAAACTTTTGCGTATCCATGACATTTACTTAACAAAAAAAAAATTCAATTTATTTTGCAAAAACATATATTAAAATTGGGCCCTACGGCATATATGCAAAGTATCACTTAAACTAAAATATCACTCAAATCAAATTGAAATTATGCAAATTTATATTAGTATAAAATTGCTGTAGTGATATTACACAAAATATAAAACATCCTTATGCAAATATATACATAAGATACACAAAATATCTTTATATTTGGTGAGAAAATTCAACA
>NC_051847.1:238764535-238770434 GCF_002237135.1 Teleopsis dalmanni | reverse complement strand
TTACATATGCCATCATCATATCATTGTTGCACAATTGCTGCAAATGGTTTAATTGATTTTGCACGCTGATGTATCCGTAAAGCTTTATGCAATGTAAAAAACAATAAAATATTTTAATCAGCTTAAATTTACAAACAATTCAATTTGTTGTTGCATATTTCTAGGGGCGACGTCATAAAGCACGTAACCACACACCTACAATCCCCATGAAATTGGCCTTGATTAAACTGTGTGTGCACGCTTAAAGCGATAATTGCGTTTAAAATCAGTTTATGCATATTACAGATATGTGAAAAGATATATACTTTTATACAGATATACGTATTATACCAATTATTCATATATACATATACGTATACTATGCGTATTTCATTTTTCGATATTAACATTAAAACAATTACGAGTTTTTACTTGCGGAATATCTGGTATTAACGCATATAGTACACTTTGGGCAACTGCTTCAGAATATCAATAAAGAATGCAATTTTTGAAAAATACTGTAAATACTTGAAAGTGTTTTCTTATTTAAACGAAATTGCAATTCAATCAATTGATGTTATTAACTTTTTCTTTGCTTGTTATTTAAGAAGTTTCCAAGTTGCATATTTGCATATTTTCAGATTTTTAAGAAAGAAAAATATTTGATATTTAAATTTCGATATGAAGTAACAAGCATCGCAAAATAAATAAAAAGTTTTTGCTAGACTAAAATGAGTTTCTTTAACAAAAGTTTGGCTACAAAATATCTGTCTAGTTAATTGCTTACATTTCTGATATATTGGCAACCACTGCGGGGCTTTAGCAAATAAATTTTTTCTGCTAATGTTTATTTGAATATAAATTGCACTTTAAAACAGATTAGCAAATAACTAAAAAAAACATTTTCATACAAGGAATCAGTAGAAATATGTAACTCCAATAAATAATAAGGATTAAAATCAGATATATACTATTAAACTTCTAACAAATATATACTAATTATTGCCATATTACAATAATAAATCCATATCTGAAGTTTTAAGATAAATGTGATATTTAATTTTAATTCATAATAAAATTATGTCCTTTTTGATGCTGTCAGCTAGCACTTATTTCGTTTTTAGTGCAGGTTTTTGTGAAACTAATTTGTTTCTTTGTTTGTGTTTGCAATTTTTTTTGCCCATTTCTGGAACTTTCTTGAATTTTCACTAATAACAATTTTACTTTATACGTTAAAACAAATTTATACTTAATTATGTAAAGACACGAACGGAATATAATTAAGTTTCGTAGTTGATATATAACACAGAGTTGACATTTTCAATGTGTGAAGTAGAGGAAGATGTGAAATGTAGTGGATCCATGATGAAAAAGATAATATTGAACTAAATCCAAAAAATGTTTCATTATTACTTATTGTGCTAAAATATTAACTCAATAAGTACTAATATAAGTAATAATATTTTAAATAAAAAGATATAAATAATAAAAAAATATATTCAATATTAAAAAAGCCTAGAAAATACTGAAAGCAACAGGCCATCTTACCGTGTTATACAGCTTTACTATTTCAAATAAGGTACCTTTGAAATATATGATGGACATATACCCCTGATGAGTTACGACTATATTTAGATAGCAAATAAAACAACACAAATTATCAACTATCAAATATTACGTATAACACAGAAGATGTATCTTTCAAATTATCGCAAATGATATAACTGTACATAACAACAATTTATTTTATATTCACTCTCTATAAAACCAGTGCTAAGTCAAGCCATTTAGATTGCAAGAACAGCAGAACTTTTTCATACGAGTAAGTGGTACGTAGATATTTAAGTGAAATAATCTATATTTTAAGAATAATAGTACCTTATTATACAAATAGGTAGATAAGTATTTCAATTATAAATCTTTTTAGTGACAAATATAGAACTCTTTTCAAACAAAAAATTTTTTAAAGCTATAGGGTTCTCATAACCTACCAAATGCTTTGCAAAAGTTTCGGTAGTATAAACATGTTTCAGATGTGGTAAACTTCAAACATTTTAGCATAAACATAAACAATTTTACTTACTGCTGTCACATAACAAACAATTAAGTTAAGACAGCAACTAATTCTCATCTCTGCACTTAACATCGGTTTTGAGATGTTACCTGACAATATACTTAAAGTATTATTTAAATATACAAGGTGTCTTTATACACATACATATTCATCCATCTATGCAATCGACTACTCCTGCACCAACTCATATATATATATAAACTCTTGCTCTTGTAAATCAAAAGTTCGTTACAACATCTCATGCTCCAGCAAAACCAAACTTCTTTGAAATACAGTAGAAATACGTCAACATTGCAATTTGCATTGTTGGCTTTTAGGCTTAAACACTTTCTATGCTTACATGCAGACAAAGGAGGGGCAGCCAGAACAACGGCCTGTGGAACAAAAGGTTCCAAATAAACTCCAGATCACAAGGACGGAGAAACAGAAAGTGGAGCACGTGGTCCCACAATCAACACTTACGTCTATTGTGAATCCAAATGAGGCCCCAACTACTAGTAGAGCCACCATTCAAAAAAGGCTTTGGATGCGGCCACCTGTGGGTGGAGCATCAACAACTCCAAAAGAGCGCCAGAAGGAAAAAGGGCCACGAAGAGCTCGACTTCAAAAGGAAGTCGAACGCTCTCTCAATAAAACTCAACAAAAATGAGCACCATAGGGGTGTTACAGGCGAACCTGCACCACGCGAAAGGAGCATCGGCTACCTTGTGCAGGACCTTCGCCACAAAAGGACTGGCCATAGCGCTTATCCAGGAGCCATGGACAGTCGGTGGGCATATAAAAGGCCTTCAACATCAATCAAGTAAGTTGATATATAAACGTGACATAGAGTCGCCTAGAACTGCTATACTAGTAAACAAAAATGTTAACTGTATTCCAATTCCAGATTTCATCCAGAGGGACTTGGTGTCGGCCATTTTTGAGATCCCGACGGAGTGCGGAACACGAGAGATCGTGATCGCATCGGCCTACTTTCCAGGCGATGCAGACGAAGCACCACCTGAAGCAGTCACAAACTTGGTAAGTTATTGCAAATCCAATAATTTACAATTTATAATTGGTTGCGACGCAAACGCGCACCATACCTTATGGGGTAGTACTAACATAAATAGAAGAGGGCAAATGCTTTTAGAATACTTTAGTAGTAATAACGTCAGCATATTGAACAATGGTTCTGAACCCACTTTTATTAATGCCATTAGAAGAGAGGTTCTTGACCTTACTCTTTCTAGTCAATTTATCTCCAATTATGTTGTTAATTGGAGGGTCTCAAAGGAGGTTTCTTTATCTGACCACCAACATATTCTCTTTGAACTGCCGGGTCACTTTTTACATAGAAATTTGCCAGCTGCACGTAAGTGTATCAACTGGGAAATCTTTAGACTATCCTTAGCTAGTAAGGAGGACCAGTTACTGAATTCAATCAGTCATATTGATGAACTTGAATTAGCTGCAGATCAAATAAACTCTGTTATCTCTCAGGCGCATGAAGATGCATGTAAGGTTGAACCACGTACATCCAGACGGGATGTGCCATGGTGGAACAAAAGGCTCGAAGAAATGCGCAGGGAGGTTAGGAAGCTTTTTAATTTAGCAAAGCGATCAAGGGTGTGGGTAGACTATAAAACATCCTTGACTGCCTACAACAATGAGATTAGAAAATCTAAACGGAAATCATGGAAAACTTTCTGTGACAGTGTTGACAACACTCCGCAAATGGCTCGCCTTCATAAAGTGTTGAGAAAGTCTCTTTCAAATGACATTGGTCTATTGAAAAAGAATGATGGTCTCTGCACAGCAAATGGCAGGGAAACTTTACAACATTTACTACATGTGCACTTTCCAGGATCGATCTTATGTGATGCATCCATAGATAGGCGCACGTTAAGTTATGAACAACCAGACAATCGTTTAATGTCGCTATCTGGTATCATTTTTGACATTGATAAAATCAGATGGGCAGTTAATTCTTTCAGTCCTTTCAAGTCACCAGGAAGTGATGGTATCTTCCCGGCACTTATACAAAACGGCATAGACGTCCTTATCAATCCTTTAAAGGTGCTTTTTAGGGCTAGCCTATGCTGGAAACATATACCTGAAGCTTGGAGAGAAGTGAAAGTGGTATTTATACCAAAAAATGGTAATAGACCAAGTGATGACGCTAAATCGTATAGACCGATTAGTCTCTCATCCTTCCTCCTGAAAACTATGGAAAGACTCATAGATATCTATATTCGTACAGAACTGTCTAAAAGTCAACCTCTTCACAAAACTCAATTCGCTTATTCCAAAGGGAAATCTACCGAATTGGCCTTACATAACTTGGTCAGTAGAATTGAAAAGGCCCACAAAAACAAAGAAATTGCGCTTTGTGCATTTCTGGATATTGAAGGAGCTTTCGACAATACGAGTTATGGCTCGATCTCGAATGCCTTAACTAACAGAAATGTTGATTTTAATGTTATTTCCTGGATTGAGGCGATGCTTCAAAGCAGAAAAATTACATCAACCTTAGGTAGAACGTCTGTAGCTGTTGAGGCCGCAAAAGGTTGCCCACAGGGTGGAGTACTGTCTCCTTTGCTCTGGTCAGTGGTTGTTGATGAACTTTTAATCTTGTTGGAGAATATTGGTTGTGACGCCATTTGGTATGCAGACGATCTAGTTATAATAGTATCTGGAAAGCATGGTAGCAGTCTATCAGAGATCTTGGTAGGGCACCTTCGACGCATTTTAGCGTGGTGCGAAAGTGAGGGTCTCTCCATAAATCCGGAGAAAACTGTTGTTGTGCCTTTCACACTCAAACGTAAACTAGACATAGGTCCCGTACGTTTAGGAAACACTAATATTTCTCTTTCCAGTGAAACAAAGTACCTAGGTGTTGTCCTAGATGGTAAACTCACTTGGAGTTCACACTTAAATAAAGTATACAACAAAGCATTAACGGCTTTATGGACAATACGGTCCTGTATAGGTAAAACGTGGGGCCTAAACCCAAAGATTATATTTTGGATATATCAGGCAGTAGTACGTCCTATCATGACATATGGTTGCCTGGTTTGGTGGCAAAAGGTCACACAGGCTGGATCTATTGCTGTTTGCATGAAGCTCCAGAGATTAGCGTGTCTCTTAATGACTGGTGCTATGAGGACAAGTCCAACTGCAGCACTTGAGGCTATACTTGGATTGACACCTCTGCACATACACATTCAATCTACGGCTGCGCTTAGTGCGCTTCGACTAAAACTCCACATGAACAAGAGTTGTCTTGACTATGGTCATACAACAATATTAAAAATATTTGGAGCACATAAAATTCCTCAATGCGATGGAGACTATACAACAGAACTCCATCGTTTTGGCAAAAAATTTGAGGTACACCTACCATCACGTTCAACGTGGGAGAATGGAGGCCCACAGGTTGACCCAAAAAGTTTGGTTTGGTACACAGATGGATCAAAGATGGATGAAGGCACTGGCGCTGGTGTATTTGGACCCAACACCAGCATTTCGGAAGCAATGGGCACATGGCCGAGTGTCTTCCAAGCTGAAATCCACGCAATCAACTTATGCGTAAGATCCAATTTAATCAAAAAACCTTCTGGCTCGAAAATTGTTATTTACTCTGACAGCCAGGCTGCTCTTAAAGCTCTTTCTTCTTGGACTTTCAAATCAAAACAGGTCCTTGAGTGTTATGATCTTCTGCAATCACTTGCAGCTCGGAATAAGGTAAACCTTTACTGGTTTCCGGGCCACAGAGGAGTTTTGGGAAATGAAGAAGCTGATGAGCTTGCCAGAACTGCATCAAAAACTGCTTTTATAGGCCCTCAACCCTTTTGTGGAATAAAC
>NC_051847.1:238753561-238764435 GCF_002237135.1 Teleopsis dalmanni | reverse complement strand
ATACGTGCACCAAATCGCAGTTGATGGTGCGATGCATTGTGCCGCATGTATTATTTAATTGCATTAAACCACAATCTGCATATACAGTGCCACTTATGGTTTATAAGGATATGAAAGGCAAATCCGCATTTGGAATTATCATTCATGGTGTAATTTTTATTTTAGCTGCATTTGCGGTAACTGATTTGGTTATAATGGCAAATCGGCAAGAAAGAGCACCAGAAGCGTTGCAGCGTTACAAGGAAGTTACGATAATCGCTCTACTTACTACGGCGATAAGAGTTTGGATAAAATAAAAGGATGTTGGAACATTCGACAGGTGTTGATTGCTGGATATGCTTCAGTTGCTGTTGGAAATGCACTACGGACTGCGAGACACATATATTCACAAGAAAACATGAACTGCACGCATACGCTGCGGAATTTATTAAGATACTCGTGCAGTAATTGTTGTTGTACAAGCGTGAAACAAATTATTACAATTCGTACGTGATTTTAATCAAATCTTAGCAGGAATATCATAAATTTAATGCGGAAAATAAGAAGCTGAAATTGGCCACATAAATTAACTTGGATGAAATGTGCAAGTACTCATACGCAAAAATCGGATGTGATGTGGAAATGTGTGATGGAGAAGAATTGTAATAAGTAGCCAAAAATTAATAACGAGTAAGTAAGCATTATGTTATACCCGTACATACACAATATATATGTATATTAAAAATTAGGAAAACATATACAAAAATATCGCTCCGGTAAAAATTCCCAAAACAACATCTTAAGGCTACTAAGGGAACGTAGATATCAGTCGTAACTTGTAGAAATGAGAGGACTTACTAGAATCTATATATTCGATATGCTGATTAAATTCGTAAACTTTAAAGAAAATTATATATGTAAGCTAACATATAATATAAATAAAGTAGAAGCTCAAATTGGGTTTTAGTTTTTTTTTATGTCATTGTTAGTTTAGTTCATTTAATTAAATATGTATTTTTTATAAATATTTGTATGTTCATAAAGAGCCATTGCTGAACATATACGAGGTTTTGTCGTATATACTCTATATACAGTTAAGTTTAATTCTTTTTGTAGAAACTCGAGTCAAATTCCAGTTACAGCAGGCACGAATAGTTGGCCAGCGCTGCTTAGATCGGTAATAGGTGTGCTATCTTAATGCAAAATTATTCAGTCTTGAGTTTTCTGATTCTGCTGCTGACACATGTGGTTGGTACTGACATTTCCTTTAGACACCAGATCTCAGATATCTCGCTAAGTACTCGGTTGTCAGCGCATGTATTATTGAAATAGAAGCTATCACGGGAAAGTAGAGGTTGACGTTAACTCATGAGAGGCTTTGAGAAACGCATCATGAGCCTTGGCCCTCGGTAAGTTTTTAATATTTACCGAGGTTTAAAGTTTATCAGTCAAATCCTTAATATATAAAAATTTTTCACTTGACAACTTTACTGTTTGTGTATGATACCATAAACATATAATGTGGAAAGAAAAAAAATTACTAGGATTTTAACACAAATTAATGTCAATAGATTATTAGTTTTGCACGTTTATTTAAGTTTAGAACTTCTTCAGATTAAACACTCTCTCTCTAGATGTTGTATGAAAAAGTGGTGTAATATGTCTTAACTAGAACGCGGGCTACTCATAAAAGTTGTAAAACAAAGTTTTTATTTAATAAATATAACAGCACTATTAAAGCTGTCAATAAAGAATATTTATTAAAGTGTCTTCCATCTTAAATATTTGTATTGCTCTATGTTGCTTTGATATCAGATAGTCCATAAAAGGACTTACTACTAACTTTATGTTTGCAGCTTATTTGTATGGTAGTTTCAGATTCCACTGTTTTTAAATATAGCAGCTTTAGGAATCCAATATTAGAAAATTGTTGCACCTAATTGCTTTGTGATGCTTTTGTATCATGTATGAAGGTAGATACCTTCCTTCAGTGTATCGTAGCTGCAAGGTTCACTTTTTAACATCTGTATTCGCTCTGTAATTTTCAATAACGGCAGTTTTCTCATGAACAAAAGACGAATCGTCTTAATTAAAAATCGTTTCACTCAGTTTTAATCTACTACTGTACTGAATTTATGATACAGAAAATGTAACAAAGAAGAATTATTATTTTTCATATAAAATGTGATATATTCTGCGATCTTGTTTTGGACTAGTAACAATTTTATGTTGTTTGGGTTGTCTTTACTCCTATAATTTTTTTTTAAAATAATACTGGGTATCAAGAAGTCTTTAGAGATATTTCAAATAATTAATTTTCTACAGTTGATATTCATAGGCTTTAGTTAGAAAGATTTGGAACGATTTCTGTTTTTTTTGGCTAATTTTAATCTTACCGGAGTACGGCTCCTTCTATTTTAGAATCTTTCTTCTTTTTCTTCGAGTTTAAGAATATTTCTTTTATTCAAAAGAAAATTCTATAATTCTTATAAGATTATATATTTATTATTATATATTTATATTATATATTTATTTTGGGACTTTGTCATCCCTGGAAGAGTTTATGGTCCCTAACTATCATTTCAATGTTTTTTTTTAGTTACATTAGTATATTTTGAAAGCTTCCGAGTAATTTCAGATCTATACAAGTACTTTTAAATAATTTCAGGACTTTACAAGTACTTTTATCATTATTTCAGCAGTTTTTAAAACGTTACTTGACATTTTTAATTAAAAAAAAAATATTAACCAAATTTGTTATGATATAATTTTTAGAAGCACAAATAATACTGCAAATTGAACCCAATTAAAAGCACGTTTCTTCTCAAAGTTAAATCAAATAAATCAATTTTTTCTTATCTGCCAAATTTACTGACTTATAATTTATTTTTAAGGGTTAAGCAAAGTTCAGGCACTGCAGCTACTGAATTTGTAAAATTTTGAAGTTTTAACTCGCTGATATATCTTAGAAGATATTATGATAAAGATCATTAAAACGACAAAGAAAAAAGAAACTAACAACGAATTTTTAAAACCAAAAATCCGAAGGAAAAAAATTCAATTTTAAAGCACAACGTGCCAAAAGTTTGCTACCGCATTTTGCTTGTCTTGAATCATAAAATTTTGCAGATATTCTTAAGCGCACGTTTTATTTGTTGAAAAATTTTAAAACAACAAAAATATCTTGTTAAGATTTTAATTCATAGATACAACGAACAGTAATAACAAGTAGACTTAATTATCATTTTTCATGTTCAACACAAATAATACAACTGCGACTTTTACGGTAAGGAAAGATACTTTTAATTTTTATTCTATTTATTTTTTGTGAACAAAGCTTTGAAAGGATTTGTCAACCATTTTGTTATTTAACTTAATTTTGGTTTTGGTTTATCAATAATATTATTGTTTTTGTTTTTTTCAAGAAAAATGTATAGTATTAACAGAAAAAAATCTCACAGCACAACAGTAACAGTAAAAATATCTATTTAAATTATCTGGCACACCAAAAATGTATTTCTAAAATGCAAATTTTGTATCTTCTGCACTAAACTAAAGATACTTGCAAACTCTAAACTCGCAGAAAACATATTTTCCATGTCGAAATAATTGATTGCGTTATGCAAAATACCAAAATACTAAAATGCAAAAACACTAACGCAGACAATAATTCCATAAGCTCCGACAGCATTTATTCAGCTGCTTGTAAAAAGATACATAACTCAGTGGAGAAATCCTGCTCAAATGCGGATTTCTGGATTCTGGATTTGTGGCAACTGGCAACTATAGAAATGTCTTATTTTGCATTAGAAATCATTTCGATTTGCCGATAGATTTGTAAATTTATCTGGTGGGTGTAGAATACTAAAAAATTTGGCTAAAAGCGTGAGCATCACTTGTGCTTGGCTTAACTTCGGCTGTGGCTTAAGTTCTGGCTTTGGTGTTTGCGGTGGCAGTTACGTGTGGAAAGTTATTTTTCATTGTAAATCCGTAGATTATTGACATCATTAAGTATTTAAATTGCTTAAACTGTAAATGGAGTTCGATTAAAAAGCCAACAATAACAACATTAACAGTGATGACAACAACAATGCAGTCATATCTTTGAATTACAATTTAATCACGACATTAACCCAGTCGCATTGCAGCATAAAACCAATTCGCATAATTATAGCAAATATGATAAATTTTTTTCAGAAATACAATAAAGTGGCATTCAAAATAAAGCGGGAAACTTTTAATGCGAATGCGAACGTGAATTGATACTAACTCAAAATAGTATTAAAATTTAGCCTAATTTTAAGAGAAAGAATTCTAAAAAAAATCACTTCAATCTTTCTCAAGATTAATCTGCTTATGGTTTATGAGCATATTAGAGTAATAAAATAAGAATTTAACATATATCTTGTAAACATATTTAATTTTTATACTTTCCTTTTAAAAAATAGATGGAATTACTAAATAAAGCACAAACAAGTCAGCAGTCAATCAAAATTTATTTTGTCATCTTCAAAGCCCCCATTATCTGTAATTGCTATGATAGCGCTTGACCCAATCCTTCATTCATTTTTCGTTAAGGTACCAATTTCAACCCCTTCAGTTTCTTCAACTAATTTTTTATTATGACCGCAATAGATTAAAAATCTTTTTTTTTAATTAACAATTTTAGCTACTACTGACTTTAGAAAAAAATCACACAGGGCTAAAACAGCTGAGTTTGGTGCTTACTTGATCACATTCGTTGCGTATTTTTGCCAAAAGCTTTTACTAAGCGTTGCCTTCACTGCTAATGGTAAAGACCTAAGTATAAGTCTTATTGTAAAAACAGCTGACACAAATGCAGTGAGTAATAGATCACGCTAAAATCTTGCCTAATGATGTAGTATATACGTAGTAATTACAACTGATCGAAAAAAGTAAATGTATCTTTTACCCGGTTTTTTGAAATCAAAAATTCTACAAACATATCACTATGTTTGATTGCATACTAATGCTGAACATGCTGGATTAGGGAAAGAACAAAATTAATATTTCTCACAACTAAAAAGTATCTGGAATTTGTATTTGAAATGATGCGTACTCTACTCTCTTGATTTCATTCTAAATATTAATTTATTCAGCAGATTGATAACTTATTTACGCAATCATGTTCACGAATGTTTTACTGTTTTTAGATATAAAAATCGTCCGAATGAGCTGGTATATATAAATTTTGATACTTCTATTTAAGATGATAGTCGTCATTAGTATTACCAAAAAAGTTTATTAAATATTATAAGTGATCATTATATCATTTAAATTTCAAATTTGATATCATTTTTGGTCATAAGACAATCTAAATCGATAATACGAATATTAAATATAATAGGAAAAGATGAAAATAGACTGCAATGCAATAAAAGTCACATCAAATTACTGAGAAAGCAATTAAAGGAAAGACTAATTGAATATCTTAAAAAGTTTAACAAGGTTCCACAAGAGATGATATGGTTGTCAATCAATAAAGTTGGACTTATTAAAAGGCGAAATATTTCAATTTCATGTTTGAAATTGGTCTACATAAGTTCTCATAAAAAAATGATGTTCATGATATCAATAAAGAAAATTATAAATGAGTATAAAATATAATTTCTTTAAAGAAGTAATTTTTTTCGAACAGTAGTGAACTACAACAAAAAAAATTCATTTTTATATTATTTTAATTTAAAATTTAATTAATTGAATTTTTGGCTGACCATATAACTGTTTCGAGTATTGCCAAATACCCATCATCAGTGGTCTTAGAAATAATTCTTGTATTTAATTATTCGTAAATAGATTTTTGAGAATGCAAGTACCAGGAATCGAACTCATGCTCTGCCAGATTTGAAGCTCAGAGTCAGTACTTCTTAACCAACTGATCCAAAGCCGTACTTGACTTGACTTGACTTTTTCTGTTCGCACATTTTTCTGGAGTTTTGTTACTTTTGCTATGAAAGTTTTTTAATAAATTCACTTGCTGTGTCTATATTAGAACGAAATCCAGAACCAGCTGTAGAATAATTGAATTAATTAATTATATTTTTCTTTTTTAATTATTAAATTTCAACACTATTCTGTTTGTAGAGGTATTATTTGTTGCATGATTAGTTCTTTTTTATGTATAGGACCTAATCTAGGAATGTAATGCTGAGAAAGTCAGGCTAACGTTAAAAGTTATTAATCACAAGTGGTTTTACTAAAATTCCTTGATACAATTACTATGTAAAATTACTATGTATAATTTCAAAAACTACTGAAATCGTTTTTTGGTTAGTTAATATTGATATATTATCAAAAATGGATTAAATTTAGTCTTGCATTCTTTATTACAGAAAATATAACATACCACGGTAAAGTAGATGTTAAAAAAAACTGTTAAATTAAAAATTGAAAACAAATCCGAAACATTGAAAATGCAGTAGTACAAATCCGAAAATGAAATGACAACACCACATATCACAGAACTACAAGCAACTAACATAAGACAACATTGGGGGGGAAAAGCAGAAAATATTTGAAAAAATTTAATACTGCAACAGTTTTTATGTTGCACGTCGCTTGAAAGTTGTCTCCATACAAATCCTTAAGCTTGAATTGCTATTTGTAATACAGCGCAACTCCTGCACCAACGACATCACCAAAACCAAAAAGAAAAAAAACAAGCCATCCAACAAGCAGGCACATCGTCTTTTGCAGATACTCAAAATGTGTAGTTGCAGTATGGAAAATATTCCAAGTCGTGTACGGTGTTTTGTTTGCTGTCGTCGTTTGCTTGTTTTGATTTGTAACTCACCGGGATCCTTTTGTTTCAACAGCAAACCAACTGATGCATTGTGTCATCATCAAAAAGGACCAAACAAGGAGCAGGAAGGCGCTCATTGACTTTGCCCCTGATAATGCGAGTTACTTACTGCCAACGCTGCTGCTGCGCTATTGACCGGCAGCAGCGAATGCAATCTTGCTCAGATATCGCAGCATGTAGCCATTAAATCCGTTTTGTTTTCCATTTCTGTATCTTTTTTGTTTTGTTGTTTGAAGTATTTTAGAGGAATTTCTGTTGTTACTTGGTCATTTCATTTTGGTCTTTTATGTCAACTCATTTATTTTTTTTTCTTGTATTTACATTTATTTTACATTGTTTATTTTCAATTTTGATTGAGTTTCGAGTGTTTCTTTGCTTTTGTATTTGTTGCTTTTATTCGATAATTTATGACGATATTGATCATTGCATATCTACCGATATTCACCATATGCGGGATGTCCCGTTCGTAGCCGAGAATGCTTGGCATACGCTTTGTAGCACCTTTGCTTGTTCCTACAAGAAAAGTGACAATATTTTCTTGTTGCAATGTTGGAAATGTTTTGCCTTTTACTCGCTTACTAATACACAGCATTTCTGTTTAGATATTTTTGTTCTTCTGGTCCTTCTGTTTTAGCTTAACACCCGATTTCGAATAACTACTCGAGCAGCAGTTGTTATAGTTGGCAGTTGCTAATACAATTTATTCATCTTTCGTTCTGTTATTTGTTTTTTTTTTGTTCTGTAAATTCCGAACAATGAAATAATACAAATGAAAAATTCACTTTTTTTACTGTGGATTGTTTTGCTGTCGCATGGAATTAGTAACTACAACTTTGCTAAATGGTTCATTCATGTACAACATCATTTGTTTTCCCGTTTGTTTGGGGCTGAAACGGTCAATACCAGATTTTATTAACAGCTTCACGGTGTCCTTAATAAGATTTTGTAGAAAATATTACAAATAGATTTGAGAGGTATTGTAATTAATATATTAGAGAACAAATTACTTAACACATAAATCTGTCTGAAAAGTGTTCATACATATGTATGTACGTACAAAATTTATTATTAAAATAATGAAAGTAATTGAACTAATCAACTTTTTTGATTCACACAAATTCAACTATTTAGTTATTTATATTCTGGTCAACATCTAACAGGCGTATATTGATTGTGTAATATGGAAGAAATCGAATTATTAGGATATGGCGTGGATAGGTGTCCCCTCGTAAAAGACAATACTTTACCGAGGAAAATATTGTAAGTATTTTTAATGTTCCAGAGCACAAGTGGGTTAATATAACTCGTTTTCTTAAAAATACATTACCATACACAAAAAAATATCATGGTAGAGTTCAACAGATTTATTACTTATAGTTTTTTCATGCATTACCAAATTTTCGGCAGACGATCAAATAGGTCATAACAGTATATGGTTTATGTATTTTTTTTAAAACTAATACATATAACTGAAAAATATTGGTAAATTTTATACAATAAATATATATTAAACTACGAATAATAATAACAATAATTAATTATAATAATAAAAAACAATAACCCTATAGCGGGTTTCTGTATTTGAACGTAATTGAAAACACAGAGGCTATATCTAAATTATAAATTATTTATTGTGTTCAACTTCTTCTTCGAATATAATTTTTCTTCTAAATTTTTACAAGTTTTTGTGTTGTCAATATTTTAAATTATAATCTAGTTTACTGCGATTACCGAGATTATGGACAGCTACATTATTCCCCCTTCCGAAAAAGCACCTTACGACCATAACGCGAAGTGTAAATTTTATGATCGTGCTTGTCAGTGACTAAAGGTTTAACTTCTTGTTCCTTAAAATATTGTTCACTGAAGGCTGCTTTGAGGCGATCCACCGAGATATTCACTTTCCTTCCCTTAACATCCACGACAAAATATTTATCGAAACGCTTAAGAACAGTGAATGGACCTTCGTATGGAGCCTGCAATGGTTTACAAATCATGGAATTTCTGACGAAAACCTGATCCGAGGAATAAAGATCTTTTTCAATAAAAACCTTTCCACTAGAATGATGAGCAGTTTGAGTAGGTCTTAAGTCGTTCATAAATCTTTTTAGTTTAGCTACAAATTCTGCCTGAGGGTTTGAGACGTCGCGATTAACTTCTGAAATGAATTCCCCAGGTAAACGTAAGCCAACGCCATAAACCAGTTGTGAAGGACATGCGTTAATATCTTCTTTCACTACAACTCTAAATCCTAGAAGGATGAGAGGTAATATTTCAACCCAGTTGTCATTTTGATAACACTTAATGGCTGCTTTCAAAGATCTGTGAAATCTTTCAATAATTCCATTAGAAGCAGGGTGATAAGCTGTGGTACGTAAGTGCTGAATACCAAGAAGCTTAGACAGCTCTTTAAACAAATAGCATTCAAATTGTCGTCCCTGATCTGTGGTTACACGTAATGGAACACCAAATCTTGCAAACCAGGTGGAATAGAATGCGAAAGCTACATTTTCAGCAGAAATATCCTGCAATGGACAAACCTCAGACCAGCGTGAGAAACGATCGATCATTGTCAAACAGTAACGAAAACCTCTACAGCATGGCAGTGGTCCGACAATGTCCATGTTGACGTGGTCGAAACGAGACGAAGCATGTAGATACTGCTGAAAAGGTACCTTGTTGTGGCGGTGAATTTTGCTTTTTTGACAAGCAATGCAGGATTTGGCCCAAATAGCACAATCTTTCTTCATATTAGGCCAAATGAACTTTTCTGCTAATAATTTGTGAGTTCTTTTACCATTTGAGTGACAAAGGTTGTGGATCGAGTCAAAAGCGATTTTGCGAAAATGCTTCGTCAAGACCGGACGAACGTTTCCGGTAGAAATGTCACAATACACTGATACATCAGAGTTTGGTAAGGTAAAGGACTTGATTTGCAAGCTGGAGTCTCCGTTGAGAAGCCTTTTAACTTCCTCATCAGTCGTTTGCTGATAGGAAAGATCCTTATAATTAATTGTCTCGCTAGAATGAATAGCTTCTATCCTTGAGAGAGCGTCTGCAACGATATTATCTTTATCAGAGATATGGCGAATGTCCGTTGTAAATTGACTCAAGAAATACAAGTGTCGGATCTGTCTAGGACTAGCATTATCAAGCTTTTTAGTAAAAGCAAACTGAAGCGGTTTATGATCTGTGTAGATGCAAAACTGTCTACCTTCTAACATGTGGCGAAAGTGCTTCACGCTTTTGTAAGCAGCTAGAAGTTCTCTGTCGTAAGTGTAATAATTTCGCTGTGCGTGAGTCAGACGCTCAGAATAAAAACCAAGTGGTTGGAAACTTCCTTCAACTAGCTGCTGCAACACAGCCCCAACGGCAATGTTTGATGCATCCACCATAAGAGCCAATTGAGCGTTTGATTTTGGAAAAACTAGATACGTTGCATCGCGAAGTTGAATCTTGCATGCGTCGAAAGCTGTTTTTCCTTCTTCAGACCACTCGATAACCGTCTTATCATTTTTCTTATTGCCAAGAGTAAGTTTGTTTAAGGCCGCTTGTTGAGTTGCGGCACCCGGTAAGAATCGGCGATAGAAGTTAATCATACCCAAAAAACGTTTCAGATCACAAACGCGCTGCGGTAATTTAAATTGCATTAAAGCTTCGACTTTATCTGGTGCTGGTTTAACACCATTCTTGTTAATTACAAATCCGAGGAAAATAACTTCATCCTTACCGAAATTACATTTGGAAGGATTAATCTTCATCTCATATTGCTGCAGCCTGCGGAAAACAAGTTTCATGTGTTGTTTGTGTTCCTCAATGTTCTTTGATGCTACTAGAATATCATCAAGATACGCAAAAGCAAAATTAAAATCACGTATAATGTGGTCCATAAAACGTTGAAAAGTTTGACCAGCATTGCGTAAACCAAACGTCATCTGAATGAATTCAAACATTCCGAATGGTGTAGTGATAGCTGTTTTGGGAACATCTGCAGGATGAACAGGAATCTGATGATAGGCTTTGCGAAGATCAATAGTCGAGAAAACATTGCAATCTTCTAGCCAATGTGTGA
>NC_051847.1:238736784-238753461 GCF_002237135.1 Teleopsis dalmanni | reverse complement strand
TTTTATTCTTCCATTTCTGGAAGTATTCATTACATACGTATAACAGTTCAGTTTCTTTGTCATTATTTTGACAACTTTAACTCCTATAACTACGATCGACACATTCTATGCTAATGTATTTGAATTTTATTCTAACTCTACACAGTCTTTATAAAAGGGAGTTTATAAAATGAATGTGTTTTTTGATACCACTGTAATAAAATCGTCTTGATCTCTTAAAACTGACTTTCTATACAATAACTATACTATATACGTTTCTGTAATTACATGTACTCTTACTGCATTACACCATAGTTTAGCAGTCTTCTAACATATCTAACATATATAACTTATAATATTTTCCTATTTCCTGAATAGGATGCTTCACTCTGTTTTTCACAAGACATACCAGTGTTCATAAATTTCGTCTTTTAAAGATATAAGATTGGTAGTTAACAGGTCATATATTTATTAAGGTCATTTCAGAGCTATTTAAAATAACATGCATGTCGCCATTTTAGTTGCTGACTTAAATAAGCTGCTTTAGTGATACTTTCTTATGTACATGCGATTTAAATCTGTATATTGCACAACGGGTTGCTATCAAACATATTTGAAATAACCACCGGAGTAGGGCTTAGGTGCATATTACCAACTCTTCTATTTATTTAAAGCCAACAAAGGTATCCAGTGGAGTCCTCATGAATCAATATCCTGCTTCTGTTGAGATATATAGACTCAAATGGCGTTGGATAAGCCACAATCTCCGCAGATCCACTGTAAACATTGCACGCCATATTCTGAGGTGAAATCCTCAAGACAGCGTCGACCTGTTGTGCAGCTAAAACTTGGAGGAGGACAATTGAGGAGGAACTAAGAGAAATCAATTATTACTGGAATAATTTCTGTCAGAATCCGATACAAAAAGATAGTGAAGGCCGTATGATTCACTGGGAGTAGAGGTCAAGAGAAGTAGAATATGCATTTTTAAATATTAGGAATTAATCCAAGCTATTAAAAGCAGTTTATATATAATATTTCTAAGCACTGTTTCCCAACTGAATATCCCACAAAAAGGTTCAGTCACTGTGATATTGTAAGAGTACACTTCTTCACAAACTTGTCAACTGATTTTATACCGTCGGATAACCCATAATCAGGAAACTAAACCAGTGTTTCTTTGTTAGTACTAGGTAGCCTTAATGTAAAATTCTTATAGCTTCAAATCGGTATTGTTCTGTGGCTATGTCGTATCTGAAAAGGTAAGAAGCAGGCAATGAGAGAAATGGTTTCTAAAAATGGGACTTGATGGCAAGAAAAGGTGTAAGTAAGTACCGTAAACTGGCTCACAAAAAGCTTTAATTAGCACTAATTAATTTAATTAATAATGTTGGCTGCTTGCCACCCTTTTTATAATAAGTATTTCAACCATTTTTCTCTGAAGAAAGTTTTAATTATCTCGTATTATTAATTTTATCTAGCAAAAATATGACACCAAATTAGGAAATATGAAATTTCGAACATTAAATTAAATATAATTAATTTATGATACATATTCATCTACTATGTTTTCAAAATTATATATCTTATTATTATTCAAAACAGTGGCAAACGGCTTATATACAATTTTTTATAATCCACTGATACAAAAACAACAAAATCTTCAACTTCCGAATTAAGGCCATGGTAACGGTAATAAAAATATATTTCCAAAGAAGTGTTGACAATTTAAGTGCTAAAAACCTTAACAATTTGCTTAATAGAGGATTAAATTGTTCCGATTATGAAGTGCGTATAATACGCAAGTTTTTTAACTTCAACCTACGCAAAAAATCTTGTCTTTGGAAAAAAAAACTCAAATCTATTTTCAACTTCAACGCTTACAAATTGTAAAAAAATGCTAAAATGTGGAAATAAAAAGTAAAAGGTTAGTCTAGCTCAGGCTTTGTCATGCTAAATTCTGACTATACACAGTTTCGTAAGTATTTCAAGTTAGTATAAAGTGTTTTTCTTGGTTTTATCAAAAAGCAGTTTAACTTTTATTACACATTTTGATATAAAAATTTTAATTAAAATTTTGGACAGAAATATTTTAATCTAAAACCACACGCAAGTGTCACTTTACTCACTAATATATATTATTTTTTTTAGTGTATTAATTTTATATAATTAAAATAATACGAAATCAAAAATCTACTACTCGTACTTTTATTAACACACATTCGCAATATAAAGTCGATTTCTGATATTTGAATCTATATACGAGTATAAATACAGACGAACTTCAAAAAGAAATTAGTGTGCCGTCACTCATTTTAAGCAAATTTGTTTATTTTTTAAAAAATGTATTTTATACACTTAAAAGCATTAGTAATAAGCCTCCCTAAAAGTTTCGATATTCTAATAATTAGTTAGATGGTTTCTGACTGCCTTGATTTAACGCAATGTCTTTCCCACATTAAAAGATACTGACTTATACTTAGCATACGCATAGTGGTGCCTACTGAGATTAATGAATAATTGCTGAAAAACAAATACTTAAACCGTCAAAGAATATAAAAATTAATTAATAAATTTTTATATTAGATAATCAAACTATAAAAAAATGTTTAAGATATAAAAAAATTACTGCCAAATTATGTTTAATTAATCAAAGTCATAATGCGAGAGCTTTAGACTGCTTATACATTGTTACAAAATCTTCTAAAAATCTAAAAGCGAAGAAGATGCTTTGAGAGACTTCAGAATTAGAAGAGAATAAAGCAAAGCCTTTATCTACCCGTTTATATATAAAAGAGTTATATAGATATTTTACGTTATTTAATAGATACTTATTATGAAGTAGATAAAATGCTTTTTCTTTTTTTTCTAAGTATTTCGCTTTTTATTGAATTTTCTAAATATCAACCTAGAACTAACAATAAGTTGTCGCTGTTAATTGCTGTAGTAGAAGAAAGAAAATAAATAATTAATTATCCTTAAATAAAGCTTCGTCCCATTTCGTTTCCATGTCGAGCGTTATTCTTCAATATCTGGGTTTATGTAGTTTTTTTTGAGTCACTGAGTTCCAGCACTTTGTGTTAGATTGCTTAAAGGTGGGTTTTGGTGAGTTTGTCTGTGTACTTTTGTGTATCGATTGAGCTCCTTAGAGTTTTTCAATGTTTGATGGAGAAACAAGCTTCAGAATTCAATTCCATAAATCCATATGAGTTTTATCATTGTATTGTTAAGTTGCACTTTACAGTTGAGATTAGGTTTAGAGTTTTTGTTAATCAGCGAATTTAGTTCTTTTTGTTTGAGTGGGTTACTTTCACTTCTATGTGCCTTTTCCAGGTAAGCTTTGGGTCGAGGTGCATTCTTTAGTATTTCTTGTCATTGCATTTGGGTTTTACTTTCTCATTAATAGTAGGTACAGAGCAGGTATCTCGTCGTATAGTGAACGTCAAGTGTACACATTTTGATTCATTTGCTTTAATTCTCCAGAAATGCAGCCATTTTTGCAGTTTATTAAGTTGGACTTCAACTGATTTTGTGGGTATGATTGAGTCGTGGCTATGGCTGACGATGGCGGTGTCGTCTGCAAATGTTGATATTATTCTACAGTCACTGGTTGGCATATCTGCGTGAAAAACATGCATAACAACAAGGGGCCATAATGGGGAATGCATTAGAGACAAAAGAATTTGTTTTTATAACAAATCTTCTGTTTGAAAGGTAGTTCTTGATAAGTAAGGATATATTGTATGGTAAATATTTTTCAAGTTTTCAAAACAATCCTTTGTGTCAAACTTTGTCGAACACTTGGGTTATGTCTAGAAAGACGCTTATGCAATAATGTATATTTTCAACTGTTTCCTTAGTCCTTAGATCTATTGTGTTGTGATTTTTTCTAAATCCAAATTGGTGGTTTGATATTATTCTTTGGGTATCAGCATGATTTTAGATGGCTTCCACTCGATTTGTGCGATCTCTTTCATGACATATATGACATTGAGACACTTAACATATGACATAACATTAGTAATCTATTTAATTATACCTATATATATTTTTATCGAAAGTTAAAAAGCAATTTCTCTATAACCCAGTGTGGTGTTAATCTTGAACATATGTTTATCTTATATATTTTTAATTTGGTTCATTGGCTTTAATAGGTTCAGATTAAAAGATTGCTATATCTAGTATTGCGACACTTAATGAAAAATTAAATTTGTAATATATGGTAAATAACAACACGTTGAGAGTAGTTCTTGGGGTAAAATTTTTGTTCTAATTGCAACGTAATGATACTATAAAATTTGTAGTACAGAAGTTGTTTGATATCATGTTTTGGAGACTTATCCTTACTGAAATTTTTTATATGCTTTATAAAAAGTTTCACCAAAATTTTTTAATACAAATTAAAAACAAACTGTAAAGAAAGATTCCGAATCCTTACGTATCATTAATATATATGTATATTATAAATATACTACAGTCTATATATAATGTAATAAGTCTATTTCTTAAATAAAAAAGATGAATGTATGGAAATGGATGAATTCAATTGACAACTCAATACATCTGAAGTTCTTCTGTTGATATAACGAGTAAATGGTACGTTACATATCAGCTATTCAGATTCTGCTACTTAATATATTATATTCATTTAAAAAGTAAACATTTTAGTGAACATTTTTCTTTTTTTTAATAGAAAAGGCTCTTAATGCTCTAATGTACAGTACACGTAATTAATAATGATTATAAGGAATTGTTAGGTATTGTAATATAAACCCAATCTGGCAACATCTTATATTAAGTTATCTAACATTATCTTGATATCTTGATATGTAGAATAAGATAATATGTATAATTAATTTAGTCAATAAATTCACTCTCGATCTGACTATCAAATGTCAGATACTTTACAGAAATATTGTTAAATTTTAAGAATATTTAATGTTTATTAAAGAATTAAATTCTGTGTGAATAAAGAAATAAAATAATTTTTAATAAAAAATACGTAATTGATACTACTACTTACATTATCTACTATAATCTTTGTCTTCTCATTGTTTCATCTTCATTACCTTTTCAGTAATCTTAATATCTTTTGGATAAAGCAAGTATCTTTGATTGAAAGTAGATATATCAAAGATTGTGTGATTTTTGTTAATTTCAAAATTGCTTGAACAACTTAAATCATAATTTAAATTAAATAACTTTTCACATAAGCCAACAGATAATATAATTTTTGACTTATTTTTTACAAAAACGTTACTAATTAGTAAAGTACAAAATCACTAAAAAAATATACAAAATCTAGCAAATTTAATTAACACGAGTTGGAGTGTTAAAATACAATAATTAAAAGCAATTAAAGTCATAATTGCAGCTAAGAAAATATTCTTCAATCAATTTTTTAATATTAATATTTTACCAAAAATTATATGCTTTATCAGTTCCTTGAATCAAATGACCGCTTACCAAAGTCACACTTTTAACTGCCGCAAATTGTCAATATGAGTAACGATCTATACATGCCCACTTGATCGGCTGTTTGGCCAAGTGGCCAAGTGGACAACTGGACAACTGGACAAGGCGTAATATATAGTAGACACGGGCAGACAACTCATATCAATGGTTTTAGTTAAGCGTTGTGCTGTGTGTTTATGGAAAGAGTTGTGACCGCTGACCAACAACGAGCCAACAAATCGACAAAGCAACTAGAAAACGCAGTAAACAACCAACCTGACCACAGTGTTTGTTCAACTACATAATTAGCATCTGTTGATACGCTCAGATACATTATATTGAACAAAATCAAATTGAGCAGCACACATTAGTGGCGGCAGCGATAGCAGCACCAGCAGATTTTTTAAACTGCAGTCATCAAAATCTATTGCAGCAGCAGTAGGAGCAGCGGCAAGATATTTTAATTATTAAAAAATGATACTTTGTATGTTGTTGAAAATGCTGTTGAGATACGATTTTTCAAGCCGTATGCATATTTCTTCTTGTTTATGAAATTGATTTACCTATAAATATAGGGTGCGCTCCGGTATGGTCAATGAACAATTTGTGAAGGACAGCTCAAATGTGTGGCTACACCCCAAAATTATCGAGTTTATATTACCATAAAGTTCAGAAAATGCAGCTGAAGAAAATGGAATATCAAAATAATATCGTTTACGAGGGCTGCTTACAATGTTATTGAACATTACATGCAAAGCACGAAAAAAATTTACTTTTAATTATGAAAATAAATATTTCCAAATATCTTTTCAAAAATTTATTAAGTAATTTATTTAAAATAAGCAATTCAATATATGAAAATTGCAATTTTTAATTATTTTACGAAATTTATTTAAAAATAATTTATTTGAAATTAAAGCAAGAAAATAATTTCGTGTCAAATATGAAAATTAATACTTTTACAAAATAATTATCAAATAATTTACTAAAAAAAACAAAATAATAATTTCTATTGAAATATGGAAATTAATATTTTTATTATTGTCTTAAAAATTTATTGTTAAATAATTTTACTAAAAATTAATTATTAAATTATTTAACGCTTTGCTTCTAAGCGGTTGATCTTACCGCTCGTATAGTTAAGCGGTCAGTAAAAGTTGCAATTATGGCATGATAGAAAAAATTAGAAATGAGTTCAAAAGCCTGCCGTTCTATTCTTATGCCTATTGAAACCGTGAAAATCGATGATATGACTCCATGTCGATCGGCAGTTGCCGGCAACTGCATCGTTGCAATTCCATTCTCACATATATTAAAAGCAAATTGACGAAATTGAATCGTAAAATCGTCTTAATTTCAATTACAAAAACAAGATACTCGAATCATAACCGATGAGCTGTATGAGAAAAAAATCGCCAGTTATGAAGCACAAGTCCATACATGCTAATTTCATTTAGCAGCCTTAATTACCATTGAGCAATTAAATGCCAATTAAAAATCAGTTACCATAAAATTTAACGTTTCTCAGTACCAACCGCTTTTCAGCTAACTCGTTGTTTTGAGAGGAATGCCTCAGAAGTGCTTTCCGATGTAATATATCAAAACTAAAAAACTAAAAAAAAAAAAAATATCATAAAGCACCAAAGAAAAAAATCGTAAAATATTATAAACATCAAAACGATCAAATTTACAAAAAATATATTAGATAACAATATCTTTTTAAGACTAAACCGAATCGACTATACTCGAGAAGCATTTAGCGTAATCAGCGAGTGCTAGAAGTGCTGTTATAAAAATAAAACTATCAAAAACTAATAAAAATAAGCATTAAAAAAAGTAACTACAATAAAATATCTGAAATGTTAATTTGCTAATCGCTTGTCGGCAAAAGAACAATAAACGAGTACTCCAGTATTAAGAAGATGCTAATTAATCCATACAAAACTTTTATACTGAATCCAAATTGTCTAAACTGTGTGCGCCTGTCAGCGGTTGAGACAAGTTGCTTGAATTTGAGATTTTATGATTAATTTTCATTGGTATGCAATTAAATTGAATCCGAATAGATTACATGTGTCACAAAGTTCTTCGCTAATCTTTTACTTCGCATTACTCTACTCTTCAAGAAGTACAATTGAGTTAGAACTAAGTGTATGTAGTCTGCACTAAACTGATGGCCTTCAAGGCTTTTATAACCAAATCTACCTAAACCTATCATATATCTGCCAACAATAAGGAGTAGGAATTTATGTACCATTGAAATTCTTTTAAGTTTTTTACAGTTTATTTTTGGTGCCCGTAAACATAAAATTACTCCGAAAATTTACAAATAGAAAATTAATTTATACTAAAACTTCATTACTTCTAAATCAATTCAAATAATCTGGAATATCAATAATTCTTTGTCTTTATTTGCCATCACCGTCCTCCGAGGCGTCATATGTTTGTATTAAGGCTTATCTTTTTTCAATAAACCGTATTAATAATCGCTAAACGCACTAGCTTCTGCTCAAAAAGTAGAACAAAAGTAGGATTTTGTTGTTTGTTAACTACTCCTTAAGTAAATAAACCTTTTTTTGCTATGTTGGTACACCCTTTCTTGACATATGGTACAAATTTGAGCGCCATCTGTCAATTAGTTTGTTTACAACAGCTGTTAATGTGAGACTACCTCAAGTGCATTTAGTGATTTTTACTATGGAAAATTCTTGTTGTACGCGATTTTTTCACCAAACATGGCACCACTGTCATCGCTCAGGCACCATATTCGCCAGTTCTGAATCCGTGCGACTTTTTCCTGTTCCCGAAACTCAAATTGCCCCTTCGTGGTAAGCGTTTTGAGTCGATTGAATCGGTAAAAGAGAATTCGCTGAAGGAACTAAAAGCCGTACTTTCACGGGTGCATATGTGTATCGCTCCAGAAGGAGCATATTTTGAAGGAGATAAAATAAATTTGAAATAAAATTTAAATTTGTGTTTTTTATTTACAAAATCCGAGTATTTTTTGAGCAGAAGGTATAATTGTAAACATCTGATCATCATTATTAATAATGTGGATCAGATGCCGCATCTTTGGCAAGGAAAATCCATACATTACTGTTGAACAATCATTGCATCCACAAAAGTCACTTTATATGGTAGAATGACATTTGATTTTGACACGAATCTACTCTTGCTCGTTCTTTTTTGAAAATAACGAAGATTTGATTCAAAACCATCAAAGTCGCATGAACAACATTTTCACTTTCAAAATCAGAAAATTTGTTGGATGTATGGTTCCAACTAGACGATATCGAAAGCCACATGTTCTGTTTTGGCTTGGTCGGGGAAAATTTCTCTTTACGGACTTGTTAATTCACATTTTGGTGTTATGAGTTGTGTGCATTAACTTCACCAGACAAAGTAACTATCGAGTTACTGAAAAGATTATGTTTATGCGAACAATCTCCAAAAGCTCGACAATATGAAAACGAACATCCATCAAACATAATCGGGCTATTACCATCTATGTGCAGACAAGTCCGAAAATTGTTTAGTGGATTTCATTTCGGTATGACCTTCAAATATTTCATCAAATTGAATTTTAAATTTATATTTGACTGAACCTTGCTCATGCTATTAACGAGAGTATATGATACTCTTAACCTTTAGTGCACCTTTAGGTATAAAGTTTCAAACCTTTAAAAACATTCTGGTAGACGAAAATCAAATTTTTTTTTTATTTTATAAACTTTACTTTTATTTGGAAATTAACGTTGGTACTTTCTGTTTATATATAAATAAAGGAAGTTCACAACAAATTTTAATACTTCCTATGCGCTATGACAACTTTCAGTACCGTTCGATAAATCATCTCTATTCTATCTTATTTCGTTAGGATTTCTTTTCGTTATGCTATATTTAAATCGCGATGGTCTGTACTTATTTTATACTTAATGTACTTAAGGATTAACTGTTCTAGTATGAGATGAATATTAGTACTTTGTACAACCTCGACTACTCTGACAGAACGTGTTAATTCGAAGGAGGTTCTATTATACAGATAATACTAGCTTACTGATAGTTTCGACTATTAAGTTTTGTATTTTCTCAAAACTAAAATAGGTTCCAGAAGAGAAAATATGCAATCCTATATTTGCAATCGTATTTTTCTTTAACCATTACAACTTTTAAGCAAAGACGTTTCAAATGGTCACTTAAAATTATAAAACATTTATTTTTAATCGATTAGAAAAAGAAATTTTTATTAAATTTTTAGGTCAAATCGAAGCATTTTCACTCATTATTATTTTAAATGAACAAGAAGAAATGCAATTTCTTTTATTAATTTCAATTTAGTTTAAATAACTTAAAATTGTGTACAAATAATAATTTCGCCATAAATTATTCATGCAGCGTTTCATTAGATCGGCGTTTCTGAGTGTACCGGACCACCAAAGCCACAAAACGACTGCAATACGAGTAATAATCCCATTGTGAAGAACAAGCAGAAAACGTTTTCAATCGAAACACAAATTTAAATTAAAGTCAAACATTGAACTAGACCTTGGCAGTACAATATTGTTGTAATACTGTTACTTCTCTGCTCTCCTTACTGACTTTTTCCCTCGATTCACGTCAGGCAATATAACAATATAAAGCTGTATATTGCCACAGAGCATCATGCCAGTAAATGCACTGGTTAGGGCAAAACCGCACAACAGTTGCTGTCTAAGTATTTTGTGTATTTTACGTTTATTTCATATAATTTATTTTTTATTTAAACTTCAATTACTTATTTTAACATAATTCGTTCGCGTTTCAACAATCATCAATCATCAAATGAAACGCCGACCGAACGATCAAAACTCTAGCACAGCTGACCAACTGTCAGCCTGACAGATTGCCTGGCATGAATGAAGTACGAGATGAAGCAGCTTCAGTCACAGCAGCAGCATTACCGAGCCTTGTACCGCATATCTGATATGCGCTAAATATTTATTATATTTATGTTATGGTGTACATATGTATATGTATATATATATATATATATGAGTATATAAATCAGCAAATAATAAACGCCACAACAACAATTATCTAGTCAACAGTCAATCTCATTGAACTCAGTACTCGTACTTTACTCATATGCGAACTCACAAATCAATCGATCACGTTTTTTAATTCTTCTCTGATGTGTCTAGCGGAATTGTACGCTTTGAACTGAAAAAACAATCCAAACAAACACTTTGTTATACTAATACGTTAAGTACCGGTGGTAGGGTGAGCCATTGAAGCGCGACTTAGAAAAAACACATAAGACTTTCCTTGGAGCACGAATTGCATTTGGATCACTTGATGATCTTGGCTTCGCTGTTGCTCCTTATGCTATGGCTCTACTGTGGTTACGGCTGCTGATCATTACTGAAATTCATTGATTGATCGATCGTTTTAAACAGTTAGCAGACATTGTCTTGTTGCTTATTGCTATTTATGATCTTGATCTACGTATTGAGGCCAGAAAAAAGTGCTTCAGCTGTATGCGACCAATACGGATATCATATTTGCCGTGCTTGATGATGTTCAGCTAGGAATAATAATGACGATGATGAAAAATGTGCAATGCTAAATGCCAAAATCATGAAAAAAGACTAAATAAAATTGTTTACTTCGGAGATGTGGTAAAATTTTAATATTAGTTTTAACAACCGTTACACCTATAAACGTTCTTCGAAAACTCTATTAAATATTAAACCAAAATTTGATGAAGCAACAACAATCGAGAGGAATTATTTGTAAATATCTCAAGTATTATGATGTCATATATTGAGAAAACACATATCAAAGTTAAAAAAATTCAATAAATACATTTGGGACGAGCAGTTGAAAGTAGATACCATAGAAAAAAAATGAAAATAATATAAATAAGTAGTCGGAGATGACAAGGCTTCAGTGAAAGTCAGAAAAATTAATAGAATATAAGAGAAAAAAATACAACTTTTTAAGTTAAGATTTCTAAAACCAAAATACTAACGAACCCTCCAGAGGTATGAAGAAAAATCAAGCATCTATTATACTGAAGTGTAGATAAAAGCACATGCATAAGTTCTAATCCAAGGTAAGATATTTTTGGCAACTTGTAAGAGAAGAAAAGAATTTAAAGTAAATGAAATCTTCAATCTGATCCTTAGTAAGGTATCTAATTAAATGGTTCAAATGGCAATGCCTTTGTAAATTAAACTGACGTCAGATAAGTAACTAAGTTAGAAGGACATGCTTGAAGGACTAAATAACCCACCACTCCTCGAAATATATTTATCCATATATTTATGTATATTAAATTTACCATTAATTTACTCGAACTCGCACACGGTCTATATTAATGTATAATATGACTTATTTTTAGAAGCTTATCTCTTTTCTTTATTTCTATTTACATTCTTGAACTCAAATGAATCTAGTTTGAATAATTTCCCGTCTTGGATTAATTTATTAGATGTTGTAAGTTCCTTATAACATAATATTATTATTAATTTAATATTAATATTAAAAATTTCTCTACCAATATAATTATAATACGAGTATTAATAAAAATTAAATTATGCATAGAGTGACTTGGCATATTTTAAACTATACCTAAGGTAATTGTTTAATTACTTATGAGTATTTTATGTAAATATTTTCTTGTTTTAGTTTTAGTTGTGCTCTAAATGAGATAAGATCTTCATTTGGCCAGCACATAATTGCAGTGCATTTATTACCGGAACCAAATAAATTTACACGAAAACGTGAAGTTCCTTGTTGGAGTCTTTTCATGCAAGTCGCGCGTGCAAAGAAGTGGCGGCACAATGTTGACTTAAGTGGTTCACGGAAAATCGAAAATTGATTTGAAAATATTTGATGTCATAATTAATCTGAAATTATCTGAAATGACATCCGTGTTAAGGTGAGTCAATTTGAAACGGATTTTTGGTTTTTTTCAATCATATATTTCTGTCAGTTAAATAAAGCAATTATAATTTTAAATAAAATAAATCAATCAAACCGAATCAATTCGAACGAAAAATCCCAAACGATATTATTTTTCCTACAATAGCAAGCTGCTATCATAGGCTATTAATAAATTTTTGCACTACCATATTTGAAATCTGAAATCTTAATTAAATCAAGTGTCCAATCTTACATACTAATGAGTTAGTGGAAAATTATTCCGGAGCAGGTAACTAATGATAAAATTGAAAGCGAAACTTCATACTCATAGTGTTTAAAAATAGAATAATAATTTATACAATTATCTATATAAATTTCCAAAACATTTTCAGATCAGATTTTGTATTTTTCTCTGCAATTATCCATATAATTAAGTCAGCCTTTAAGCTCCTTAATTAAAGTACTACTTGTATTAATTTTAAATTAAAATGATTTCAATTTTCTATTCCTATGCTTAAAATTTATCAATTTAAAAGTAATAAAGATCCTTTTCTATATTTAATGATAAAATATTTCTCAATTATCTTCAAACACCTCTGGAATTTGCGTAATTCTTTACTTTGTAATTTTGTTAGTTTGGAGTCTTAATGACGTTTTCGATGGGTAAATCTAGGGTAATTTTTTCAATCGAGATGCTATTTTAATCTTCGATTCGTAAATCTGGAGCAAAAAGTGCAACACTCAAGATTAATTTATAACACTCTAAATATTTTACCAGAAATTAACACCTATTTTATATGATTGGACAGATAAAGTGTGATTGTGTATTGATTCAATATATATGTATTCATAAATAATATAAATATACACTAACACAACTAAAAAAAATGTTAGATTACTCCTAAAATGTTCGATTGGGCAACAAAATTTGACTGATTGAGAGTAAATCTACATTGAATTCAGATTCACCAATAGGAAACGCCATAAATTTTCTCGTAATAATTTAATTTTTGTTCTATGATATCGTATTCCATAGAGTATAATGATCAATATATTTGATTTGAAACATATTTTTAAGCGACGTCCATTGCACCAATATTAAATTTAGATTCCCCTCAGAAGGTGTAAAACGACCGTTGTCTAAAAAGCATGATTAACATAATGTTATAAATCTGTACAATAAATATAAATATGAAATATTTCCATACTTTCAATTTCATTTGGTTATAAATAAGTTAACTTGATATAATAAGTCACTAGAATTCAGGCAGAGTCTGTAAGGAAAGCCATTATGTGGTCATCAACATAGCTCGTCCCATAGGGGCGCATATATAAACGGAAATATAGATACAGTTCTTCTTCTTCTTCTTATTCTTTATTTATTTGTCTATTGATTCGAAGATTCTAATTAAACCTTGGCATCTCTGAAATATTACTTTTTTTGTTGACTGTTTACTGTTTTTTTTTTCAATATATAATATAATGGCTGTGACCTGCCCACTGGAGTTATAAGAGTTATTTACGGTTTATATAAAAGTATATGGGGTGTGATGTATATATATACACACCCAGTGCTGCTCAAAATGCATCATTGAAACGTATTTTATACAGATAATGATTCATCCATGTGTGGCATAGAATTCTTCTTGTTATTTTATATTTATATAATATAGGTACTTAGATTAAATTTTGAGCTATTTTAAGTTCTAAGCCTTCAATGGCATTAATTTTTTCTCTCAGTTAGTTAAAACAAATTATTTTGTGTATCGAATATATCAGTGTGTACGTATTCTTAATTTACCTTTCATTCATTGCTTCCCATTAATCTATGAAAACTAAATATTTTATAGATGTGATTCGTTCGAAGCTGAAAGCATAAGGACTCAAAGAAAGGATATGATTTTACTTATATAAAAATGTTTAGTTTTCTCTTCATTAATATGAGTACCGTATTATAAACATAAGTAGCTTTTATTATTAATAAAAAATCTGATTGAAAGAGTGTAACACTCCTCGATTTCATGAAGATGTCATTAGCAAAACTTATAATTTTTGAATAAAAAATAATGACAAATGGACTTACAATACAATTGACAGAGGTATTGACTTTTCGGAAGCAAATCTGGAGAGAATCGAATAAAATATCTGTAAAAATATCTAACTCCGTATCATTTGTGCTTTGAAATATATTTTTAATTGAAAGAATTTTAACGCTCCCATATTTACAATATACACGTTGTATTTAAACGGTCAATAAAATAATCGAAAACACCAATCGAATAAACGCTAATCAAGCCGTAGACTGAAGCAACAGTCATGAAATAATTAGATAAAAAGTCATAAACTTCTCTACTTTTGAGCTCATTAAAATTAAGCTAAATGCGAGTATTCTGTAGTAACCTTAACTAAAAATTAACTAACTGAATTATCAATCTAAGAGATGTTATGAAATGTTCAAGCTAGAGTTTGCTCAAATCATTCGCAGATGCTATTATGTAAACATCAATATTTGTTTATTAATCCCGCTATAGAAAGCGAGCAGCAACTTTTATTATTAAACTTATTAAATACTACATTCAAAACAACTGAATTTCTAAATCTTCATAAATATAGTTTCTTTTATAGTTTTTGCCGATTTTGTTCAGTAAATAAAAATTTCAATATTTTATATGCGAATAAATCAAAATATAGTATCGATACTATGTAATGCTAATTTTACAAAAAAAAGTATACCTGACCTACACATATAGCATTTTGGAAGAAACTTATCAGATACAAATATGTGTACAAGATAAATACGGATATATCTTATACGGATATTGGAATGGATAGTGATGCTCTATACTCTTTAACGGATTTCTTAATTTTTATTCCGAAATAACTTCAAGAGTACAGTATATTATTGTACATACACAATATATCAAAGTATTTAAATAAGTCAAAGCGTATTGATTTTCACATATCAGAATCCTTCTTTCTCCACTTCAATAATATAATAATCCGCTAAAAGACTTATTTAACCGACGATTCTTGAAGCCGCTTGTCTGATAAACAACTCAAACCGCAATGAGTTCCAAAACTATAAATATTAGAAATCACTTTTAAAAACACATCAAATTTTTAATCAACATGTGATAGGAATTCTAGCATTGTTCTATCATTGTCCTTAATTAATGGTTTATTACGGTTGCCTTCTTTCAACATGGATCAAAAACATTAGGCTTAATAATAGTTTCGAATTGCCAGCGTTCTTCGAATGTAGATTAGCAATAATAAGAATTAAATTGAGAATTGTTTCAATACGTGGAGATTCGAGTAACTCGCTGAACCACTTTTATGCTCGGAATTACATGATTCAAGTTCGCTCTTCCAGTTATTACATGTCGCATTATTAGTTCACACGCTTTGGAAACATTATCCATCGCTTCTACTGATTAAGTTATCTACAAATATTTTTGATTGGACACGTTTGTAATGCATTTATGGAAGTTATGGTATTTATGTTTATTATGCCAAGAATAAATAAACTTATTTCAAATTCTCCGAGATGACCAGTTTATTTTCTACTTTTACTTAATAACTAACTTAAACTAACATACCGCGTGCGCATTTAACTTAAAACTTACAATTCGAAAGACAAATATTGACAATAACAATAACCCTTTTACAATATTCATTACGGGATGTTGTTTTGTACAAAATTTAGTTATGGTATCTTATTTTGACGAAATTATTAACAAACATGTTGTTTTTCAATAATTTGATAACCGTAACTTGCTTTGAGAATATTGCATCAAAACACATATTTCAACGGAATACTGTTTTGATACAATGATACAATACGTAAATGTTCATTAGATTAGGTTCGGAAGGCGCATTTCTGAGCGATCCCCGAGACATTGAAGTCGCCTTGTCCGAAGTCCTGGACAGAGACTGAGAAAGTGATTGATAGATTCTACCTCCTCTTCATCTTGGCAACTCCTGCATCATCCGCTTGTTGGAATTCGCCACCGTTGGAGCATAGGTGCAATGGCACAGTGCCCCGTTAGTACTCTAGTAAGCACACAAACTGCAGGTTTGGTGAAGCCTAAAAGACTTTAAGTTTTATTTTTGTCCAATCTAGGCCATAAGGTTCTAGCGACCTCACAGTCTTCGCGGTTAGTCCTTAAATTGTTTGTCACCGTGTTGGTGATTTCCTCTATCATCCTAAACAGTTCACATATTGGTGTATGTATTGTGAGGTCGGCCTCTCCTGTATGCAGTTCAGAACCTCTTTTGGTCATCTCATCTCAGTGAGGTACGACATTTTAATACAATCTTGGATTTAACTGTTTTGGA
>NC_051847.1:238734612-238736684 GCF_002237135.1 Teleopsis dalmanni | reverse complement strand
ATGCTAGAGTTCCTGTGTTGATTAAAAATTTGATGTGTTTTTAAAAGAGATTCCTAATATTTATAGTTTCGGCACTCATTGCGGAGTGAGTTGTTTATTAGACAAGCGACTTCAAGAATCGTTGGTTAAATAAGCAACTGTTATTCCGTATGCTCTTCTTAAAATAAGCGGTTGTCTTTTAGCAGTGATCCCACAAAAATGCAGATTATTATATTATTGAAGTGAAGAAAGAAGGATTCTGATATGTGAAAATCAATACGCTTTGACTTATTTAAATATTTTGAAATATTGTGTATGTACAATAATACACTGTACTCTTGAAATTATTTTGGAATAAAAATTAAGAAATCCGTTAAAGAGTATAGAACATCAATATCCATTCCAATATCCGTATAAGATATATCCGTATTTATCTTGTACACATATTTGTATCTGATAAGTTTTTTCCAAAGAGCTATACGTGTAGGTCAGGGATACTTTTTTTTTAAATTATCATTATGTAGTATCTATACTATATTTTGGTTCAATCGCTTATAAAATATTGAAATTTTTATTAAGCTTAAGAAAATCGGTTAAAACTATAAAAGAAACTATATTTATGAAGATTTAGAAATGCAGTTGTTTTGAATGTAGTCACGGTATTTAATAAGTTAAATAATAAAAGTTGCTGTCCGCTTTCTATAGCGGGATAATTAACAAATATTGATGTTTGCATAATAGCATCTGCGAATGATTTGAGAAAACTCTACCTTGAACATTTCATAACATCTCAGATTGATAATTCAGTTAGTTTCAGTTAAGGTTACTGCAGAGTACTCGCATATAGCTTCTTAATTTTAATAAGCTCAATAGTAGAGAAGTTTATGACTTTTTATCTAATTACTTCATGACTGTTGCTCCAGTCTACGGCTTGATTAGCGTTTATTCGATTGGTGTTTTCGATTATTTTATTGATCGTTTAAATACAACGTGTATATTGTAAATATGGGAGCGTTAAAAGTCTTTCAATTAAAAATATATTTCAAAACACAAATGATACGGAGTCAGATATTTTTACAGATATTTTATTCGATTCTCTCCAGATTTGCTCCCGAAAAGTCAATACCTCTGTCAATTGTATTGTAAGTCCATTTGTCATTATTTTTTATTCAAAAATTACAAGTTTTTCTAATGACATCTTCATGAAATCGAGGAGTGTTACACTCTTTCAATTAGATATTTTATTAATAATAAAAGCTACTTAAGCTTATAATACGGTATTCATATAAATGAAGAGAAAACTAATCATTTTTATAAAAGTAAAATCATCTCATTTCTTTGAGTCCTTATGCTTTCAGCTTTGAACGAATTACATCTATAAAATATTTAGTTTTCATAGATTAATCGGGAGCAATGAAAGAAAGGTAAATTAAGAATAGGTACACACTGATATATTCGATACACAAAATAATTTGTTCTAACTAACTGAGAGAAAAAATTAATGCCATTGAATGCTTAGAACTTAAAATAGCTCAAAATTTAATCTAAGTACCTATATTATATAAATATAAAACAACAAGAAGAATTCTATGCCACACATGGATGAATCATTATCTGTATAAAATACGTTTCAATGATGCATTTTGAGCAGCACTGGGTGTGTATATATATACACCACATTCCATATACTTTTATATAAACAACCGTAAATAACTCTTATAACTCCAGTAGGCAGGTCACATCCATTATATTATATATTGAAAAAAACAGTAAGTTTAAATCTTAACTACATAGGTACGTCAACAAAAAAAGTGAGTTGACGCTAAAATTAAATCGTTCATGAAAGGTGCTCGACTCAAGAAACGGTACTGGAGAGCTTGAGTTCGTAATATCTGGAAGTAATATTTCAGAGATGCCAAGGTTTAATTAGAATCTTCGAATCAATAGACAAATAAATAAAGAATAAGAAGAAGAACTGTATCTATATTTCCTTTTATATATGCGCCCCTATGGGACGATGACCACATAATGGCTTTCCTTACAGACTCTGCCTGAATTCTAGTTACTTATTATGTTATATCAAGTTAACTTAT
>NC_051847.1:238716641-238734512 GCF_002237135.1 Teleopsis dalmanni | reverse complement strand
AGAGATCGCTTTGGTCTCAATGACTGGAAACAATTAAAATAGTACTCTTCCTTCTTTATAAATATTAATGTGAACGAAAACAAGAGGATATGAGTCTTCATATTCAATACCAAACCATATGATCGCATAATAATAAATAAACAAATGACATATGGTCATTAACACATGGCGATATGAAGTTTACTGGGCTTCTCAACTTATGGACAGAATCCGCAACAAGTTTTAAATGCACTAATAAGATGAAAAGAATGATTGGAACAATCAGTTGTGTTATCAACGTGGTACTTAAATAACTGGTGTGTACTTTCTCGATACAATAAGACATTTGATAGGAAAGAAAAACGAGAACGTAGTCATTTGCCCGAATTATTGTATTTTTTTTAGTTTCCATATGCCAATGTGTGGGAAACACACATTATTATGGATCATTATGTGGTCAGTTTAAAAAAAGATATATATATGTATAGCATTAGTATATAAACGTCATTTATATAAATCAAACGAAGATTAATTTGTCCTACAATCGATTCTTTATATATTATAGCATAAAGAGCTTTGAGAAGTGAAAATTGATTCGCTACTCCCTGTCTGCTCTCTCCCAGTTAACACTTAAATGAATTTTTAGTCTGAAATAAATATTATGCAAAGAAGTTCTTACAAAGTATAAAGTGAGTAACTCAGCTTTGAAAACTCGAAACGACATATGATTAAGTAAGAAATCAACCTTTGATCATAACTACATTCAACATAACCAAGATCCATAAACTTTTTCGTCATCTAAATATCTACTTTTTTAGCTCCTCTCTGAAGAAGAGAGAGTAATTGAGAACAGTTCTGATGACTACCCATTTGGTCAGCCATTATGTTCTCACACGGTTGAGTGTAGAATACTGATTGGTTGGTAATTCAAACAAGTAAATGTTTTCTTTTTTTTTTAAGCTGGAATTATTTGAGCTTTCTTTCAGAATCAGAGAAAACTTGAAGTCATTTAACACTGGTTAACAACTGTCAGACGACATATAAACAACCAGTGTAAATTCAAGAAATTTCTTCTTTCTTCATCGTTTATTTTTTTATAATTATTAGTGCCGTAAGTTGTCATTTTGGCTGTTGTTTGTATTAAGATATTTATTTGAACTAAGTTAATCAATTACTGAATTCATGGGTGAAGTGAAGAGGTTTAATTCGCAAATATTGTGAATTAAATTAAAATAATGTCGATAGTTATTTGTATTTTATTAAAATATAAAAAATACCACAAAATATTAACTTTTTAATAAGAATACTATTAACGGCTGACTATATTATTTGTTTATAGTTTTTATTATATTTTAATAGCTTATATTAGTTTTACACCTTTTATTAATTGATAGTTCACAAAATTATCTTATTTACCTTAGAACTGTTTTTTTATTATTATTTAAAATTCAATGTTATTTTCTCTGAAAATGGCCTCACTTGAGTTCATAATAATTCGATTTACCTCGCCACACTTAATTCATATTGCAGCAATTCTTCCGGCATTTTTTGTCAAAAAATTCACATGCAAATATATATCAAATCGGGGTGTCTACACACAAGAGTGCGCTCAACACCTCTTAATGAATCATTAGATCCGAAACTGTCAAAACAAGCCGCGCATGTAAAACAGTAGCAGGTCTAACCGCAGCCAACAGCGCCACAAACCGCTGAAGCCACTGAAGCCGCTGTAATTTAATAATGAAATACGGCAACGACTGCCCATAACTCAAGCGATGCTTTGTCCAAACAAAATTTTTTACGAGTATTTTGTGCATTCCTTTCATTTGTTTAGATTTTTATTTGAATTGTTTATTTAGAAAATAATCTAAACATTTTTTTTATAATTAATTTATGTAAAATGTTTGATTGTACAATTATTTCGAGATGTAACACTTCACACGTGTGCTTGTTTTATAGCACTTATTTGCATTGCTGCTACTCTGAGAGTGTTAATTGATACTTAATGCTTAATATATTATTGAATAGATATTAAAACCATCTATACGAGGTATCTTACTTGTATTGACATATTAATTAACACATCATTACGTACTGAAAATTACTTGTTATTCAGTGTTTTTATACAAGTTTAAAGTAAAAATTAACGAGGCTTTCGTTGAGCTCGTTTAAGTAAAATTATATCATTTTTAAGCTGTAATTTAATTGCAAAATACATTAAAATTAATCATTTTTAAATTTTATTAATACATTACAAAGTATAGTCTCATATAAAATTATATTTTTATTTATTCAAATATTCTCTATGTTGTACTGATAACTTATTATTTAACAGTGAAAACTCAACATTTCTATGCCCTGATATCTCTCTTAACTGTTAACAATGTTGGTTATCCCATATATTCCATTTTTTGTGCAAGCTACTTTTTTTTCGGAAGATATTTCTCTTAAACAGATAGAATTACTAGTAATAAAGTTGAATTTCTTTTCAAAAAATCCAAGTACTTGTTATTTCATGATGTTCGCTTCTGTATTAAGGAAACTTAGATAAGTGGTTTCTAGTTAATTAAAGTTCTTCAAAAACTTAAGAAGTTAATCTTATCAAAAAAAAAAGAAGTTGCTATTCTTTACATACTAAAACTCTGCAGTTAATATTATGAGCCCAAGTGATTGCTAATAGTTCCGTTTAAAGCTTACTGACTTAATAAAGAAATTTATTTGGGTTACATATATTAACATCTCTTTAGAATGTACCAAAAATAATTCGTTAATTTATTTAATTACATTTCTCTTAAGCGCGTATGACACATGAGATTTGTTTGTCAAACTTTTTTGACGTCGCTTGCTTTTTCCCAGCAGAAAAAACAACAAATATACTATGAAATAAAATCATACAAGCACTTAAACGATGCTTTTGCTTCCATCCCTTAAAATGACTGACATTTTGCATGTAAGTCGACAAAAATCCGATTGTTTACGAAAAAAACACCAGTAATTTTGAGGAACACTTAAAATTTTTTGATTTCCATCCAATTTTTTGTCAAATCTTCAAATGTTGCTATTACATATCAAATTTGACACAAATTTTGAATTTCACAAAAAACTTGATTAATGCATAAACTTTGGAACATAATTAATTGGTCCAAGGATTGAAAAAATTCACATAGAAGAAAAGGTCACGTTTCATTTTTAACATTAATTAATATACAGGGTATCAAACAAATTGTTCACTCAAATAGTTAAAACCAAGCGAGAGCTTTGAGTTTAATACACATCATAAAATTTGATTCCTTAGATATGTTTATAGTGAAGTGGTCTCGGAAGGAACTATGAATCTATTTATATTCGCCATGAATTCCATTCATTATGGCCTTTTTTCTGCTATTGGGCTTTGAAGTAAGGAATCTGCTTTTTTTGGAACAATATATTGGAAATTTACTAGGACCTTTAAGAATTAATAGTAGTGGGATCAAGGAATCATTAATGGGAATTATTTTTTATTATTTTATTATTATTTTTATTCTTTATTTTTATTCTGGTTATATTTTCGTCTGTTTTCAATTATGTTTCTGTGTCTCCGAAGCATCTACAAAGACGCTTTCTCCTTGAAATAACAAAAAAAGAATTTGCGTATATATTGTTTTAATCGCATTAATCGCAATAAAAAATATATATTCGACATTCAACCCAAACTCATTGAGGTCTCATAACGTTAATTCATCCCTTCACAGCTATTGTAGGCATTATAATTTGGTGATACTCCTCCCAAGTAATCTTCCGGTATATTTCTTTAAGTAATAATAGTTAATAAACGTTGAATATACGCACATACAGAACAAATTTTTCAAGAACTTATACGGAACATTTTCAAAGTAAATTTTAGATTCCACAACGTTAAACCTAAAATTATACTACATTATGTATAGAATATCTGATATACCATGTAATGCAATATTTTAGCCACTACTGTATTCTTATATTTTTTCGTAGTGTTAATTTTAAAATTAAAAATAAAATAAAAGACATTGTTTAAAATTTTTGAAAAAAATATATCATTGAAGACATTAAATTATAGTTATGTTTAAAACAAAGAATTGGTTAAAAATATTAATAAATGGTGGAACAATTTGAGTTGAAAGATTGATTTTAAAATTTTTTTGGGTTGTACTGAAATATATGCGAGTGAGTGTATATAAAATATTAATATAAATATATATTTATATTTAATATCTATAATTATTTGAACTGATATATTATATATAGCAAAATAAACAATCAAATGAAATGTAATTTATGGCAATGTACCATACCGTATGTTATAAAAACTTATTTCGTCTTCTATCGAAACCAAGCTTTAAAGTTAAATTTTTTAATAGCTACAGTTTTGTTTTAAGTACAAATATGTTTGTATCTTTTAATAGCGATACCGTGTTGTGCAGATCCCCTTTTAAACTAGAGGAAGCTGTGTTATGCTCGTGCTATATAGTTTTACCGAATACAAACCAGTCAACATTGAAGATGATTCACAGAGTTTACAATCAGCAACTACTTATATCTCTTTGATTCAGTATAGTACCTCGTAACTGAATACTACAACACCCCCTATTTTTGCTTTAGTTTTCAATAAAACCATATAGTTTAGGTTTTTAATTATTAAACCTTTATTTATATACTCAAGACATTTAACTATATACTTTCTTTTTGAACAATTGTAAGAATAAGGCTTAACTTCAGAGCAGATCATCGACCACAAAAAGGAATTGCTTGAAACTATTTCGTAAATACAATTTGGTCACTAAATAAAATAGTACAGAAATTTGTTTCTTTATTATCTATAAGCTTAACAGTACCAAACAATACCATTATAACTAACAAACTGCAGAATTATAAGTTTTCCATTTAAACTTTAACAAGATTAAAGCAATGGAACAGCATTTGTTGTGTTTTAAATTTTTTCGGGCTTAAGGTCGCGTTTTTAAACTTATATTTCTACATAATAACTTATATTATATGTACCATGGCACATTAGGACGAATGGCATCCTCAGGGACCTCAAAATTGATCGTATCAAATAATACATAAAGGATAGAATTCCTTAAATTAATTGCGAAAACTGACAGACTTACCAACACTGAGTTATTAAATCTCAGAATGGTTACAGGCTCCTCAGGTAGGTATGCAGATCTGAGGTCAATTATTGCTTAGTCCAATGAAGTGATAAACAATAATCCAGTTAAGACGAAAAGGGGGTTTTAAAAATACCTCGAGTTAAGAAAGAGTAAAAGTGCTCAAGTGCACTGGCTCAAATAGCTTCAACATAACATAATATTATATGAAAACCAAACTTAAGATTAAATAAAAATATCACAGTTCAAATCTCATGGAATACCATGTTTAAATCCAAAACCGAACTGAAGTGTTTGTATTTGTTTCCTACTCTCTCTCTCTCTCTCTCTCTCTCTCTCTCTCTCTTTCCAGAAAATATATATTTCTACCCAAAATTAATTTTTTAATTATGTGGTGAATATACTTAATGCTAATTGGACTCTATGACTTACCATTCCATAGTTCCATACCATTCCATTAAGTGGGGAAATGGTTATTTCTGTGAGTAACATTAATAATTTTTCTTAAGAGTTTATAACAGATATTTGCCTGTTTTGCTAACAATTCGATCGAAGCCAGTATATTATATGGTTTTTAATTTTTTAATTACAAATAAAATTTATTATCTAGAGAATTCGATCACCCAGTTTTTTTAACATAGAGTTTCAGACCACATAGAGAGACCTTATGAACTCTAACTACTAGTATTTAATACTTAGACTTCCTATTTTATTTAGATTATGCGGCTTGATTGTTTTCATTAAATGAACTCTGAATACCTTCATAATAGCTTTGTCTAATCTACATTTTCAAACACTGAGGTACTTGTAGTGTAGTTGTGTATTCACAGAATGATCAAAAACTCAGTTGCTCTGCATAACCTGTAGTTATCAGCTAAAAGTGGCTAAAATATTTTAAACATTTAAATTCATCATTGTTAAAAGGCGTTCTTTTAAATATTTTATAATTTTAGTTTACAGACATTTATTACCCAGATATCTTCAACATTCTTCTCAATTATGACTTTTATTCAATCATTCAACACAATACGCTAATTAACCCCGCCCTAACAATTCAAGTCCACTTCTGGACTCTCAGGAAGATATGCTGATTTAAGGTCCGTCATCAACTAAAAGACAAATAAATGATATGATTTTTTTGTTTTTAGCCTAGTTAAAGCCTAGTGTGGGGTAGAGATAAGCCCCCCAGCCATTATAGAGTGAAAGTGCGTAATAACACTAACTCAAGAAGAAGAAGAATCAAGAACAATTCAGTTGACATATATGTCATTGTTTCTATATGGATATACTAAATTGGATTAGCTTACTAAAGATTCTGAAAATTTCGACTACATTAACTCAGTTGCATATGGTTACTATTAAAAATTCAGATCTAGATCCTAATCAATGTATGATTGAAACTGATCTACGTTCTTAGCAGGTGCTACTTAATTTAACATTTTATCCAATTTGACCATTATGTCTTTACCCATTATAATGAGCACAGCATAATCTGAATTAATAGGAAAATCTGTGCAAACATCGAATTCTAGAAGTTCGGGTATTTTGTTGCGATCTATTAGCGAATAGAAGTCTTATTCACAATATTAAGGGATGCTGATTAGTAGTGCATTTATACAGTTCTGTGCCTTTTTATTGAAATTCTTAATTTTAGTATGGAATTATATCCCTCACCTTGACTGAATAAATTATTGAAAAATGTATTATACACCTTACATCTTTTATAACTTGGATCTAATCTTCTAAACAATTTAGGCAACGAGAGCAAGACTCTTTTTGTTTTAAACATTTAATATTACTAAGGTCGATCTCAGATCGTCGAAATCGTCGATATATCGAAAGAGTTTACTGCCATACAATATACTTTTATATGTTCATATTGTTGTCATCAGCGATTTTAATTTTATATCATAAAGTTATTTATATTCTTTACATATTTATTTACATATTAACTTGATATTAACTATAACCAGCAATAGTGTTTTTTGCTCACTAGATTTCTGTCCAAAACTCTCTGTTGCTTTCTAAATCTTCTTTTGAAGGTTTTGAAATGAAATGGTCTGTTTCTTGAAACTACACTCTTCTCTTTTCTAATTGTTTAGTATGAAGATTGATATTTTTGTAAATTCATAGAAGAAAATTTGAGAACTCCAGTTTGTAGATTCATAGAACTTTTGCTTTTAATTTTCCCTTAAACGTTTCAATTTATCTCTCAAAAAGTATTAATGAAGGACAATATTGCATATAAGGGAGTCACAGTTTTCCTAATGCTATACTATCATAAATACTGTTTAATATATTAATTTAATAAACTGCCATCCTATTCGCTAAATTGCTTAATATTGTTAACCACTGCTATGTCCATTACTGTTCTTCCAGCTTCCTATTGTTCTTTAACCTAATCATAATAATATTATAGTATATATGATAATGTATAATATTTTATACTTACTACTTACTTTTCTAAGAGAAAAGCACTGCAAATAAAAGTGATAATTTATATTGATGGATTTGAAGTAAACAGTGGCGTTGCAATTGCTAAGGGCAATTACTCCAAGGGGCATGGCATACTCGGGACTTACTAACACAACTGATTTCAAAACTTTAGAAGAAATTTTATTTAAAAACGGAAAATAGTCGCATACATCTGTTATAGAATAAACTTATGTCATTACCTTGGCTGTATATTATCCTTAATGATTCCTGCAACCAATAGAACAGAACAAGCCATTGCTTTTGAATACATTTCAATTAAAAATTATACGTGTTGTGTATTAATAGCACAGTCTTCCATAGATCTGACGATTGAGAAATATTTAACTAGACAATCTTAATTTCGATCCGATATGTAGTCTTCTAAGTTAAGATATCAACTAGTGCTGATATACCCAACTTATCCCAACCTTACTGAAGAAGTCTTAGTAACTTGTCTTTCTCATCTACTTAAGACTGGATTTTAAAAAACTTATATTACAAGCATCTATATATTTATATAGGTCCTTTCAATAAACAAAACATATAATTTTATTATATCGGTCTTTTTAGTTCTTTTTATTTTATTACTTATTAAAAAATAGTTTCTTAATTATTTGTTTTTTTGTTTTTTGCTTTTTTGTGAATTTTGATTTATGATTTATTATTGTCCATATTTATTATTTAATTTTTTTTTTATTATTTTATTTTCTTTAATTTTTTTATCTTATTTTAGATACTTTTTTTATTATATACATACAGTAGTGATATAATACATTATTACAGCTTTGGACAATAATATTTTGTTTTTAATTGAAATGTTTAAATACTATTTTAAATAGTCATATATAAATATTTTATATATATTTTTAATTTGATTTAAATTTTCAAAATTTATATTCTTTTTTAGTAAGTTTTCAAAAATAATTCATTTTATATTTAAAAATATTATTTTAAAATAAATTCGTTCTAAAAGTTCCGTTGATTTTTTTCTTCTTATAATTTAAAAGCCTTTATATTTATAATAAAATTTTATTTTAGCTTAAAGTTTAAATGATTTTTACATAATTTTACATATTTTTGTTTTAAAAGCTTTTGAGAAAATTTTTAAAAAAAAATTAAACAAATTATATTATTTTTTATTTATGTACAATATTTATTTTTCATTTTATATTTTTTAATGGAAGAAATTGGTTCTATAAAATGCAATTTATAAATAGAACAAAGACTACTATTTATTTATTAGAAAAATCACTCGAATTTGTAGATATTTCATTCTAGATATAAAAGAAAACAAATATATTAAAAATGAAAAAATTTTGCTACGATTTATTACCCAATCTTTCTTCATCTTTTCACTTCCTTTTCTATTTTCTGTTTTTAGTACAATTAGCTGGCACTTTATTTTAAAACTTGTTTTTAATTGAGAAATAAAATAAATGAAATTAACGCATTGTCATTTCAACTTTATTTAATAAATAATATTTGTCACTATTATGACACAAACATAAGGATGCTTCACATCTATTTTTCTATTATATAGTGAAACCGTAACATATGAGAGATATGCTATGAACTAAGTTCTTCTCCTTTATAGAAGAACTTTGTCTGTTGTAGGATTTTAGTTTTTGAAGAACATTTGAGATTTCTGGAGAGTATTAGAATAGTTTTAAGCCGCTTAATATTGTTAAGACACAGGACTGAAAACATCCCTGTTTTCACCTTAATAACCTAGTTTATAGTTTATTTTATAACACACACTGGAAGTTTATTATATTCTATTTACTTTTTTCTTTTTTTCCTCAAAAGTTAAAATTTTTTTTAATCAGTTTTAATCAGTTTTCCCGAGTTCATTACCCGGAAGATATAATGGAAGCATTTTAATCTGTAATAGAAGAAGCTTTTAATGTAAAAAAAGTGAAAGTTTGTACTACAATTAATACACGTGAGATCTGACTATAGCAAGTAACAAAAAAATTTAATCGTATCAAATCTATATGGCCATGTCCTAATTAAATTATATATTGTATCCTCTTTTAAACATAAAAAACCGTGGTTTGTCTAAAAACCGTTCTGAGAAAAAATATAGTGAAATCTTTTAAGTCATTATATTTTAATTCATTATATAAATTGTTATAGAACAATTTTTGTTTGAGCTGTTAATACAAGTTATGAATTTAATATTTTTATACAACTTTAACAATTTAACAATTTGTTTCAATTCTATGTATATTTCCAACACTCAGAATTTTACTCTATATATATGATATTCAGAATGAGCCAGTAAACTCAAGAGGATCTCTATTTCTAATTATGACAATTTCAAAAAAGAAATTTGCCTACAATTTAACTAAAACATCATTAGGAGAAGGAAAGAACAAGATTCTGTGAAGAGCTTATACAGCCAGTTGTGTGATATCTGAATCTAGAAAGAACATTTCTGTTGATAAATCTTTAGAACTATGAACTCAAGCCCAATATTTACTGGATAGATGTAGAAAAGTTTTCCATGTACCTTACTTTTCTAAGTGAGGTCACTTAGTCCTAAAATTATATTTCAAAAAAATTTACTTAGTAGTTTTGGACTCACTTTTTGATAATAATGATTTCGTTTTTTAAAGGCTAATATGAGTTTTTACAGGTTTTTAGTTTTTTGATTTTTTTCTCTGGGAACGATGTTACAATGAATCAAAAAATCTTAATATTCATTTAAAATTAAATAGTATAAGTTCTTTTGTTTCTCCCTGACATGTCACACAATATATGAAAGTGTTACGAAATTGGTTATGTTGTTGTTGTAACCCGCTATGATCTGTTATGCTAAACGGCACTTAGTCGTCTGGATCGACGAGTGGATCCTGGACATGACCCGGCCGTTCTTAGAAATTGTTAATACTCCAGACTTCTAAACCCAAGCATATATATATATATATATATATATTTTGAAGATATACGAACTTTTATTATTGTTATATATCTGAGCAAAAATCAAAAAATGTTTAACCATTGATATAGATTAGCTAAGTAAGCTCAAGGAATATTATAATGGTTTATATTAAAGGTCTCAAGATTGAACAATAAAATATTTGCTTCTGATAACCATGAACTGTACTTAGAATTTCATTCATCGTAATACTATAAATATTATTCAAATAATTAGATATTTGAACTATTTAGCAAATTCTAATACACAAATTTGCACCAAGTAAATAATCCTTTGTACATAAATATTCAAATAATTCATTTTGTATTAAACGGAGTTAAATGGATCGAAAAGTGCATTAATTCCAATTAAAAGCAGACTCTCCAGATATTTGAAATTTTATATTATGTTAAGTTTTGAGAGTAGTTGAACTACAATATATGTATCAATTTCAGAACCTTTCTATTTTCCATTAATATATGTATATTTTTATCTTACAGTTTACTTTAGTTTTTATTTTGTAGGCAAGATTTTGTAGATTTTTGATTATTTTGACATTGTACAAAATTTAATTGTTTAATTTTTTTTTTTTCAAACATTTATGCAAAAATATTAATATAAATTAATTGTTGGAAAATGTTATATATATGTAAAAAAGGAAATTGAGTTTATACATTACTAAAGCTATAATTATCCTAAGTCTATATATATAAAAGAATACTTTTATACAATAAGAAAAAAAAATTTAAATAAAAATCATTTTTTATGGGACAACTTAAATATTAAAAACACATGAAATAAAATCAACAAAATATGTAACAAAAAATCATAATAAATAAAATTAAAAAAACATCTCAACTAAAATAGTTAAAATCCTAAAATTGAACAGTTTCAATTAAATTCTGCAAATATCAGCAAATTGAATCTATGGGCAATTGGTCTTGTTTAATGGATAATCGCCTAGTATTGCCCGGTTTTTTTTGGCTGCTATTATTGTTGTTGTTGTTATTGTTACTTAAACTTTCTATATTAATAGTTGTGCTGTTATTACTGTTGCTATTACTACTGCTGCCGGAATTTGTGTGCTCATTAATACTTTGTAGATTATTTGTTGGAAGTGTGGAAGCATTAGAGACCAATATCGGTATGGTACCGCCCAGCGTAAATGAGGTGCGATGCTGTGCGTTACTATTGCTGATCTGCCTATTAAGTGGCTGTAGCTCATCGGCTAAGCCCTCATGCGATATGGAATTGGAACGTAAACGATTATGTGCTGAATCTAAAGACTCATCACTAGCGGGATCCAAATGATCCGCGGACGGGTTTGATATATGCTGCAGCAAACCAGCAGAAAGTGCGCGTTCTAGAATTATTAGAGTCGTTACACAAAAGTGTTTAAATAAAATGCGCAAAACTTTACCTAAACTGCTTTTAGCATTTTTGGCGTACTCCAGCTTCACTCCATCTAGTTCTTTAGCACTGCAAAGTGGGGTATCAACATCGTATGTGTTATTGAATAAAGTGTAATCCACTTCATATTCACTTGTCTCCTTTCGGAAGGAAACTAAATTTACAAAGCGATGCCCCCATAATATCTCGGAAGGTAAATAACTGCTACGCGCTTGTGTCGTCATACCAGTAGATTCAATGACACCCTCTGTAAGAATATTACCAATTAAACAATACATCAATTTCATTAATCACAATTCCAAACTACGTACCGAGCATTACAACAACTTCGAAACGTTCTTTGAGCATGTCCGATGCTGATAGCATATAGAGCGGACTGTTACGATCGATTTTGTGTACAATTGTTGTGGGCCATATGAACATAAGGCGATCTTCACCACCATCAGCACCGATATGTAACTCTTGTTGGAAGAATGGCAGAATTTCACCTTCTTTCGTTATCTACAAATAGTATTAAAATATATATGTAAATATATTAATTTCATACACCTTTTCAGTTCAAACTTACTTTCTTCCTTATAATTTGCGCTCTAACATGAGCTTCTATAATATGAGATTTACGCATATCACCCACTCGAAACATCAAGCACGGCACACCATCTCGATGACATATGACCGCATTCCTTGAGAAGAGTAAGGTTTGTGCACGTTTTTTGGGACGTGAGAGTTTTGCAAATACAATGCCTACCATAAATGCTTGTATAAAGACACCAGTTATACATTGTAGGCACATTGTAAATATCGCCTCTGGACATTCTTCTGTCACGAAGCGATTACCGTAGCCTATCGTATGTTGTGTTTCGATTGAGTATAAAAATGCCGAAATAAGACTGCGCACCTCTGTCACACACATGGTATGTGTTGTATTTTGTATCTGATCTGGTTGGAAATCGCGCATATATATATATTCGAGATCACCGTGTGCATATGCGATAATCCACCATATAAATCCAAAAAATGCCCATGATATGAGAAAGCTTAATGCGAATACTAATAAAGTCCAACGCCATTGTGCGTCGACCAATGTGGTAAAGATGTCCTGTGAAAGAAAAAATTACATTAGAAAGCATTCTTAACATTGCTTCACTAATTTTACATTTACATATTAATCGGAAGAAAAATATTATGAATCATTATTTATGGAACTCTTAAGTGAAAATTGATTTATTCGTTTTCTCCATATCTTTTACAAAATAGTTCTATTTATAACTGAAACTCTATGCGTAGAAGTAGCTAAGCAACGAAGCAGGAAAGGGCTAGAACAATTTTTGTGATTATTTGCAAATTTCCTTAATACAACCTGACGAGCAAAATAAAAAATGTTAATAATAAGAAAGATTTCCAATTTATGTCTATAACATATTACAACAAAAATAAGGTTATTGCATTTAAATTGACATTCTAAATTGGAAATCAGAGTTTTTTCATTAAGGAATATTTCATCCGACACTGTTTTCGGGGAGCGCCATCCTATATACTTTTCTTGGTTGTACCCATGATATTTATATGCTCGTTACTATAGTAACTTCCTCATTAAGTTACTACCTCAGTTTTCACAAAAATAAAAGCTACTACGTGGGTCCTCTAATAATAGAGATGTGTTAAAATAATAGATCGCTAAATAAACATGCCTCTCCGAAGAGGGGGCGTTAAGGAGACAAGGGTTGGTTTGACGATGCATAAAGAACTCCACTACTTCACAACAAAAAAAACACCATCCCTTAATTAGGCTGATAATGAAGTACTTGAGTTACTGTAACAAAGCCAAGTATAGCATATTTGACTAGTACTCACTAAAGTGTTTCAAGAGGTAAGGTCCTGCTTCTGATTCTAACAGTTTCTTGAAATTAATTTTAATATTCGTAACTTAAGTCTTTTGCATATATATTTCTTTTATTCCCAACCAAGATACAAACTTTGTTCTAGTTTTGTACAAAAACAACTATAATTTTATTTATTTAAATATAATATAATATATAATATAATATATTTATCTAATATATGCTCAAGTGTGGTGTTATCTACTTTATCTAATAAAAATACTGATATGGTATAATATGATATAAATGTGATATAATATGATATAAAAATACCTACCACTGCTACTAATTTTCAAATTGCATATTCTCCCATCTATTTTCCTCTTTTCCTTCTTACATTTATTTTTCTCTATACTTATTTATTTAATTTTTTTTTTTTGATTATATTTTACTTTTATTATATTTTATATAGTTTTATGTTCTTCTCGACCTATTATTTTTCTAACTTTACTTTCTTAACTATTATTATTGAAATTTTTCTCCATGACTAAATATGAATCTACGAGATGAAAATCGACAAATAAATTTAGTTGGTTAACTGTAATATGCATATCTGGTAATGCTCATATATAATAAACTCCAATATTAAGTTAAACCTTCATATTACTATTTATACATACGTGTTGACTATTGTGTTAAAATAATATTTTACACTAAATTTTTAGTTAATATTTTATTTGTAATTATAAGTGAAAAAACTTCTCAATTAATTATATATTACTAATTGATATTATTGCCACCTATTTCTGTAAAGAGAGTTAATGATTTATTAAAAGCAAGTTTAAAACTGTCTTTGCTTTATATATTGTTTGGCTATTATCTAAACTGAAACTGAAGATAAAACTTTAGATACTATCTTTTTCATCATTTTTTTTCCTTTTTCAACTTACATATCTTCTTCCTTCCTTTTCTTCCTTCCTTTTTCTTCCTTTCTTTTTCTTCTTTCCTTTTTATTCCTTCCTTGTTCTTCTTTCCTTCTTCTTCCCTTCTTCTTCTTCCTTCCTTCTTCATACTTCCTTCCTTCTTCTTCCCTTTTTTCTACTTTCTTCGTCTTCTTCAATATTGCAGCTCTAATTTCTTTAATATCTTTACAGTTTTAAATTATCTTTTGTGTTATTTTTCATTTTTTCTATTATTATTATTATTTATATTATTTCTCTCACTATTTCTATAATTATTCTTCTGTTTTTTGACTTTTCTTTTTAAACCTTTGTATAGTCTAATTGTCCTCTTTTCCACTTCCTTCATGGCCTTGTCTCTGTCTACTTCTTTTTTATTGATTTTTTCAGCTTATCTTTTTATATGCATTTTAATTCATTTAATAGCATCTAACACATTTTTGTTTACTTCATCCAATCATTTTCGCAGTTGGTTTTAAAACCTTAAACTAATTCCTCTACTCTATTATGACAACTATATACGTATTATTTACAGTATAAAAATAACTTTTTTATTCTTATAGTTTATAATTTTTAAAAATTAGCTTATACAAATTAGATTTAGTTCCCACACATTTAGTTTAATTCGCTTTGCGGAAGATAAATACTATAAAATTGCATTAAAAAATTTTAGATGAGCTCACATAAGATGTCTTCAGGGACACTTGACACTTGTCAGCTCCGACAACCTCCCATTTTATTATAAAAATAGAAACGTTTAAAGCAAACGTCATAACACATGACAATTGCCTTGAAATGGCTTATAATTAAGAGTGAATATATGCGCGCGACTTAAGCGTCCCACTCTCCACTCTCCAAATACGTAGGTACTGCATTTCTGCATCCTAGTTACGTGACTTGAACGATGAATAACGATCCCAAGTGCACGACAGAAATGTTGTCCTGAACTCTTATTAACATGCAAACAATTATTTAAAATTGAAAGGAAAACTGAACAACAACAATCGCAAGAGAAAAGCGAGGGAGCTTCCAGCAAAAATGCGTGACTGCAGAACGCCGCTGGGTTAGGATTACTTAAGAGCAGTTCCTGCAGTGGCAATGTCAAAGAAAACCCCCCTTCCCCCTCTCCCCTTACTTAGGAGTTGCATAATTGCTACAGGTCGAAGAGGAGCGCAGGAAATGAAAACATGGCTATCAAACCCAATTCCTTTTTATATAAGCTCCGCACACTAGACCAACTCACCTGTAGATACCTGCGGCGTCGTTTGGCGACGTTTCCTTGCACGACATTGCAGTCGCCATGTTTGAACACAACACGTTTCCGTACACGACGCGAACTAAAACGTGTCTGGCGGTACCTGCAAGTAAAGAAAATTGAGGAAAATTATTTAAGGGAAATACCAAGAAATATGTGAGAAATGTGTTTAAAGCTAAATAATGACAGGACAAAGCAAGGCACTACGTGTGAAATATAAGGAAATGGTGCATTCAATATGAGAGCTGGAACAAAAACCACTTCAATAAAATAACCGAGTGAAGGAATTAAATGAAATAGAGTGCGTTTCCTAGGAAATTTAATTTATGTGTCGTTTATGAATTTAAGTGGTTGAAGTTTTTACTTCTAATTTATAATCAAAATGGTTTCCATTTACAGCTAAAACCAGATAAATTGTTGCTTAGGATGATAAATAATTAAAATCTAAAGAAAGAAATATAAATTCTCTTTTTCTTATGAATACATAAACTTTGTAATTCAAAGGAAATCACCCACTGCTGTTATCTCTTTGTCTATTCGATGTTATTGTCTTAAAATTATTCAATTATTTATTATTATTTTTAAACAATAAAAAGCTTAGGCGTTCGTAGGAAATCAGCCACTGCTTATATTAAACAATAATGTATGCTCAACACTTTGTACACTCTGTATCCTAAAAATACAGCGAAATTTGATAAACACAGGCAGATACAAAGACATCAGATCCATCATATTATAAAGCCCCGTAAAACCCCGTATTTAGTGTAACTTAAAACTGTCCACAGATAAAATAGAGTAAAGATGCTGATTCACCAACTCAGACATTTGAATATCAATACTCAATAATACTTTGTACCATAATAAAGTGTTGAGCTCAACACTCAACAAAAGCTCAACACTTTTTCCGAGTTAGTGCATCTGGGCACTTTAACTCTTTGATAGCTGGGAGGTTTGTGCAGAGTCCCACCCATCTCACTGACTAATTTGTCTATTCGTCATAAGCTTCGTGCTTATTCAATGATTGATCTAAGGTCTGCATACCGCCCCGTGCGGTTAGTGATTACTCTTAGATTAGATAGTGCTAAGTAGGGCAGCCTGTAGGTTATCACATATAGCTTCAGGGCTCTCTCCCTTATATATTTTTTGATCGCATCTATTTTAAGGTATCTTAGCATCTCATTTGTCCGGATGTACCATGGTACTTTGAAGAGTCTTCGGAGAGCCTGACTTTGAGCAATTTGTAGTTTCTGGATAGTAAAGTCGACTGTAATACTTAATCTGGATAGTAGAAAACTTTAGTATTTAATGGAATCAATTAAGGAAAGGAAGATAGTGTAGTTCATCTTACTTTTATATCAGTAATTATCATTTTTATCAAATGATTAAAGCCGCATATGTATTATAAAAATATTGATATCTTCATTATATGTCTAATTCAATAAACTAAGAAGAACTTGCATTTTTGATTTAAATAATCTCTCGAACTATAATATAATATAAAAATAAAGAACGAGCTTAAAATTAAGTACAAAAAGTGGTTCAAAATATTAATATTTTCATTATCTTTCTGGTTTAATAAGCTGAGAAGATCTTGAATTTTCAATTTTAAAATTTCGAGGAAATGTAATGTAATATAAAAGTGTAGAGTAAGCTTAAAAACAAAAACTGATTACAAGGAATGATTAAAATTACAGTCGCGTAAGCACATATTATCAAAAGAGGACTACTTAAAAAGGAATGAAATAGGAGATTAAATTGAGTAAAATTGAAAATTAAATGCTTTCAAAACAACAACTTTCGCATTCTTTGTAATCCCTTGTGCAGATAAAATCATAAAAATTTGTTAATTTTAACATTATTTGTTAATAAGTGTTTCGATACTAACAAAATAATCTGTATAGCACTGAAAACTATTTTTGAAGACCGC
>NC_051847.1:238705747-238716541 GCF_002237135.1 Teleopsis dalmanni | reverse complement strand
TTTTTGTACTTAATTTTAAGCTCGTTCTTTATTTTTATATTATATTATAGTTCGAGAGATTATTTAAATCAAAAATGCAAGTTCTTCTTAGTTTATTGAATTAGAAATATAATGAAGATATCAATATTTATATAATACATATGCGGCTTTAATCATTTGATAAAAATGATAATTACTGATATAAAAGTAAGATGAACTACACTATCTTCCTTTCCTTAATTGATTCCATTAAATACTAAAGTTTTCTACTATCCAGATTAAGTATTACAGTCGACTTTACTATCCAGAAACTACAAATTGCTCAAAGTCAGGCTCTCCGAAGACTCTTCAAAGTACCATGGTACATCCGCACAAATGAGATGCTAAGATACCTTAAAATAGATGCGATCAAAAAATATATAAGGGACAGAGCCCTGAAGCTATATGTGAAAACCTACAGGCTGCCCTACTTAGCACTATCTAATCTAAGAGTAATCACTAACCGCACGGGTCGGTATGCAGACCTTAGATCAATCATTGAATAAGCACGAAGCTTATGACGAATAGACAAATTAGTCAGTGAGATGGGTGGGACTCTGCACAAACCTCCCAGCTATCAAAGAGTTGAAGTGCCCAGATGCACTAACTCGGAAAAAGTGTTGAGCTTTTGTTGAGTGTTGAGCTCAACACTTTATTATGGTACAAAGTATTATTGAGTATTGATATTCAAATGTCTGAGTTGGTGAATCAGCATCTTTACTCTATTTTATCTGTGGACAGTTTTAAGTTACACTAAATACGGGGTTTTACGGGGCTTTATAATATGATGGATCTGATGTCTTTGTATCTGCCTGTGTTTATCAAATTTCGCTGTATTTTTAGGATACAGAGTGTACAAAGTGTTGAGCATACATTATTGTTTAATATAAGCAGTGGCTGATTTCCTACGAATGCCTAAGCTTTTTATTGTTTAAAAATAATAATAAATAATTGAATAATTTTAAGACAATAACATCGAATAGACAAAGAGATAACAGCAGTGGGTGATTTCCTTTGAATTACAAAGTTTATGTGTTCATAAGAAAAAGAGAATTTATATTTCGTTCTTTAGATTTTAATTATTTATCATCCTAAGCAACAATTTATCTGGTTTTAGCCGTAAATGGAAACCATTTTGATTATAAATTAGAAGTAAAAACTTCAACCACTTAAATTCATAAACGACACATAAATTAAATTTCCTAGGAAACGCACTCTATTTCATTTAATTCCTTCACTCGGTTATTTTATTGAAGTGGTTTTTGTTCCAGCTCTCATATTGAATGCACCATTTCCTTATATTTCACACGTAGTGCCTTGCTTTGTCCTGTCATTATTTAGCTTTGAACACATTTCTCACATATTTCTTGGTATTTCCCTTAAATAATTTTCCTCAATTTTCTTTACTTGCAGGTACCGCCAGACACGTTTTAGTTCGCGTCGTGTACGGAAACGTGTTGTGTTCAAACATGGCGACTGCAATGTCGTGCAAGGAAACGTCGCCAAACGACGCCGCAGGTATCTACAGGTGAGTTGGTCTAGTGTGCGGAGCTTATATAAAAAGGAATTGGGTTTGATAGCCAAGTTTTCATTTCCTGCGCTCCTCTTCGACCTGTAGCAATTAGGCAACTCCTAAGTAAGGGGAGAGGGGGAAGGGGGGTTTTCTTTGACATTGCCACTGCAGGAACTGCTGTTAAGTAATTCTAACCCAGCGGCGTTCTGCAGTCACGCATTTTTGTTGGAAGCTCCCTCGCTTTTCTCTTGCGATTGTTGTTGTTCAGTTTTCCTTTCAATTTTAAATAATTGTTTGCATGTTAATAAGAGTTCAGGACAACACTTCTGTCGTGCACTTGGGATCGTTATTCTTCGTTCCAGTCACGTAACTAGGATGCAGAAATGCAGTACCTACGCATTTGGAGAGTGGAGAGTGGGACGCTTAAGTCGCGCGCATATATTCACTCTTAATTATAAGCCATTTCAAGGCAATTGTCATGTGTTATGACGTTTGCTTTAAACGTTTCTATTTTTATAATAAAATGGGAGGTTGTCGGAACTGACAAGTGTCCCTGAAGACATCTTATGTGAGCTCATCTAAAATTTTTTAATGCAATTTTATAGTATTTATCTTCCGCAAAGCGAATTAAACGTGTGGGAACTAAATCTAATTTGTATAAGCTAATTTTTAAAAATTATAAACTAAAAGAATAAAAAAGTTATTTTTATACTGTAAATAATACGTATATAGTTATAATAATAGAGTAGAGGAATTAGTTTAAGGTTTTAAAACCAACTGCGAAAATGATGTGATGAAGTAAACAAAAATGTGTTAGGTGATATAAAATGAATTAAAATGCATATAAAAAGATTAGCTGAAAAAATCAATAAAAAAGAAGTAGACAGAGACAAGGCCATGAAGGAAGTGGAAAAGAGGACAATTAGACTATACAAAGGTTTAAAAAGAAAAGTCAAAAAACAGCAGAATAATTATAGAAATAGTGAGAGAAATAATATAAATTATAATAATAATAGAAAAAATAAAAAATAACACAAAAGATAATTTAAAACTGTGAAGATATGAAAGAAATTAGAGCTGCAATATTGAAGAAGAGGAAGAAAGTAGAAAAAAAGGGAAGAAGAAGGAAGGAAGTAAGAAGAAGGAAGGAAGAAGAAGAAGAGAAGAAGAAGGAAAGAAGAACAAGGAAGGAAGAAGAAGGAAAAAAGAACAAGGAAGGAAGAAAAAGGATGGAATAAAAAGGAAAGAAGAAAAGGAAGGAAGAAGATATGTAAGTTGAAAAAGGGAAAAAAATGATGAAAAAGATAGTATCTAAAGTTTTATCTTCAGTTTCAGTTTAAATAATAGCCAAACAATATATAAAACAAAAACAATTTGAAACTTGCTTTTGATAAATCATTAACTCCCTTTACAGAAATAGGCGGCAATAATATCAATTAGTAATATATAATTAATTCATAAGTTTTTTCACTTATAATTACAAATAAAATATTTACTAAAAAATAATTATAAAATATAATGTTAACATAATATAATAAAATATAATGTTAACAACAGATATAAATACATAGTAGTATAAAGGTTTAACTTAATATTAAAGTTAATTATATATGGGCATTACCAGATATGCATATTACAGTTAACCAACTAAATTTATTTGTCGATTTTCATCTCGTAGATTCATATTTAGTCATGGAGAAAAATTTCAATAATAATAGTTAAGAAAGTAAAGTTAGAAAAATAACATTTCGAGAAGAACATAAAACTATATAAAATATAATAAAAGTAAAATATAATCAAAAAAAAAAAAATAAATTAAATAAATAAGTATAGAGAAAAATAAATGTAAGAAGGAAAAGTGGAAGATAACATAGATGGGAGAATATACAATTTGAAAATTAGTAGCAGTGGTAGGTTAAACCCATACCAGAATTTTTATTAGATTTAATAGATAACACCACACTTGAGCATATATTAGATAAATATATTATATTATATATTATATTTAAATAAATAAAATTATAGTTGTTTTTGTACAAAACTAGAACAAAGTTTGAATCTTGGTTGGGAATAAAAGAAATATATATGCAAAAGACTTAAGTTACGAATATTAAAATTAATTTCAAGAAACTGTTAGAATCAGAAGCAGGAGCTTACCTCTCTTGAAACACTTTAGTGAGTACTAGTCAAGTATGCTATACTTGGCTTTGTTACAGTAACTCAAGTACTTCATCATCAGCCTAATTTAGGGATGGTGTTTTTTTTGTTGTGAAGAAGTGGAGTTCTTTATGCATCGTCAAACCAACCCTTGTCTCCTTAACGCCCCCTCTTCGGAGAGACATGTTTATTTAGAGATATATTATTTTAACACATCTCTATTATTAGAGGACCCACGTAGTAGCTTTTATTTTTGTAAAAACTGAGGTAGTAACTTAATGAGGAAGTTACTATAGTAACGAGCATATAAATATCATGGGTACAACCAAGAAAAGCATATAGGATGGCGCTCTCCGAAAACAGTGTCAGATGAAATATTCCTTAATGAAAAAACTCTGATTTCCAATTTCAATTTAAATGCAACAACCTTATTTTTGTTGTAATATGTTATAGACTGTAAGGATGGAAATTTTAACTAATTTCCAACCTACATACAATCACTGTGGAGTTAATATCTACAATGAAAACTGGTTAATTTTTATTGTAAATATAAAACGTAAACAACTTATCATAAACCCACCCCCGCATGCACGTAATTGCACCAAATGAACAAACCTGAGATTACATTGAAAATGCAAGTAATATAAAATATATTTAAACAAATAAATAATACACTCACCTTTAATATTTGTAATATTTATTTAATATAAATATTTAATAATAAAAAAATATTTATAAATAAATAAATTTATTAATAAATAATAAATCACAAACACCGGCATAAACACGTTTGTAAACAAAACAAGAAATGTCAAAGCATGAAAGCTTTGGTTGAATTAAATACAAAGCACGGCGAATTTAAGAACACACGAAAACACAAAGCACAGAAATTACACCCAGGCGAACAACAGCAGCAAAAGACAACAAGTATCAAAAATACCAACGGCAAATGTACCGATGCGCTACAGGAAAAGCTTCGGTCGTTTGAGTATAAATAAGCGCACATTGTACAAGCAAGGGCACTTGTTGGGAAACTCTCAAAGGTAGTAATACGTCTTTGCGAAACAAGTCAGTAGAACTATAGTGTCAAGGTAGTATATACGTCTTGACAAGTAGATTGTATATGTAGTCTTATATGTATATCAAGCCAAGGTAGTCATGATACATCTTGACTAGTAGGAATTTCTGTAGGTTTGAGTTAGGGCAGTAATACGTCCTAACATTAATGAATGCAAACCAAGGCTGTAACCCAGCATAACACTTTTAATCTCCAGTTAACGACGTCTTCTGACAAAACACCAAGATTAGCACAAGTAGTGTCGTCTGACAGCAACATTTCAGGCACGTGGAAACAATAATCGGAACAATCATCGAAGCACAATTATTCCAAATAATCGTAGTCATCAAATTAGCAAACCATATTATATTATAATTATATTAGATTGTAAAACCTTATTTTATTTTAAATTCTCCTAAATAAATAATTGAATTACTACATCACATTGTCTTTGACTTTCAAAATAAAAATTCTATTGCAACGACCCCTGGACGACGGCTGAGTATACCTCAGCATCATCAGCGACAGAAAGTGAGTCGTTACAAGACATAAATTGGAAATCTTTCTTATTATTAACATTTTTTATTTTGCTCGTCAGGTTGTATTAAGGAAATTTGCAAATAATCACAAAAATTGTTCTAGCCCTTTCCTGCTCCGTTGCTTAGCTACTTCTACGAATAGAGTTTCAGTTATAAATAGAATTATTTTGTAAAAGATATGGAGAAAACGAATAAATCAATTTTCACTTAAGAGTTCCATAAATAATGATTCATAATATTTTTCTTCCGATTAATATGTAAATGTAAAATTAGTTAAAGCAATGTTAAGAATGCTTTCTAATGTAATTTTTTCTTTCACAGGACATCTTTACCACATTGGTCGACGCACAATGGCGTTGGACGTTATTAGTATTCGCATTAAGCTTTCTCATATCATGGGCATTTTTTGGATTTATATGGTGGATTATCGCATATGCACACGGTGATCTCGAATACATATATATGCGCGATTTCCAACCAGATCAGATACAAAACACAACACATACCATGTGTGTGACAGAGGTGCGCAGTCTTATTTCGGCATTTTTATACTCAATCGAAACACAACATACGATAGGCTACGGTAATCGCTTCGTGACAGAAGAATGTCCAGAGGCGATATTTACAATGTGCCTACAATGTATAACTGGTGTCTTTATACAAGCATTTATGGTAGGCATTGTATTTGCAAAACTCTCACGTCCCAAAAAACGTGCACAAACCTTACTCTTCTCAAGGAATGCGGTCATATGTCATCGAGATGGTGTGCCGTGCTTGATGTTTCGAGTGGGTGATATGCGTAAATCTCATATTATAGAAGCTCATGTTAGAGCGCAAATTATAAGGAAGAAAGTAAGTTTGAACTGAAAAGGTGTATGAAATTAATATATTTACATATGTATTTTAATACTATTTGTAGATAACGAAAGAAGGTGAAATTCTGCCATTCTTCCAACAAGAGTTACATATCGGTGCTGATGGCGGTGAAGATCGCCTTATGTTCATATGGCCCACAACAATTGTACACAAAATCGATCGTAACAGTCCGCTCTATATGCTATCAGCATCGGACATGCTCAAAGAACGTTTCGAAGTTGTAGTAATGCTTGGTAAGTAGTTTGGAATTGTGATTAATGAAATCGATGTATTGTTTAATTGGTAATATTCTTACAGAGGGTGTCATTGAATCTACTGGTATGACGACACAAGCGCGTAGCAGTTATTTACCTTCCGAGATATTATGGGGGCATCGCTTTGTAAATTTAGTTTCCTTCCGAAAGGAGACAAGTGAATATGAAGTGGATTACACTTTATTCAATAACACATACGATGTTGATACCCCACTTTGCAGTGCTAAAGAACTAGATGGAGTGAAGCTGGAGTACGCCAAAAATGCTAAAAGCAGTTTAGGTAAAGTTTTGCGCATTTTACTTAAACACTTTTGTGTAACGACTCTAATAATTCTAGAACGCGCACTTTCTGCTGGTTTGCTGCAGCATATATCAAACCCGTCCGCGGATCATTTGGATCCCGCTAGTGATGAGTCTTTAGATTCAGCACATAATCGTTTACGTTCCAATTCCATATCGCATGAGGGCTTAGCCGATGAGCTACAGCCACTTAATAGGCAGATCAGCAATAGTAACGCACAGCATCGCACCTCATTTACGCTGGGCGGTACCATACCGATATTGGTCTCTAATGCTTCCACACTTCCAACAAATAATCTACAAAGTATTAATGAGCACACAAATTCCGGCAGCAGTAGTAATAGCAACAGTAATAACAGCACAACTATTAATATAGAAAGTTTAAGTAACAATAACAACAACAATAATAGCAACCAAAAAAAACCGGGCAATACTAGGCGATTATCCATTAAACAAGACCAATTGCCCATAGATTCAATTTGCTGATATTTGCAGAATTTAATTGAAACTGTTCAATTTTAGGATTTTAACTATTTTAGTTGAGATGTTTTTTTAATTTTATTTATTATGATTTTTTGTTATATATTTTGTTGATTTTATTTCATGTGTTTTTAATATTTAAGTTGTCCCATAAAAAATGATTTTTATTTAAATTTTTTTTTCTTATTGTATAAATGTATTCTTTTATATATATAGACTTAGGATAATTATAGCTTTAGTAATGTATAAACTCAATTTCCTTTTTTACATATATATAACATTTTCCAACAATTAATTTATATTAATATTTTTGCATAAATGTTTGAAAAAAAAAAAAAATTAAACAATTAAATTTTGTACAATGTCAAAATAATCAAAAATCTACAAAATCTTGCCTACAAAATAAAAACTAAAGTAAACTGTAAGATAAAAATATACATATATTAATGGAAAATAGAAAGGTTCTGAAATTGATACATATATTGTAGTTCAACTACTCTCAAAACTTAATATAAAATTTCAAATATCTGGAGAGTCTGCTTTTAATTAGAATTAATGCACTTTTCGATCCATTTAACTCCGTTTAATACAAAATGAATTATTCGAATATTTAAGTACTAAGGATTATATACTTGGTCTAAATCTGTATATTAAAGTTTGCTGAATAGTTCAAATATCTAATTATTTGAATAATACATATAGTATTATGATGAATGTGAAATTTTAAGTACAGTTATCAGAAGCAAATATTTTATTGTTCAATCTTGTGAGACCTTTAATATAAACCATTATAATATTCCTTGAGCTTACTTAGCTAATCTATATCAATGGTTAAATATTTTTTGTTTAGATATGTAACAATAATGTTTAACAATACTGTTTAACAATATTCGACATTAAAGTTCCTATATCTTCAAAATATTATATAATAATCTTATATATATTATATTATATTATATATATATATATATATGCTTGGTTATTTTATGCTAAACGGCACTTGATCGTCTGGATTGACGTGTGGATCCCGGACATGACCCGGCCTTCTTAGAAATTGTTAATAACTCAAGACTCCTAAACGAGTTATTAACAATTTCTAAGAACGGCCGGGTCATGTCCAGGATCCACTCGTCGATCCAGACGATTAAGTGCCGTTTAGCATATCTCAAAGGGATCATACAAACAGATCATAGCGGGTTACAACAACAACAACATCACCAATTTCGTAACAATTTCATATATTGTGTATATTTTCAATGACCATTTATGATCGAATACCTGAATAAATGTTTTACATAGACTTTAAAAAAACAAATCCACATTAAATGGATATTAAGATTTTTTGATTTATTTTAATATCGTTCCCAGGGAAAGAAGTCAAAAAACTAAAAACCTGTAAAAACTCATATTAGCCTTTATAAAACGAAATCATTATTATCAAAAAGTGAGTCCAAAACTACTAAGTAAATTTTTTTGAAATATAATTTTAGGACTAAGTGACTTCACTTAGAAAAGTAAGGTACATGGAAAACTTTTCTGCATCTATCCAGTAAATATTGGGCTTGAGTTCATAGTTCTAAAGATTTATCAACAGAAATGTTCTTTCTAGATTCAGATATCACACAACTGGCTGTATAAGTTCTTCACAGGTTCTTGTTCTTTCCTTCTCCTAATGATGTTTTAGTTAAATTGTAGTCAAATTTCTTTTTTGAAATTGTCATAATTAGAAATAGAGATCCTCTTGAGTTTACTGGCTCATTCTGAATATCATATATATAGAGTAAAATTCTGAGTGTTGGAAATATACATAGAATTGAAACAAATTTTTAAATTGTTAAAGTTGTATAAAAATATTAAATTCATAACTTGTATTAACAGCTCAAACAAAAATTGTTCTATAACAATTTATATAATGAATTAAAATATAATGACTTAAAAGATTTCACTATATTTTTTCTCAGAACGGTTTTTAGACAAACCACGGTTTTTTATGTTTAAAAGAGGATACAATATATAATTTAATTAGGACATGGCCATATAGATTTGATACGATTAAATTTTTTTGTTACTTGCTATAGTCAGATCTCACGTGTATTAATTGTAGTACAAACTTTCACTTTTTTTACATTAAAAGCTTCTTCTATTACAGATTAAAATGCTTCCATTATATCTTCCGGGTAATGAACTCGGGAAAACTGATTAAAACTGATTAAAAAAAATTTTAACTTTTGAGGAAAAAAAGAAAAAAGTAAATAGAATATAATAAACTTCCAGTGTGTGTTATAAAATAAACTATAAACTAGGTTATTAAGGTGAAAACAGGGATGTTTTCAGTCCTGTGTCTTAACAATATTAAGCGGCTTAAAACTATTCTAATACTCTCCAGAAATCTCAAATGTTCTTCAAAAACTAAAATCCTACAACAGACAAAGTTCTTCTATAAAGGAGAAGAACTTAGTTCATAGCATATCTCTCATATGTTACGGTTTCACTATATAATAGAAAAATAGATGTGAAGCATCCTTATGTTTGTGTCATAATAGTGACAAATATTATTTATTAAATAAAGTTGAAATGACAATGCGTTAATTTCATTTATTTTATTTCTCAATTAAAAACAAGTTTTAAAATAAAGTGCCAGCTAATTGTACTAAAAACAGAAAATAGAAAAGGAAGTGAAAAGATGAAGAAAGATTGGGTAATAAATCGTAGCAAAATTTTTTCATTTTTAATATATTTGTTTTCTTTTATATCTAGAATGAAATATCTACAAATTCGAGTGATTTTTCTAATAAATAAATAGTAGTCTTTGTTCTATTTATAAATTGCATTTTATAGAACCAATTTCTTCCATTAAAAAATATAAAATGAAAAATAAATATTGTACATAAATAAAAAATAATATAATTTGTTTAATTTTTTTTTAAAAATTTTCTCAAAAGCTTTTAAAACAAAAATATGTAAAATTATGTAAAAATCATTTAAACTTTAAGCTAAAATAAAATTTTATTATAAATATAAAGGCTTTTAAATTATAAGAAGAAAAAAATCAACGGAACTTTTAGAACGAATTTATTTTAAAATAATATTTTTAAATATAAAATGAATTATTTTTGAAAACTTACTAAAAAAGAATATAAATTTTGAAAATTTAAATCAAATTAAAAATATATATAAAATATTTATATATGACTATTTAAAATAGTATTTAAACATTTCAATTAAAAACAAAATATTATTGTCCAAAGCTGTAATAATGTATTATATCACTACTGTATGTATATAATAAAAAAAGTATCTAAAATAAGATAAAAAAATTAAAGAAAATAAAATAATAAAAAAAAAATTAAATAATAAATATGGACAATAATAAATCATAAATCAAAATTCACAAAAAAGCAAAAAACAAAAAAACAAATAATTAAGAAACTATTTTTTAATAAGTAATAAAATAAAAAGAACTAAAAAGACCGATATAATAAAATTATATGTTTTGTTTATTGAAAGGACCTATATAAATATATAGATGCTTGTAATATAAGTTTTTTAAAATCCAGTCTTAAGTAGATGAGAAAGACAAGTTACTAAGACTTCTTCAGT
>NC_051847.1:238700182-238705647 GCF_002237135.1 Teleopsis dalmanni | reverse complement strand
AAGTGAATCTGGATCATTTTCAATTGTGATTTGACGCAAATATTGCGGCGCCAGCGGTTCTGTTGCAGATGTTTCCGAGGTGGGTGAGGACTTAGTCTCACTTTCTGTGGAATTGCTTTTCATAAAGTTAAACTTCATAGTGTGTATTTGTGTGTATGTTACTACTTATAGTATTAATCACCGTATATTAGCAATGTTTATGGAGGCTAAAATAAAAAAAATTAATAATAATAGTAATTAATAAACAAATTTATTAAAAAGCAACTGCTTAATATATTTCTATATATAAAGCATATAAGAACTTTAAGCAGATAGAGAACCGACATTGTATAATATTATTATTGGATAGAGTTCTTCTATGATTTTATACATACATATACACAGACATAGAACACAGATTCTATTAGATGTACCTTTAACTGTAAGTAAAGGAAATACTAGTAAACTATTAACAGTGCTAAAGAATTTCTTAGATTACAACCAACAAACATTACAATGTCATACCCTCAATTATTAAAACAAATTGAGTTACTCTAATTTTGTTTCAAGATCTTTAGTTCTCAAAAGCTGCTTCTATTGCATTTAACCAACCCATTCTACATTGAACGCTATTTAATACGTAACTGTAATACCAACAATTTGAAAGTAAATATAGATTTTTTAGTGAGTTGTTGGAAGAATGTCTTCTTTATGTATGTCCAGCTCATGGTATGCAAAAGATTTGCTACTTAGACAGAATTGTTATGCCTCCCTTTAAATAATGGAACAACAAACCCCAAAACATACTATCATTAATAAAAAGCCTAACAATGCATGGTGACGAATTAAGACTCTGCAGAGTATAACTTATCCAATTGCCGTTCCTTCCGGGATATAACAACAATAGTTGATAGACAGTTTAAATTTAATATCCTACAATTGCTTTTAAATTGATCCATTCATTGTCACCTTTCGAAATTAATTTCAAATCATGCACACCAAACTAATAAGAAAATAAAACGATTTTTTATTGTTTAAATATTTCCAGATATAAGACATTAAGGGTCTAATAGCGCATACGCTAAGCAGATATGTAGTACTTTCCTCATTTTTCTCATAGTTAGTAAAACTTATTGAAGAGAGTGTTTAATTCACTAGTATATAGATTTTTTATAATCCATCAGCAGATTACTGCTGTAGATTACTTCTTACAAGGACCCGCTACAAATCTTTGTGAGACATCTCAAAAAAAATTCCAAATTATTTCTCATTAGAGGGGCATTGACTATAATATTACTATATAAATTAACGATGATTAAATGATTTTGTTCACATAAGTTATTTAAATGAAATCTGCGTTCTTCACCAATTAACCACAACAGAAATAAAGAACTATTGGTGCTCCATTATTTGCATTAAAAATTTATAATCGCGGAACTAAGTACTGCTCGGCGTAACGAAAAGAACTAGGTATGCACTGAAGTCTTCAAGACAGCAGGCGAAGGTGACAACTGGTAGGCACATAGTGAGGACAAGTAATAAATGATTTATATCTCAATAGATCAAATCGTGTACCTTTCTGAATGCCCCCAAAGTTATCTTCTAATAATTATTTATATAATGTAATTTAGTAATTGAAGAGAAATAAGCATTATACAAAAATTAAAATTATAAAATTATATATTAAATAATCGATTTTATTAATATATCAACATAAAGTAACTTAAGAAAAAAATGAGTATTAAGACATAAAATGAGTAAAATGAGTACTATAGATTAATAGATTGAGTATTGAGAAGTATAGATTAAAATGAGTATTAATGAGTATTTACACTGTTTAGTGTAAAATATGTATGCATTATATACTTATATATATTATTAAATACAATAGCAACAACATACTTGTCACTAAGTTTTCGACATCATTTTAATATTCATGTTTTATAAGAATAGAACCATTTTATTTCAATCTGTCAAGTTATTCTCTAAGTTAAAATCATTTCGATTTGACGTGTCAACGAAGTTTCACTTTTTCCAACAAATATTACTACGGACTAACTAGATAATTGAAAAGCAAAGCCCTCTTTCTCAACAAACAGAAATCGCGAAATAATATTTTTATATCAAATTTAGAAAAACAAAAGCTTAGAGAATAACTGACAGTGATGAGAAAGTATTATGAGCATTCCAGAAAAAACTCTTCAAAGGATTATGATCCTTTACGCCTTGGCAACGTGTATAGAATTAGATGAAGCGATGAGCTAAATGAACTCTACCCCAATATTGACAGAGTTAAGCGCACAAAATTTCAGCGGCTTCGTACCTTAGTTATGTCGTACGATGGTAAAAAAAGTCTCCGACTATAAAGATGTTTGGTACGATATCCGCTGGTCGAAAACGCAGCTGAGGACGGCAGAAAGACCAGATGAACATCAATGTGAAGGCACTCGGCTCTACCAAATAGCAACTGCAAGCCACTAATCGAACTAATTGAAGGAGGCTTCTGGGCACGCCCAAGGACGACTTGTGCCTGTAATGCCCAACTAAATAATGTTCATACAACTCAAAACCAATCGGTAAAATCACTCAATTATATTACGAATTGTTACTACGCCGAGTCTTTTTCTGCCTATATGTCTGCCTATTTTCATACCTCAAAAAGTGGTTTTATGAAAAATGATTTTCAGAAGACTAAAAGCTAATAGATACTGTTAAAGTGTGTTCTGTGAACTTTCCACTACTGAGATGACATTTGAAATTGAAAGATCGTTAATATTGATATATTGAAGTTGAAGAAAATTATATTACAAAATAAAGTCATATTACCATTAAGTAAAATTTTTTTTCTTATTAAAGAACTTTAGACGAAATATCTTCAATGTTGAATAATTTATTTTATTTATTCCTGCAAAATTATTTCAAAGAACCTCGAAACTCAATTTTTGAATTCAGATTCAGAGAATCTAGTCTTTTTTTTTTGAGTTTTTATTGAGTTTATGAATATTTCTATATGAAGACTTATATATCACTAAATATGCTTAGATCTTGAAGATTTAGGAGTTGAAGAAATTTATTATCGTTTGATTTTTTGAGTTTTTCATAACAGAAAATTATTAAAGATCAGTTGAAGAAAATTTTATTGAATTCATTTACATATTAAACTTTATAATAATAAAATTAAAATGTTATTATAAGGAATAATTACAAGTCCTCTGATGATGGGTATTTGGCAATACTCAAAACAGCTGTATGGTCAGCCAAAAATTCAACTAATTAAAATAATATAAAATAAATTCTTGTTGTTGTAGTTCACTACTGTTCGAAAAACCTCTTAATAAAATAATAAAGTTTTGTTGTAATTTAATACTGTTTGGAATACCTCTCTATTGAATATAATATTCAATATTCAATTTATATTAAGAATTTAATTTCTTTCATCAAAACGGATGTTAAAAATCAATCAAATAAAATATTTTTGTAAATTTCATATTAATAATAATTTTACAACTTCAAAAAAGAAATTTCCTAAAGTCACGGCAACCAATTCTAAATTAAATTAGCTGCCTAGAAATTAGTATCAACACATGTTAATAGATTTTGAACTGCTATTTCTTAGATTTTTCTGGAAAATTTTTTAAACATGTTTTATTCCAGTTCTTATATATATTGCTATGTATTGTTTACCCACGTTATTTAAGCTGAAGGTCTCAGCTGTTCGAACTGTGCTCCTGAAATTATATTTGGAACTATTAACACATTCTTGTTTAATTTTTATATTCCATATATATATGGAAAGAAAATTATTTAATACTATTATATTAAGTATTTTTACTGCTTTTGATTAAAATTAACACTTTTGCAATAATGGCAATAATACTTTTATGTGTACAGTAATAATATATGTACTTAAGTGCTTCAAAATACTGTATGGAATTTAGATATTTTAAACCGAACTGAACCAAATGCTCTTCGATATTAAAAACATAAACTTGCATTTAAAAAAAATTTCTTTATTATTTTATTTTTATTATATCGGAAGCACTTTGATTGAAGCTTCTAAGCTTCTGTTGTCATTTTGGTTGTTGAACTCTCACTCAGCACTTGCCACACTTACGCGCTTATTTCGCATAGATTTCGTTTGGTTAAGTTTTGGCACGACCTTTCCGGACAGCGCACAAACGCGAATAATTGACATGATCGGTTTCGATGCGATCAGCAAAATAGACGAGAGATGGACTCCATGCCGCGCGAATGACTGCACAGCAGCGCCAAAGCAGTAGCTCATTTCAGATACTAAGAGCGGCTTTGTTCCAGCTGGTGACAATTTTCACACATACCAGCAAATCTATAAGCAGTTACCGATCTACACGAGCAGTTCTACGCGTCTCCATATATACACAGTCGGAAACAATGTCACTCATACGTCCGAGTGAACGCTGAATAGTAAACTGCAAGCTTGTAAATTGCAAATTGTTTTTTTTTTTCCACTTTTGCAAACATTTCTTGGGGCTTATCAGTAAATCAGATAAAAAATGATAAGTTTGAGAAATTCATCTGATTTAATTTTTATTGTTTTGCAGTCGTCTTTATACTTGCAGGTTTGTGATTTTTTTTTTTATAATTGACAATATTTAAGTGCTTTGTGCCCTCGTCGGTATTTGGCACATGCCGGAACAGATATATTTTCAATGTCAGCCATCAAGCCTACAAATCTGGTTTCAAGTGGGTGTAGGAAAAATTTAAATATATCCCAGTATTATTTTTAATATTTGCATATAAATTAGTGATTGTATCTCTACAATTCAGTTGAAATCAAAATTTTATGAAAATATTTTTAAAACAGACAGATTACATGACATTCACGTGCTTGTTTACGAGATACAAAGTATTTCACTTTTGTAGTCGTCAATAATATTTTTTATAATTATAATAAATGTTATTTGTTCTAGAAGTTATGATGTTACAGATAATTAAAAGTGTGAAAACTGCTAGTGCTATATATATAGAGAATATATAGAGACTATCTACAAATAAAAGCCTTTTGCTTTAGTTGCTATCAAATTTTCATTTAAATATTATTAGTTTTTTTTTTTTATTATTGACATAGCACCGACACACTCAATTTATAATATCGAAATTGAAATATGAAAAATATTTTATAATCTTCGTGGCTTATCGTCGAAAATTTAAGGAAAATAATTAAGTGACAATCCATCTTATTAGAAACGCAGATCTGCTACCATATCTTTTAAATACACTAATCGACTTTAAGGAAAGGTATTTTTATTTCGACAAATAAGTATACTTGATGCACATTTTGGTGATGTCGAAAAGACACTTCAGACAAGAAGATTATGGGTTGTATAAAATCGTCTAGCAAGTGCCGAACAATAACACTGTCGACATTTTGCACTCACTCTTCTGGTTCACAACTTTCTTGCTTAGCAAATATCGTTTTAACACTAAACTACTGTAGGTAATGCTAT
>NC_051847.1:238697455-238700082 GCF_002237135.1 Teleopsis dalmanni | reverse complement strand
AAATTATTTATTGACTTCGATTTTACTTGGCCTGACATTACGCAAATCTTGACTTTTGTCCCGAGTTTTAATGTCTTTTTCTGTTTGTCCATTTTTCAAATATTATATTTAAATTATTTTAATTTATGTGTCTGTTGAAATAAAATCTTACTGATATGTGTGTATATGCATACACTACATATACTAGAATATCATAGGTAGAATTTTTTTTTTGAACAATAAATTTGGTTCAATTATAGAGAATTTTAAGGCATTTCACGTGCCTTAAATTTGTAGGTGCACAAATGAAACTTTCGACTCAATTTTATCTTTTTATGGTTAATAACTGAAAATTGGTGTACTTTGGTCACACTTTAATTAACTGAAAGTTTAAAAATATTTTTAAGAACGATTCGTCTAAATGTACGAGTAAGTACCATAAAGTTTTTATTTAAAAATAACAGGTTAAAAGTTAAGACTTCGGAATAGAGTTCGATTTAAACATGAAATTTGAAGGGTGTTTAGAAATAGTTTACCTACACATAGAACAAATAGAACTTGAAATAACTCACAACAAAGAAGTCTGTTAAGTATCTATTCTAATACCAAATATTTCGTAAAAATGTGAGACAAATTTATCATAACTTGTATTTTCGTGAAAGGTGTAAATATACATGAAAGATAAGTGAAGAAATAAGATGTTGGTATGCAAGTTATCAAGTTTCGTCTCCTAAAACACATTACATTGATTATTGTATCCATCGTTGTCTGTCCTAAGCAGGCAACGAAGTATTATCTATTGAATCCAGAGGCGAGCCGTCGAATGGTTTAGAGTGTTCACTGAACACCTTAACAAAGCTTCCTTTTTAGATTATTTTTTTATTAGGTAAATAATCTCGCTATTTTGTTATTTAACATTTTTTATAATAGCTTTTTTAAACAGATTAACATAAACACAAAACGTATAATACAAACAAAACCACACATACATATGTTAGTTACACCCAACATTACTTATACCATAATTAATAAAGAGAAAATACATTCCTCTTAAAATATACTAAGGTTCAGAAAAAAACTGCACCGCGCTGCTTTTTATCACAAGCATGCAAATGAAATAACATTCACATTGGGACTATGTTCAATATTGAAAAAACACAAAACATACAAACGAATATAAAAATAAAAGAGAAAACCAGCCCCGCAAAATATGAACGTAAAATAATCATAACTCTTAAATTAATGCTTGCAAGCGGTTCAATAAAAAAAGTGAATCTCCAATGTTATGCAAATTAAATACAAAAGAGAAAAGAAATGACTGAGCGAAAATCGCTTTACATTTGACTAGAGGTTCAGTCGACTAAACTGAACCCCAAGTTCATACAAAGCGTGCAAATACAATCAAAGCTACGGTTGCCGTTTTATATGTGCAAATGGTTCAGTAAAAAAATTGAACCGCCCATAGTAAATACAAAGTAAGAGTAAATGAAAGCATGAGAGCTTCTTACTCTTATGTAGAGATGGGAATTAAACCAAAAACAAAGTCATTATTGAAACTTTATACTAGCAAATGATAAAAGTAAAGAAAAAAATTTATGAAATTTGAAGTGAAAAATAATATTTAGAAATGGATAAATGTGTGATTTAAGATTTGATTCAAATATCTTTTTTTAAACGATCTTCTGAAAATTCATAAAATGAATAGACCAACTCCAGATATGAAGAATTTGGTACCTGATGTAAAAATGTCGAAATCTGTGGTAAGTCGCCGTTTTCCTACTGTTATTTACCATAAAAACCAGTGGATCACCGGCTGCGAACATTTAAATAAATTATTTTTTTGGTCTTGTACGCTATTTGCTTGTGGAAAGGACAAAACTCAGGAGTAGGGAGAATACGTTATAGTTGAAATTCAGTTTTGATTAAATTGTGAATACCTTGCCAAAAAGCTGACGCCTCGCCACTGACTGAATCTATATTAACTATTGTATTAAACAGGGGCACAATAGACCCGACGGTTGCAGCGCTAACAACCTCCCCTAACAATAATAATTGTATTAAACAGGAAATTGAAAATAACTTAACATGGTAAGTAAACACTTTTTATTATCGTTGCCTGGACTAACCAAGCAACGAAATATATTATCGGGATTCGATACTTTAAATCCTTGCTATCAATATGAGCAAAAATGTTAAATAAAAGTTAGTCTTAAGAATTATTTTATATAAAGTGGTAGTAGAAACTACAAGAAAAAATTCAGTATTAATTTGCATATCTAAAATATTTGAAAATCAAAATCTTATGATTTCCGAAAACATTAATATTATCTAATTATATCTAAAAAAAATTGTATATTAAATAATTATTGATAGAAAAAAGCACATCAATCAAATGCACTTCAACTTAAGTCTCTGAGGTTTTTAAAAAGTTGTTCCTATAATATTAATTCCTCTTTAAGTAAACTAACTTTACTTATAGTAAGTATGTTAAGAATCAATTACTAATTGATTAAACTATACACACTTGTATTTATGTGAAAGTAATCTTTTTTTTTTAAATTAACTCTTAAATTACTCTTTTGACTCTTCTTAAATTTATATGTTGTATGCAGGTTAGATGATGTCAACCTATGGTATTTGTATTAAAA
>NC_051847.1:238689353-238697355 GCF_002237135.1 Teleopsis dalmanni | reverse complement strand
TTGAATTAATTAATTAATTATATTTTTATTTTTAATTGTTAAATTTCAATACTAGAAATTTAGAAAATTAATCAATATAGGAACTCAACTTTCAATACATATCATAAAGTGCGTGTGGTGTGGAATTCTTTAAATATTGACCAAAGGATCGAAATTAGAATGTTTAACACCTGTGTCAAATCTGTGCACTTATATGTCATCTAGAAAAACACAAACATTACTTAACTAAGAATTTGTAGAATATTCTATCCGAACATAATTTCAAATCAAGAACTCTACAGCATAGCAAACTGCAAGTCGAACAGGATCGGTCAAACGCTGAGAAACAACGAAGAAGACTTTGAAAAGATGGTTTTCGAGTGGAATTCACAGGAAAATCGCAGAAGAGGAAAAGCTACAATAACTTCAATACGTTTGATACTTGTAGAAAATAGAATCTTGGGTACCTGGCGTTAAATGAATCGACACAAGTTCGCACACGTTAGAGGGAAATCATTACTGCTCCATGCTCCAATAGGGGCGATAGTTAAAGACACATCTGTGTATTTGCTATCATTAAGGAATTAGAAGAAAATAGTTATTATCAGTATTTAAGAGAATATAGATTTTAAATCTGTCTCAGTATTGTATCATTATATTTTTTCACTTCAATTTACCTGTGCGTATTTAGTAACATATTTGGACATATATATACATCTTTACTGTTTATGACAGTAAAGAAGATACCTTCTGCTCAAAAAGAATTTTGTTGTTTGTTAACTACTCTTTAAGTAATAGACCTTTTTCAAAAAATTTTTTTTTTGTTATGTTGGTACACCTTTTTTTGACATATGGTACAAATTTGAGCGCCATCTGTCAATTAGTTTGTTTACAGCAGCGGCACCATATTCGCCAGATCTGGATCCGTGCGATTTTTTCGTGTTCCCGAAACTCAAATTGCCCCTTCGTGGTTAGCATTTCGGGACGATTGAATAGGTAAAAGAGAATTCGCCGAAAGAACTAAAAGCCATACCTGCACAGGCCTACGAAGAGTGTATGGAAGATTGGGTTAAGAGTTGACATAACATATGTGCTTCGCTTTAAAAGGAGCATATTTTGAAGGAGATAAATAAATTTGGAATAAAATTTAAAATTGTGTGTTTTATTTACAAAATCCGAGTACTTTTTGAGTAGTAGGTATGTTTTGAAGATATCTCCATTCTGTTAGTTTCAATTTCAAAGACAACGAAAATAGGATATGCATAATAGGTATTTGATTGAAGATTCTTGATGTTTGAAAAGAAATTATACGCTAGTACATAGGATTCTTCTTAGTAAAAATTTTGAGGACACTCATTTGTAACAGAAGTTTATTTTGAAAATTTGTTGGTTTCCATTCATAGCTCAGAATTGGAAGCTATGACATCATTGTCTTTCAAATTTTTTATTGTTTAAAAAAGAAAAAAATATAATGCAGCAAAAATTATAAAAAATATTGACTTATTATGGCGCTGAAATTAAATAATTAACATACAACTATTCAATCGGACATTTAAATGCTATTCGTATAGTTATTAGGAAGAAAGCTGAAATGGTTACCATTTCACATTTTCTTTTTGGAAAATCTATTAAATATGTACGCCAAATTTAAATATTTTTATGAGCATCTAGAAGAGAGAATAGGTTTATAGCATTTTTAATTCCACAGCTTCACAACAAATCAATTTGCAGTAATTGTTTATTTATTTAATGTAAGCATTGGCAGTTAGCAAAAGAGATTTCTACCGTAGATGGTCAATGCGATTTATTGCAATTCTCTAATCATAATTAAATGCAATATTGCTAGCAAACTGTTAGCATACACCACAATTATTGCCGCTGTCACACCTACCAATTAGAGGCTCAAACTACTTATACCATACCATTTGCAGATGAGAATATCTTCATATAATTGATTATTTTCAAATTCATTTAATTTTTGCAAGCAATTAAAAAAGCATTAATGCAACTATAAATTAAACTCAGACATAATATCAAGAAGCTGGTCAGCATTTCACTACATTGCAGGCAACCAGTTTTTGCATTTCGCCTTATAGTTTCCAAATATCTCAACAAAAAAAATTTCTTATTTATAAAATAAAAAATGGAATGAAAAGATACATGGAGTTGAAGCAATGGTCCATCATATCGCATATGTAAACACGAATCGCCTTGCCTGACCGCACAGACTCCGCGGGGTCATGTCACAAGCACATCACAAGCATTAGCACATCATAAAACTGTTAATAAAAATTTAATGCAACATTTTTAATTGCACAAAATCTTAATCTCCGGAGATTGATTAGGAAGTATGTATAGATTTCCCAATATAATGAATAAAGCTGCATAAATTGCATATTTCAAATTTTACATGACTCCTTTACCTGAGAAAGAAGTTTTACGAAATAATTCTTAGAATTTTAGAAATTTAAATACTAATAAAAAAAGAATATTAAACGCAGAAAGAAAATAAATTAATTAATTATAAATTTTTTATAAAACTATTATGAGTCATTAATATTTTGCTAAAAATACAAAGTTGTAAATTTTACTTAATTACATTAGATAATTATTTCGTTTGGATACTAATTAAAAGCGAAATTACTGAAAATCGCTTTTCAATTTCGAGGCTTACTGAATATTTGAAAAAGTTGGTTCTCGTACTTTTTATTGAAATTTCTAACATTTCGATATTTTAAATAACATTTTTTAATTATTCAAATATTTATTAGCATATCATTTAGGCACTTTGTGATTTCATAGAATAATATTGCTGAAGTACGAGAGAACCACACATTCATTTTTTAGAAAATTTAGATACTACATTAATGTCAGTACAGGCCCTAGTTAGCCCAAGTGGAATAAAAGACACTAAAATCAATATTTGGATATTGTTTAATAGAAGTCCATGGCAAAAGGCTTAATATAAAATCATCCAATACTTGCCAACGTGGCAATGACAGAGAAACAGAAAGAAATAAATTTGGGAACAAGGAATGGTGTTGGTAGATAGCCTACCGATCCTAGTCAGTACCGCAAATTGCTAAAATTCATTACTATGCGTTTGAAAGTAAAAAAAGAGTAACCAATAAATGGAAGTATATATTGTATGTTGACTTTTATAAAACTGAATTTAAACTAACTGATGATGAAGCAGCACTGGGAGTGTTATAAAGAAAAATTCTTCGTAAGATCTTTACGAGTCCTCTACGAGTTGGAGAGACTATTGCATACGAATAAACCACGAGCTATACGAGCTTAAACACGATCCAGCGACCTCGCATGACATGAAAATGAATGAAGATGCTCCAGCGAGAAAGGTATTTGAAGCAGTAGTTGGAGGAAGACATAGAGGTAGATTGCTTAAGTTGAGGGAGCACTAATCCGTTTTTGATGTACAAGACTGAAGGCAGTAAAGGTGCCTGGAAAGACATGCTCTGTCAGGCCTCAAAAAACGTCACATAAGTAAGTAATCTAAATTGACAGAATTTATTTGTAAATAAAATAAAAATTAAGAAGAATAGGATAACCTCAAGTCCATCTGAAAAATGAAAAAGGCAATGGATTTCAGTTTCAAATTTGTTCATATCACAACTTTGGCTTGAAAATTTGTTAAAATTTCGTTTTCTCTAAATAACACTTTTTTTTCGTCTTAAAGTTTTCTGATATTGATTGATTAATTTAATCTATGAGCTCTACCATTTCATAGTGAAGGAGTAATTGTATCTTACGATATGTGTTATATACTGCACTGGCTACTTTCCCAAAGACGAGAAAGTCATTTTAGAAAGATTTATTATTTAATGGTGATATATAAAATATAGATACTATTTTATACTCACCAAACAAGATGTTAAGCTATTATGCTAACTGTTTGCAGATCTACTTTGATTTTTTGTGACATCAGATTCAGCTATCCTTCTGTTTGAACAAGCTATTCTACCATTCTCTGTCTTAATGTTAATGTTATAAGATCTTCCTTTCATTAACATTTTAACAATGCTGATCTATGTACGTGTATGGTTCGTATACTTGTTTCAACATTTTGAAGAAATTGTGCAGTTTACTTGATTTTAGGCTATGCCATTTAAAATTTTAAAAACAACTGAATTAATAGACTTAGATGTCAAATGCGTTTTCATTGTATATCAAAATAAGACATAATAAAATTTGGGCACAATAGATCCGATAGACTATTTGGCTGAAAAATTATGACGTGCAGAATAGAGTATGTTACTTAGATATTTATATTTAGTTTCTAATAAATTTGTAGCTATATTATATTAGAGAGATTCTAGTTTCTAATCGAAAGTTCAGTTTGTCAGTTAAATCAATGATAAGTTTTTGTTTGAATTTAGTTCATGATTTCACATCAATGTACTTGAAGTTGTAATCATTTATATATAGACAATGTTCTTTACATATATATTTGGTATATATATACTCTATACTCCTCGGAACAGAGACCTGGACGCTGTCTGCTGCGTCGTTGGATAAACTCGAGGCTATGATGCTATCGACGTATGCTGAAAATAAGCTGGACAAAAAGGATTGCAAATGCAGTGGTATTTCGACGTGTCAACAAAGAGACAGAAATATTAGAGACAGTAAAACGACGAAAGTTGGAGTTTTTTGGCCATATTCTGAGGCATGCGGAAAAATACGGACTACTGATATTAATTATTGAAGGGAGAATTGAAGGCAGAAGTGAGTCTGGGAGACAAAAGATATCATGGTTAAAGAATTTACGTCAATGGTTCAATAAAAGTACAAGATCACTTTTTCGAGAGGCTGTAGATAAAGTCAAAATCGCAATCATGTTAGCCAAACGTTCGAAGCGGACAAGGCAACTAGAAGAAGAAGAATTTGGCGTGTTAACAAACCGATATATTCAGACGGCGTCTCAATAACAACATATCGAACAAAGCGTGCGTATCAGGTGGACACAACTGTCGGGTGGAGGCGTTAGCGGATAAAAGTCACGTATTTTCCTAATGATTCCTTAATAATTGATCCTAACGCAAATACATATAATCGTTTAGGTTTATAGTAATTTTTAGAACTCTGATATTATTTTTGTTCTATCTTATTATTGTGTTTACTACTTTCAATCCCAATTTAAATGGACTTTAAATATTTTATAATCAAACGGAATGTCTTACTAATTTGGACTCAGTTCGATGTGGTGGTGGCTCATGCGTGCAACAAAAACAAGAACCAGATGTGGTGTATATTCTGTCCTCCAGCTATGAAAATTAAATTTATGTACTTCAACGAAAAATTTCAAAACCATCAAAATGTTTCATCTTTTCATTTGCTCACTCGGTGACTCCAGGCAACAACAAGTTTTACTCGTTTGTATCTCTGCCCAGTGACATGAAAATTGGTGCAAATCTCGGAGCTTTATTTTTCGTATTCCATTTATTTATTTATTTTTTTTTGAATTTTTGGTGTTTATTGTTGCCAATTTTTTGTTGTTATCATCTTTGTTTTTTGGACCAACATCGACATATGCGGTCAAAAGATTTTGCATGAGATACTTTTGAAAAAGAAAAAAATCAGAAAAAATGTTGGCAAAGAAAGAAGTGTAAATGCTGGCGAGTATGACAAACATGCAACACTTCGCAAGGATGTTTTGCTTTGTTGTTTTGCTGTTGGTGGATCGCAGATACTTTATTTATTGATTTCAAGTTTGTTTCAAGACGTGGTGCGAACATCTCATGTTTTGTCAGTTGAAGTGTGTTGTTTCGATTTTATGTTTCATACCAAAGTCTTATTTGTTTTTATTGCATGCGTTTAATGCGCAACAGTAGCACAATTGCAACACTAAAAGTGGCAGCTTAAATTTCTTTTCTGTCCGTTCGGAGTATCTCCGTTTCTGGTTTCAATTCTTTGAATTCTTGGGTTATGTGAAGTACCATGTTTTGCTTGACACTGCACATTATTCGTGAGAAAAGAAAGAATCTTTTATTGGCTGTTCGTTATTATTTTAAATCTGCTGAAGGTCGTCATTTGATGGCAATGTTTCTTTGCCAACAACCTGGGTGCAGCTACCTTAATGGATTTTTAAAATTCGGGCTTGTTTGTAAGAATATGAAACAGGAATTAAAAATAATTTATAAATATAGGTCAAGGTTCTGATAAAATTACTTGGAATATTAAAATCCGTAACAATAAATAAAACAAAACTATTTGAAAGATATACGTAGCTAAAAAGCGGTACATAAAAGACATACTATTTAACGAATACCAGATTCCACGTATCTTGAACATAACGAACGACTGAATATTGTCATTCATTATTCTAAACATACAACAAATGCATATTTTGGATAGTCATTTAACGAATGTTAGGTACAAGAGAATTGAGAAGTTTGAAAATATTCATAATAATACTAAAAACATAATGCAAATGGTTTCTCTCCGTTAATTTTTTGCTTAACAAATGTATCAATAAAGACTCTATTATTAATGTCAACGATATAAGCGATGAAAGAGATCAAGGCGTAGGGGAATTTGATTTCTTCGTTCTATGTTTCCCATTTTCTTGGTAGATGTTACTCTGTACAAATAAATCAATTTAATTTAAAGGTTCTATAATTACATAAATTGGATAAAACCGTGCTATTTATAAAAACAATGGGCATACAGTTGGTATCGAAGACATTACTTAAGCAATAAAATATTAAAAATATTTTTTTTAATATAAAAGAAAAGAAATGGTATATCATGGTATGTCAGATGAAACCGGATCTTAGAAACATTAACGGACCTATTCTGTGCACTTGACAAATTTGTCAAATTCTTTAATAAAATTTTTGATTTTTATAAAGCAGAAAGCTTTTTGGTATTCTGGACACATCTTGACAAATTTCAAAGCTCAAGTACCTAATGCTTCTCACCCAACTATGGTGTAAAGTGTTTTGTATATAAAACTGTTCGTAACTGTTCGTAAAAAAGAGCATATATTTTAAATTGTCGAAAGCATTTTTCATGCATTCAAATCACATTAAAAAAAAAATGCTTTGAAACTGAAAGCAGCGTATTTAATTCAGTATAAGAATAAAATTTGTCAGTGCATGCAAAAAATAATGAAAATGCTTTCAAAAAGCAGCAGTATATTATTATAGTATGTCAACAGCATGTGTCAAGTATGACAACGTAACAAGGAAAAAGAGGCTTATTTATGTCAGCAAGAAATACAAAACCTTTACAGCAGTCAATTTTGACAAGACAGTCAATTGTTTGGACAATAATTTATAAAGATGGCACAAAGAATAGTCCGTAAAATCGTTAAAATTAATTTGCAACAAGTTTTCGAGTTATATATTGAAAGTACCATGAAAAAACAACCAGCAATTTGGAAGACGTCAACAATTGGAAAAACTGTGATAAAATATCTTGATGTTTAAAATTAATAATCTAGTTTCAAGATGGCTTACCTTTTTTATAATAGACGCGTGAATGTCGTTTCATTAACTACCGTATTTTATGTTAAGGTAAGTGGATATTACAAACAAGTTGCAATTGAAAAATGCAATAGTCGTGTTCTGTGATATTAAGGAAACTTTATTTAATAGTTATAGACCTAAAAAGTATTATTAAAATTTAAACAAAAGGATATTGCAAGGTTAATCAGCAGCCTTTTTACTTCAAGATCAAGTAAAAGATTTGAAGAAGAGTGAATAGAGTGAATAAACTAAATTTATTCTGTATACTAAACGTATTACTCGTATTAATATTATTATACTTAAATGGCGGTAGTGATAAAGAAAACTTGGAATGTAAAGAGCATAGAAGTTGTACCTATAATCTATAACCACAAAGCATATTGTAATTAAACGACTACAGCGGGACCTTAATTCTATAGAATTGGATGATACACAATATTGATATTATACAACAGACATATGAAGCAATCTATTATCTATTAATAGATTACCTATTAACAACGTTAGATAATATATCTATTATCTTATGTTGC
>NC_051847.1:238672711-238689253 GCF_002237135.1 Teleopsis dalmanni | reverse complement strand
ATGATTTTAAGTTGCTTTTAATAAACTTCAGATAGCATATTGTGACCTGTTAAAGTACACTACACACCTTACAAATTCTACTGGCGTGCATAATTTTGTGTTTATCTATTAAACGTCAGAAGAAAAAAAGATACAATACACCAGTCCCAGACAAGCGCAGTGGCACCACGTTCCGTACGCAATGTTGTACCACAGGCCCACCTAACTGAAGGCGGACCTTTACATTTGTTTGTGATATATAATAGTATGTACTATATTTCTATTTATTTTTTATTTTGTAATGCAAATGTTGTGATTATTATAACTGTAGCAAAAGTGCTTATGATATTTATGTTTTTTTTTCACTTATTTTCAGTGTTTTTTATGATTTTGAATGACAGTTTTCAGCCGCAAGTCAAAGCCGCTTTAGATTTCAGTTTCGTTTATGTTGAATATTAACTTGACAACATATTTTACGCTTATTATATTTTGATTTGATTGAGATTTCTTAATTTTTATATATATATTTTAATTCTAATTGATTGCATGTTTCATTAACGACGAAGTAGTATTTTGACATAAAAATTAAACCAATGTCGGCTTACGATAAGATTTATTCATTCGCTGCGCGAGCATTTGTTACTTAATAGTTTCTAATAGTGAGTTTAGATTTTGTGTATCAAGGGCAATTAGTGAGGGCAATTAAATTACTTAATTAAAAATATATATCGTTTATTATCAGCCAATAAAGTTTTTAATTATATTTTAATTTATGTGTTATTGCGATTTTTATGGGCTCGCACAAGCAGCGTAATTTATATTAATTATTAATAAGTTATTACGCATGTTCCAATTTAATCGCCTATTATTAGTATTGCTGAGACTTGACTATTTTTTACTACTGACCCATATTTTTCAAATCACTGTATTCTTTTCTGAGGCTGCGTATAAAATATGTTTCCTTTTGTTGTTAAATTATTAACTGGCAACTCGTTTGCCACCTTTTTCCTGAAAATTTTACGACCAACATTTGTCTATTTGTCTTTTGGCATATTATCAGCACAAAAAAGCTATCTATACTACTTGCTAAGATGCATGAATCGTGTGCTTCCCACAATTTCAACTTAAATGCGAACTCAAATCGTGTAAATACTCCACTTGATATACGGCCTGCACTCGCAAAGTAACCAGATTTTTAATTCATATTTGCTGTTATAAAAGTATTTTTATCAGGTCATATACGTAGCTGCTAAGTTATGTGGGGCTCAACGTTTAAACAGAAGATATATGTTTGTAATCATGTAAATATATTTCTCCCTTATGGCATAATTGTACACAATTTGCTTAACGATCAATAGCGAATTTATTATATTCCATACCATTCATTGTTGCATGTGTGGATTGACTTATGCGGCAACTTGTTGCAAATTTCCGCAGACTCTTCAAATATGTTTCTACACATGTATACAGGCAAGAACGAGGCAATATGTGTCTATTGATGTATTTATTTAAACATAAAAAAGTGTTTAGTGAAGGTAGAATTTATGTATTAACTTAGGTCTCCTGTGTTTCTCTTCTCTTACTCGTTCACTCCTTTAAACAAGTATCCTCAAGGTGTAAAATATTTATAAAACATTTATAAATATTTTTCTACTGAGTTCGTAGCTACTATTTGTGGCAGTTTACGGTAAATATTTTAATCATTTTTTTTATTGCTGGTATATACCCATTCAACTGCATTCAATTTTATTGAACAATAAGTCAGCACCGAAATCTTAGCAGCAGTCAAGTGGTTATTAAGCGAAGGAGAAACATAAGCGGATATGGGAGCTCGTTACTATTAGCCTAAGGAGCATTTCATTTAAAATTTAAGAACATATTAAAATGTTTAAATTTATGACTTTCGAGCGTGACGGATATATTTAAAGTATCTACACGAAACTAGAACGTATTCTAGTCTAACATATGAGTTAACTCTATACAAATATTTGAATCTTAAACTTTTTCTAATTTTATTTTAATTTTGTTTACTTATTGTTAGTAGCTGGTAGAAGGCAAATTTAAACAGTCATTAGTGTGTGTAAGAACCATAATTTTCTTATTTCTGTTTGTTTTATAATTAGCAAAGTACCTCAAAGAAAACCAACTTGCTAATGAAGTAATTAAAGTGTTTTGTGGGCTCCTAAAGTACAGAGTATCTGTGCCATAAAATGTAACAAGTCGGTGAAACAAAGAAAAAAGATACAGAAAACCTTAATACATTCTGCTAAAAAAGTATCCGGATTTTGTTGGTTGTTAACTACTCCTTAAGTAATATACCTTTTTCAAAAAAAAATTTTTTTATTTGCTACACTTTTTTGACATATGGTACAAATTTGAGCGCCATCTGTCAATTAGTTTGTTTACAGCAGCTGTTAATGTGAGACTACCTCAAGTGCATTTAGCGATTTTTACTATGGAAAATTCTTGTTGTACGCGATTTTTTGACCAAACACGGCACCACTGTCATCGCTAAGAAACCATATTCGCCAGATCTGGAGCCGTGCGACTTTTTGCTGTTCCCGAAACTCAAATTGCCCCTTCGTGGTAAGCGTTTTGAGACGATTGAATCGGTAAAAGAGAATTCGCTGAAGGAACTAAAAGCCATACCTTCACGGGCCTACGAAAAGTGTATGGAAGATTGTGTTAAGCGTTGGCATATGTGTATCGCTTCAGAAGGAGCATATTTTGAAGGAGATAAAATAAATTTGGTATAAAATTTAAATTTGTGTGTTTTATTTACAAAATCCGCAGAAGTACTTTTTGAGAAGAAGGTGTTCCGGTAGAACTATGGGTTAGCTTGTCAGTCTACAAGTATTGCTATGACACTAGGAATTTTGAAAGTTTCTAATAAAATTTCCACTCTCATAATCTTCCACGAATAGATCTAAATACATAAATCGCAAACATTAAACAGAATGTTATCATTGTCGATCAATACTCTGATTTATTTTACAGATCTCACCGTTCAGAGCACATATCTATCAAATTTTGCTATTTTACCGTTTACTGTGTAATATCTTAAGTATATTATGTAGCATTGAATATTTTTCTTTATGAATGAAATAATCCTAAATGCTCTCATAGGAACCTTTTATGAAAGTAAATAAAAAAAATTTGATATATTATCGTATATTAACCAATATATCAAATATGTTACATAAAAATATTAAACTTTCCATTTACGTTGACATCTGGCAACTATTTTACTACAAATTATGTATTAGACTTTCAGTTACTAAATTTACAACTTGGAAAATTCCAACAAAAACAAAACAATTAATATAGGAAATAAGTTTTTTACATTTTTCTGCATGCATGTAGATTGTCACTGATAAATTGATAGATTTGAAATTCCTCAGCTGACGCATACAAACAGTTTAACTATTTTATTTAATGGGTCTGTGGGGCATCAGTTAAGCATAATTTTTTCGCTTTCAATCCAGAAAAAAGCGCCAATGCGTGGGAGTTGAATTCGGCACGATTTGTGTCGGCAAATATTTACGTACTGAAAACTGTTGTAAAAAAACATAAAAATTGTACCTCGATTTTACATGGCAGATACATCAAATGCGCGTGCTTCAATTTTTCCATTGTGATCTCAACATGTATAGAGCGATCAAAGCACTGAGCCAATTCCAAGTTGACAACGCAAAACAAAACAAAAACACAGAATACATTTTCCAAATGATCAAAAATCCAAAAAAAAAAAAAAAAGAATTGGAGCAGGCAGTACTTTTGGGTGGTCCTCACTGGCGTAATGTACAGCTTGCGCTTCAGCATCCAAATGGATTTCAACAAAAAATAACAGCAAATTAAGCGCTAGTCCGGCATGCGGACAATACACGCCCTCAGCTGAGAAAATGTCGTTAAGTTAAATTAGAGGAGAAATGGGAAAATCATAAAGAAACATTGTCGCGTCCGAGGAGGACAAAAAAAATTGATATCAAAAAGCGGCCTTGCAGTTTGCCGCTTGAATGCGCGCGGTATGCGCATTTTATTTGATAGCAAATGTGCAGCGTCCGCATGGCATGCTTTTCCTTGCGAAATTCTACTGAGACATAAATGCAGTATAGCAACTTACACGCCAACGCAAGACTCTATAAATCCACAAAAAACGAAAAATAGATCAATCGAAAACTGGTATTTGAAATGCAAACGAGACAGCCGAGTTTAAATTTTTTCGATTCATAGCGAGTACACCAAATGCGCTACACTTACAAAGATGTCTATTTTTTTCCTGAAAACGAATATATGAAGATAGATATTAGAGATACAATGGAATAATTTTTACATGTAACTTACAAAGAGCACCACAAAAAATTTATAGCGAACATTTAATACATACTTAAAAGAGTATTCCTCTTTTCGTCATACTTTGTGACAAACTTAGTATGCCAAAAATTCCGATATATAACATATGTAGTACCAAAGCAAATAAAAAGTACTGTACTAAAAAGTACTAAAAAGCACACAGGCCATATCAACACGCGATTTTGTGCAGAGTATGCAAGCAATGCCTAGCTGGATGTGCTGCATTTGCTGCCTATCTACAGCGCAGAAGCACAAAGCAATCGATCTCAAACTGTGCACACGGGCACGTGTACGGCAAATGCCACGTTGACAGATAGATGCCGCTGCATACTGCCAAACCGGAGATAAAAATACGAGTATCCAAAAAGAGTTTATCTTTGTCTGTACTCGCACATACCGGACTATATTTTTAACCAACATAGACAGCGCTCCCACCGCGGCACCACATTGACCAACGCCACTAACATAGCATCATCAGCTTTGCGGTTGACATGCCTTAATTTTTCACCTCGCTGTTTTGTGGCGGCATAGCCTGGCGCGTTTTATGTGGGCGTCTAATGTTTACTTTCTTAGTGGTTTTGCGGTGCTGCACTTTCTTTTGTTTATTTACATACCACATACATTACATATACATACATTACGGTACATACATTACAGCAATTAAGACAAGCGCTTAAAATTTGCCTATCTAAGTATCTGGCGCTTTTAATGAAAAGAAACAACGCATTACCATTACGACTACTTTGTCGTACCAAAGCCGAGTCGTAGGCTAAGATATATACATATAGTTCTTTATTGAACTGTTCGCTTTTATTTACGACTATTGCAGTGATTAACACAAAAAAATGATTATATTTTTATTGCTCAATTAGAATTGTGAACGTGTGTGTATGTGGATTCACAAATGGATTTTGAATCTGAAAGTAATGAATACTTGAGATATTCCATACAAGTACTTCGGGAATATATAAATATATTGACTTAAAATAAATATATTATAAAGGACGTATTCTATATAAAACCATAAAAAGCACTAATGTATTAAGCACTAATGTATATGTGTGCTAATAGATGATTCATAAACTCATACTATTTTTAATTATTTAAGAATTAAAATATCTCATGAAGGAACAAAATTTATCAATTTTACTCATACAATCGTAAAAGCAGTTCCACGTATAATTTGGAAGACTCTCACGGCTATGAGATGTCGCTATAAATCAGATACATATGCAATCTACTCTAAATAGATATATAAAAGTATTCTTCATTTATTAAGTTTTTTATGTATCACAAATTTTAAAAACCAAATAGGTAAATGGCTTTATTGTATTACTCTGAATTTTTTTTTGTAACATAAGTGCTAATAATATACTGATATACCTTCTGCTCAAAAAGTACTCGGATTTTATAAATAAAACATACAAATTTAAATTTTATGCCAAATTTATTTTATCTCCTTCAAAATATGCTCCTTCTGAAGCGATACACATATTCCAAAGCTTAACTCAATCTTCCGTACATTTTTCGTAGGCCCGTGCAGGTATGTTCCTTTTAGTTCCTTCAGCGAATTCTCTTTTACCGAATCAATCGACTCAAAACGCTTACCACGAAGGTGCCATTTGAGTTTCGGGAACAGGAAAAAGTCGCACGGATTCAGATCTGGCGAATATGGTATCTTAGCGATGACAGTGGTGCCGTGTTTGGTCAAAAAATCGCGTACAACAAGAATTTTCCATAGTAAAAATCGCTAAATGCACTTGAGGTAGTTTCACATTAACAGCTGCTGTAAACAAACTAATTGACAGATGGCGCTCAAATTTGTACCATATGTCAAGAAAGGGTACACCAACATAACAAAAAATTTTTGAAAAAGGTATATTATTTAAGGAGTTGTTAACAAACAACAAAACCCGGATACTTTTTGAGCAGAATGTATATTCAAACAAACATAAAAGTCCGTTCTTGTTCTGCGGTTAGAAACAAATTCAATTTATTATATTTAAGAATACACAAGATTGTGCGTATTCTATCACACTAAAATTTTATACTAAGACAGAGATAGAGTGGGAGATTTTATAGACATACATATCACATACAAATAAATTTTTGCCATTAATATAACACAAAATTACTGTTGCAGTAATTGCAATTATCATATAGACCTAACGACTAATCTAAACTCTAATATATTATCGATAAATGTGTTTCCATACATTTTTTTATTAGCATGTGATACACTCCGTCTTCTCTCGTCGCTAAATATAACTGTTCTTCTTTATTATCCAATTCGATTTCGAATATAGTATTTGTGATCAAATAACATATTTACATTGTTTAAATTAACCTTTGACAAACACAATTATAAATTTCTTATGATTTCTGCATATTGTTCTCTGCATCTATAAGGCTGACCTCTCGTATTGAAGTTTATTGACGGATGTTTCTCAGTCATGAAAATTGTTTCCTACCAATACCACGTTTCTCTCCAATTTTTCCCTTAATAATCATTTGGAGTAGCTCATATTTTGGATGCATAGTTGCCAACCAAGTCAGTACCTCTTAAACTCTTTCATCTTGCTTTTCTAACATTGTCATTATCTTTCCCTCAATCTATCAATAATCCAATCAATAATAACTCGTAACAGTAATTCTAATTTATAAATACAATACTACTTGTTGGTATACTATATGTTAGTCGTTTTTTGATATCATTTTTGATATCATATCTGCTCTCCGTACCTTAGAGCTTTAAAGCACTCTCAAATGATATCTTCCCATCTTCTCAATTTTTTAAAATCTGTTCAAATGAAAGGGCTTGATAACTTTAGGATTACATTGAATCTTTTATGTGAAATGTTGTGGTCAACATTCACTCTGTCCATCAGACTGTTTTTTGTCAATTAGACATTCGAATTCTCCAAGGCCATGCTATTTTCAAATTGACTTTTAATCAATAATAATTATTATTTAAGAAGTATCCCTAAAGACTGCAACATAAAAAAAAATCTCTTCAATTGGCGATGCATTTATTATTCTGTGAATTTGAAATACGAAAATCTCTAAACATAGACTATGTGTTTTTATCAATCAAGCCCAATTTTATTAATCTTCAGAGCCATTATCTTATCCCGCAATTATGAACTCAGTTCACCGACTTTCTTCGCCTATATATTTTATCGACTAGAAAGTATTCACGTTTGACACTACCCATCGATATCGATATGGCTTATTTAAGAGTTGTTATGATTCTATCAAATTCTCAGTTATTTTTTTCAATTCAAGGGGAAAAATACCAATACAAGATCAAATGTGATCCTTTCGACTATTTCTTTAAGTATAACTCGCTTAATAAAACGATTATGAAATAGAAAAAAAAACCTTTCCGATATCTTTCAACAGCTTTTATATAGTCTGTCTTGCTATCGGGATGAGCATTGGTACCACTATTAATAACAAAAATATCTTCAAGAGATTACCGAATTGTAATCATATATTTTCTTGAGTTTCTTACTCTATTTGTAACATTTTGTTGACAACAAATGTCACAGAGTGTACAGTGAGGGCAACATAGAACTGTATCATAATACTATTGGAGCGGTATTAAATTTACCAATCATTAATTTTTTAAGCTTTAACTTACCATAGAATAAGATTAGTCAATTAATTTAAACAAATTAACTTGAAAATATTTTATCAACAGCAAAAACAAATCAATAGTTATTACTTGAAAAATACTATACGAACTCTAAATATTTAATTATGCAAACATTTACTTGACTAAACTTAGTGAATGGTTTTCCATTTAATTTTGTAATTTTAATCGTGGTAATGTGCTTGTTTTGGCACACTCCAACGATCAATTAAATAAGTAGGAAATTGATTTTGATAGATCTACAAAATCTGCTCCACAAGGTGTATATGATGACTACTTGAAATTTGATATTATTAATTGGATTTTCTTAGTTTGAAAGTTGCTCTACTTTTTGCATGCCAAACAAAAATTAAATGGTAATATTTGATAAATGAAGCTGACATTTAATGCCGATTCATATTAAGGAGTTGCCACATTTGATGGAGCTACATAAGCAAATACTTAAAATAATGTTCACATCTTAACTAACTTACAATTACAATCGTAATGCAATTTTTTGTGGTCTATTTGAATATTTAATTGTAGAAAGGATAAATGGAAGCATATACTTTTCACTGTAATTATTTTCAAACTTAACGCTTATTATAAGAAATCTACTAACAAAATTATAAATCTAATTTAGTTGGAAGAGATTAAAAAATATTTTCATATAGTAACCGACCTATTGTACGAAGATAAGAGTGTTTGAATGTCTTCACTAAAAATTAATACATTTATTTTTACTTTTATTATTATAAAGTTATAACTAATTAAGTACTGTAATGTAGCACTTAGCCAATTGCATTATTTTACTATTAATTTACAATTAATTGCGTTTAAAAATATTTTAAAATTATTCTAAATTTATATTATATTCATTTGGTTCAAAAACATTATACCCTTCAATCTCCTTCATTAATTTTAGAATATTTGAATTTGTTGTACAAAAAAGCTCTAACAACATAAAATCAAAGACAAAATAACTTCAATTAATGTATTCCTTGCATTTTAAATACATGTTAATCGTATTTATATAAGTACAAAAGTATTATTAGTGCTTCAGAAGGACACTAATTAAAATATAATTTTACTTTTATTTCAACTTAGAACTGAATTTTACGGACCTATTCTGTGCACTTGACAAATTTGTCAAATTCTTTAATAAAAATTTTGATTTTTATAAAGCAGAAAGCTTTTTGGTATTCTGGACACATCTTGACAAATTTCAAAGCTCAAGTACCTAATGCTTCTCACCACACTATGATGTAAAGTGTTTTGTATAGAAAACTGTTCGTAATTGTTCGTAACTGTTTGTAAAACATGCTTGTAAAGAGCACATATTTTAAGTTGCCAAAAGCATTTTTCATGCATTCCAATCACAATAAAAAAATGCTTGTAAGGAGCGTATATTTTAGTTAAGAATATTTGTCATGCATGCAAATAATAAAAAATGCTTAAAAAAAGCATATTTTTATAGTCGTCAACAGCATTTGTAGTATTGACAATTAACAAGGAAAAGAGCTTTTTATTTATGTCACAGAATACCAAAACCTTTAAAATACCAAAAATTCGAGTTATGAAAGTTTAACTGTAACTATAACAAAATAAAAAGACCAAAAAGAGCAAGTTTGTGAAATATGATTAAACACAGGTATGGCAAATTTATTGAAAAAATAAATGCTGTAGGGTTAAACATTCAGTGGAACTATGTCAACATTCGGATCAAATCAACGATATTGTTGCTAAGAATGCTAAAATCACTCATACGCCGTAAATAAATATACGGTTCAGCAATCTTTAACAGAAACATATAGTTTCATTATAGTTAAAGAGATGTATGCCAGCATTAAAAAGAATTCAATTTAAATTGAAGCTAAGTTTATGTGCATAATAAGATATTTGAAATTTAACGGATTGCACTGCATTTTGTACGTTATATTGAAGTTCATTGCTTATCTTAAGATTGATTTACAACATATAACTGCTTAGTGCGAGGTTAAGGTTCAATGATTTTTGATGTTCAGTACGATACTCTATTCTAACCTGAATTGAACAAAGTAGGTAGTTTCCTGAGAAATATTTATTGACAACTTGACAAACTCAAAGGACTTCAAGTCCTCACCGAAAATTGACATTAACAATTACTTCCTGTGGTTAAAAATTACCCACAGCCAATAAACAAAACTCCAAGTTAGAACATACAAGTTTAATAGAGCTTAAGTACGACAAGTAAAGTCAGTTGGCTAATGAACACTGACTCTGGGCTTCAAGTATAAGAAGACCACTAATGATAGGTATTTGGTACTACTCGACATAGTTGTATTAATAACTGTTTCAAGTAATTGAATATAAATAATAACTTTGTTGTTACAATTCATAACTGCTCGAAACATCTCTAAAATATTTTATTTAGTTTTCATTTCGTCCAGTTTCATATGAAAAGTGTCAAAAAGAAACCGTTAATTCAAGTCATACTTAGTTCTACACAAAAACAATCCTTCTTATCTTATGGATATAGTATATTTAGATGGAGAGTAGAATTAAAGGTTAATTTTGTTCAAATTAGTTTGATTTCATATGTCATCCTCTTAAGAATCATCTTTTTCATCTGAGTTTCCTGTGAAATTCCCAATTTAAAATTTTATAAACTTCAAGATATATTAATTTCGATCGAATAAGTTTAAATTTGATGTTATTTTTTTTTGATACAAAAGGTATGATTTTGTTCAATTATTATTCAAACTGCTTTTACTTAAATGAACTAAGCTTTTAAATACTTTAAAGTAATATAAGAGCCTCTTATTTATTAATGTAGTCAAGCTTTCATAACTCAAACTTCCATTCTGCAAAGAAAATGTTGGACTCATGGAGACTTCGAGTTAGAGAATTTTTTGTAATTTGCTCTCTAAACCCTGTTGCACTCTATTTAGTTTGAATCATAGAAGTTCGAGCTATGGAAATTTGACTATATATATACCGTCAGTATACAGTGTGTGTATATACAGTGTATATATATTTTCATAATGCTTTAAATTTCTGATAATCAACAAATTCTGACTACTTTATTTGTGTTTAACAAATCTTCTGGACCAGTATTGAAAATATCTGTGAATGTTAAGTTTTTCCTTACAATCCCATAATATTTCTATGATCGGAAATACAATTAATTAAGTATGAGTATAAAAGTTGCGATTTGATCTTTAAAAAAATAATTGAAAAAGCAAAAAACTGAAATTCTACTTTATCAAAATAACTTCAAACTGCGTTCATAGCCGAAATAATGGAAGCCTACGATTTTATCTACACACAACAATGGACATCAGCCACAATTTATAAGATTTCTGGCGACATTTATAAATTATCTGAAACTGAAAACTATGGCAACGCAGATTTTTCCTATTATTTATGAAATAACAACCACAGAATTGATAAATTTTAATGTCCATTATAACTGAGAAACATTAATCCCAAATCAAGCATGCAAAGGCAATTTTTCAGCGCGAAATATTAATAAAATTGGCATTTATGCGTACTTTAATGCCAAAGCCTTTAAAAATAGATTTTTTACCGAATTGAAACCCCGCCTCGTATTCTGCCAGACAAAAACTGTAACAATTTTTTTCGCTTTCAGATATATCCACTGCAGTTTCGTTTTTCGTTTTTTTTGTTTTTTTTTTGTTTTTTTTTTTGGCTGGTAGTTGTATCTTTCGTATGTGTTTCTGCAAACGCACGCTCTGGATGACAAATTGCGTAAACGCATGAGATACATTTAAATGCACTACATTTGCGCTGTTTGAAGCTGGTCAGTCTGCAGTGATGCTTGTATGGTTTGTGTTGTTGTTGGCGTTGTTGGCGTTGTTGGTGTTGTTGTTGTTGCGTTATTTAAAGTTGCAATTGCTATTGCATAATTCCATTTAAGATTTGTATCTGTATTATATTAAAATGCTGTCAAAATGTTTGCCATGTACATTTTTCAAGCGCTTTGAAGGAGCATTTTTTATCACCACAAATAAAAAATATTTTGTTCTTTTAGTTTTTTTTTTTTTGTATTTTATTGTTGTTTGATTAACATTTAGACTAAAATTTAAAGTTTTTGAAAACTTTAATTTTTATTTAATTGGTTTAAATGTACAAGATATTTTACATCATTTCAGTTTATTTAACTGTTAAAAATAATAATTAATGAAAGATTTGATTTGCACAAATATTTTTGTGTTTACTGATTGCCTGTCAATGTTGCAGTTGAGATATCAATCAACATCTCTGCGGTTTTAATTACCTTTGCAGGTAATTTACTAATATGTCTTATACGATTTGTTTAAATAAGTTATTAAATGCATATTTGTGTTAAAAAGTGCATTGCTTTTATATGGTGCAATAAAAAATATGAAATATGCAAATATAAAGCAAAAATTATTATTGCCTTAGCCGAAATTTTAATACCCTTCACACATTTATTAATTTTATTATTGCCAAACTTAATTTTTTTTTAATTTATATATTAACAATTTGTGTATTGAGAGTCTAAATCCATTATGCAATGTATCTTAGTTTTATTACTAAGCAACATAAGATAATAGATATATTTCCTAATGTTGTTAATTGGTAATCTATTAATAGATAATAGATTGCTTCATATGTCTGTTGTATAATGTTAATATTTGCAACATAAGATAATAGATATATTATCTAATGTTGTTAATAGGTAATCTATTAATAGATAATAGATTGCTTCATATGTCTGTTGTATAATATCAATATTGTGTATCATCCAATTCTATAGTATTAAGGTCCCGCTGTAGTCGTTTAATTACAATATGCTTTGTGGTTATAGATTATAGGTACAACTTCTATGCTCTTTACATTTCAAGTTCTCTTTATCCCTACCGGCATTTAAGTATAATACTATTAATATGAATAATACGTTTAGTATAGAGAATAAATTTAGTTTATTCACTCTATTCACTCTTCTTCAAATCTTTTACTTGATCTTGAAGTAAAAAGGCTGCTGATTAACCTTGCAATATCCTTTTGTTTAAATTTTAATAATACTTTTTAGGTCTATAACTATCAAATAAAGTTTCCTTAATATCACAGAACACGACTATTGCATTTTTCAATTGCAACTTGTTTGCAATATCCACTTGCCTAAACATAAAAAATGGTATTTTTTTTTTTTTTTTTTTTGAAATCCATTTATTTATTACAATCTGTCAGGAATGAATGACAATAAGTAATATATATAAATTTAAATCGTAATAATGGTTATTACGATATAAAAAGAAAGGCACGTATGGACTATGCCCAGTGACATATCCATATATATTTAAAATAAAAGTGTATTGTCTACATATACATATTTAAAATGTCTCGCGATGTTTTTCTTCTCAGCCTTGTAAAGGTATTGGAAGGGGACATCAGTTGAGTAACCAGAGGGTTTGGGTGCATATATAAGCGTTGAGCGTAATTCTTTAAAATACTTGCTATTTCTTCCTTGATTGTTCGAACATGTAATTGTTTATGTAGCTGTTCATTCGTTATATACCAAGGTGCGTTTGTGATCATTCGTAGTGTTTTAGATTGGAAGCGCTGTATAATTGCCAGGTTTGAGTCTGCTGCTGTACCCCATAATTGGGCCCCATAACTCCACATAGGTTTAAGTACAGATTTGTATATAAGCAGCTTATTGTCGAGTGACAGTTTGGAATTTCGGCTGAGGAACCAAAATAAGTTTCGTAATTTAAGACCCAAGGCTTTACGCTTTTTGAATATGTGCGATTTCCAGGTTAGCTTACTATCCAGATGTATGCCCAAGTATTTTGTTTCTACAGCTTGTGGTAATTGAGTATTGTTAATTAAGACCGGCGGGCACGTAGAACGTTTTGTAGTGAATGTTACCTGGACAGATTTTGATTCATTCGGTTTAATACGCCAGTTTATCATCCAGAGAGCAACATTATCAAGGCAGGTTTGAAGTTTGGTGGAAGCACTGATTGGGTCACTGTCAACTGATAAAATAGCTGTGTCGTCTGCAAATGTACCGATAACACTCTCATCGGTAAGGGGAAGATCCGCAGTAAATAAAAGATAAAGCATTGGTCCCATTATGCTACCTTGAGGTACTCCTGCTTCTATAACATGAAGTACTGTAGTTTCGTTTCCATGCTTAACGAAAAAGTGCCTAGCCGAGAGGTATGATTTTATAAATATGAAAAAATTTAGAGGTAGATACAGTTTTAGTTTGAACAGGAGGCCCTCATGCCATACTCGATCAAACGCTTGTGAAATATCTATAAATGCCGCAGTGCAATATTTTTTACCATCTATCGCACTATGGATATGTCTGACAAGTCTGTGAATTTGTTCTATTGTGCTATGTTTTTGGCGAAAGCCGAATTGATGGTCAGGTATGAGTCTGTTTTGTTGGATAAACGGAGTAAGGCGCTTTAGAAACAGGATTTCCATAACTTTTGACAGGATCGGAAGTAGACTTATTGGCCGATATGATTTGACGTCTTCTGGGCTTTTCCCTGGTTTCGGTATTATGGAGATTTGTGCTATCTTCCACTGTGGCGGAATAAACCCCCTTATTATCACAGCGTTAAATAGATGAGTGAGAAATACAAATCCTTTTGGTGGGAGCTGCTGCAAGGCCATGCCTGTGATTAAATCGTATCCTGGAGCTTTTTTTACTTTTAACTTTGTTATTACATCTCTAACTTCATTAATAGTATATCTTTTAATTGGAAGTTCCAATTGATAAGGCTCTTGTAGAAAATTAATCCTTTGATTCATGACATTAGGCATATTTTGGTTATCATTTGATTTAAAGACCTGGTCCAAATGTAACGCAAATGTTTCTGCTTTTTCAATATCGCTTTTTGCCCATGAGTTGTCGATTTTGCGTATAGGTGGTGGATAGACAATCGGTCTGTTGTTCTTTTTTATGGCTTTCCAAAGGGAATATTTTGTATCACATGAAGCACTTAGGTTTTGAAGGTATAGCGACGTGCGATTATTGTTATACTTTAAAAGAAGGGCTTTAACGAGTTTACACAGTTTGTTTAAGCGAGTTTTATCCGCAGGGAATCTCGACTGTTGCCAATGTTTTCTCATCCTACGCTTTTCTTTAATCAGGTATCTAATGTTAAATGGATAATCTAGCTTAACACTTTTAGAAATTGGTGGAGTTGATTCCCATGCAGACATTTGGACACAAGAGTTGAAATGCTCTACTGCTTCAGTTACGTCAGATTCAGTTTTTAACCTGACTTCGGTATTTAGACCAATTGAAATTAGTTGACGGTAACTATTCCAGTCAGTGTTTTTATTATGAAGAATACATTTTTCCATAATTTCACAGCAGTCATTGAGAGTGATTATTATTGGCGAGTGGTCAGATGACAAGTCGAAATTGGACTTACAGGTAGTTGTTTCAATACGTACCCCCTTTGATACCGCAAAATCAATTAAGTCAGGTATTTTTCTTCTATCTGTTGGCCAATATGTGGGTTCACCTGTTGAGATTGTGTGGAGGTTGAGTACATTTATTGCTTCGAAGAGTTGACGTCCTTTTGGAGATATTAGGCGGGAACCCCATTTTAAGTGTTTAGCATTAAAATCTCCGCCTACTAGGAACCTAGATCCAAGCAGCTGAAAAAAATGATATGTACATATCTTTCGTGATACTGTGGCGCGGTGGGCTGTAGAGTGATGAGAAAGTCATGTCGCCTTCTTTAGTTTGTACTACAATGTTTGTTGCCTGGATTTCATTCTTGCAATATGGTTTTGCTTCATAATGTTTTATCGAGTTCCTTATGAGAACCGCAGAGCCACCATTTCCTTTACCACTGGGATGCATTGTGTGATAAAGTTCGTAGTTCGGAATTTTAAAGAAACTACGCGTCGTGAAATGGGTTTCTGATACTAGCATTATGTCGACCTGGTTTAATTTTAAAAATGCTTTTATTTCGATAGCATGTTTTGATAGACCATTAGCGTTCCATATGACTACTACTAAATCAAGAATTTTGTTTAGTCGTCAAGTTGATCAGTAAATTTGTCATTACTACGATTTGTTGCATCATTTGCTTCAACAGTGATGTCATCTCACGGAATTCTTCCACAAAATTATTTGGAATTGGTGAAAGCTTCTCCTCTGTTTCGCTACTGGTGTTTGACTTCACTATTTGTGCGAATGTTTCAGGTGAATGAGAAGTCGTGATGTGTTTTTTGTTTAGCGAAGGAAGAGGATTTTCTTGAATTTGTACTTCCGGCGCCCTAGGTCTTAGTTGGGGATACATTTTTTTTGCAGGTTTTTGTATATTTGACATCCTTTGTAGTTGGCCGGATGATTTCCTTCACATAGAACACATTTGACATCATTGGATCTGCTTTTCCTTTCGCAATTTACAGAAGCATGATTTCCAGCGCACTTGACGCATTTAGGTTTGCGGTGACAGTATCCTTTTGTGTGCCCATACTGTTGGCAGTTTGCACATTGAGGGATTTCCCGTTTCGGGTGAGGTGGTTCAAATGTAACTGTAGTATACAAGAGTTTCTTAACCAAATAAATA
>NC_051847.1:238640591-238672611 GCF_002237135.1 Teleopsis dalmanni | reverse complement strand
AGCTTTTCCAGAAGAACTATCATCAGAATCCTATCCTTATTTGTCTAGCACAAGGATACATCAAAGTGTATCAATGATAGTCTAATTAATAGTTAACAAAAAAATTACATTATATTCTAACTACTCGCTAATCTGGGTTTAGAAATATCTAAGATAAAAAACTGGTCATTAACGACAATACACGATAACAACAAAATTTAATATCATTTGCGTTTCACAACAAAATTGATGTTATCGATATAAGACGATCACATGCGAACTACTCTTAACTACTTATCAATAATTTTTCTCTATCTACCCATCTATATCTATAGCTAAAAAGCTCTTATCTTAAATAATGCTCCTGATAATGCTTTGATAATTAACTTGTTATCTAAGTTAGTTATCAATCAAAAAACTAGTATAGGAGACTTTGGACTACAAATGTTTGTTAGTAGACGTCCAATATATAAATATGCACATTATTACTTTAAAATATTTGGATAAAAATAATAGTAATAATAATAATTCTAAATAAGATTGTATTGTACAGATATAGTTTTGTGGTCTTTCCTTTATGAAGAGTCAAATCAACCCCAAATAATGTCCCCAAATCCACTCTGTTTTTTATATTTATTAATTAATATAGCATTACCTACAGTAGTTTAGTGTTAAAACGATATTTGCTAAGCAAGAAAGTTGTGAACCAGAAGAGTGAGTGCAAAATGTCGACAGTGTTATTGTTCGGCACTTGCTAGACGATTTTATACAACCCATAATCTTCTTGTCTGAAGTGTCTTTTCGACATCACCAAAATGTGCATCAAGTATACTTATTTGTCGAAATAAAAATACCTTTCCTTAAAGTCGATTAGTGTATTTAAAAGATATGGTAGCAGATCTGCGTTTCTAATAAGATGGATTGTCACTTAATTATTTTCCTTAAATTTTCGACGATAAGCCACGAAGATTATAAAATATTTTTCATATTTCAATTTCGATATTATAAATTGAGTGTGTCGGTGCTATGTCAATAATAAAAAAAAAAAACTAATAATATTTAAATGAAAATTTGATAGCAACTAAAGCAAAAGGCTTTTATTTGTAGATAGTCTCTATATATTCTCTATATATATAGCACTAGCAGTTTTCACACTTTTAATTATCTGTAACATCATAACTTCTAGAACAAATAACATTTATTATAATTATAAAAAATATTATTGACGACTACAAAAGTGAAATACTTTGTATCTCGTAAACAAGCACGTGAATGTCATGTAATCTGTCTGTTTTAAAAATATTTTCATAAAATTTTGATTTCAACTGAATTGTAGAGATACAATCACTAATTTATATGCAAATATTAAAAATAATACTGGGATATATTTAAATTTTTCCTACACCCACTTGAAACCAGATTTGTAGGCTTGATGGCTGACATTGAAAATATATCTGTTCCGGCATGTGCCAAATACCGACGAGGGCACAAAGCACTTAAATATTGTCAATTATAAAAAAAAAAATCACAAACCTGCAAGTATAAAGACGACTGCAAAACAATAAAAATTAAATCAGATGAATTTCTCAAACTTATCATTTTTTATCTGATTTACTGATAAGCCCCAAGAAATGTTTGCAAAAGTGGAAAAAAAAAAACAATTTGCAATTTACAAGCTTGCAGTTTACTATTCAGCGTTCACTCGGACGTATGAGTGACATTGTTTCCGACTGTGTATATATGGAGACGCGTAGAACTGCTCGTGTAGATCGGTAACTGCTTATAGATTTGCTGGTATGTGTGAAAATTGTCACCAGCTGGAACAAAGCCGCTCTTAGTATCTGAAATGAGCTACTGCTTTGGCGCTGCTGTGCAGTCATTCGCGCGGCATGGAGTCCATCTCTCGTCTATTTTGCTGATCGCATCGAAACCGATCATGTCAATTATTCGCGTTTGTGCGCTGTCCGGAAAGGTCGTGCCAAAACTTAACCAAACGAAATCTATGCGAAATAAGCGCGTAAGTGTGGCAAGTGCTGAGTGAGAGTTCAACAACCAAAATGACAACAGAAGCTTAGAAGCTTCAATCAAAGTGCTTCCGATATAATAAAAATAAAATAATAAAGAAATTTTTTTTAAATGCAAGTTTATGTTTTTAATATCGAAGAGCATTTGGTTCAGTTCGGTTTAAAATATCTAAATTCCATACAGTATTTTGAAGCACTTAAGTACATATATTATTACTGTACACATAAAAGTATTATTGCCATTATTGCAAAAGTGTTAATTTTAATCAAAAGCAGTAAAAATACTTAATATAATAGTATTAAATAATTTTCTTTCAATATATAATGGAATATAAAAATTAAACAAGAATGTGTTAATAGTTCCAAATATAATTTCAGGAGCACAGTTAGCACAGCTGAGACCTTCAGTTTAAATAACGTGGGTAAACAATACATACCAATATATATAAGAACTGGAATAAAACATGTTTAAAAAATTTTCCAGAAAAATCTAAGAAATAGCAGTTCAAAATCTATTAACATGTGTTGATACTAATTTCTAGGCAGCTAATTTAATTTAGAATTGGTTGCCGTGACTTTAGGAAATTTCTATTTTGAAGTTGTAAAATTATTATTAATATGAAATTTACAAAAATATTTTTTTTGATTGATTTTTAACATCCGTTCTGATGAAAAAAATTAAATTCTTAATATAAACTATTATTTTCAATAGAGAGGTATTTTAAACAGTATTAAATCACAACAACGAAATTTTATTATTTTATTAAGAGGTTTTTCGAACAGTAGTGAACTACAACAACAAGAATTTATTTTATATTATTTTAATTAATTGAATTTTTGGCTGACCATACAGCTGTTTTGAGTATTGCCAAAGACCCATCATCATTGGACTTGGAATTATTTCTTATAATAACATTTTAATTTTATTATTATAAAGTTTAATATGTAAATGAATTCAATAAAATTTTCTTCAACTGATCTCTAATAGTTTTCTGTTAGGAAAAACTCAAAAAATCAAACGATCATAAATTACTTCAACTCCAAAATCTTCAAGATCTAAGCATATTTAGTGATATATAAGTCTTCATTAAAATACATTTAAAATTAAGGTAAATATATAGAAATATTCATAAACTCAAAAAAAACTCAAAAGACTAGATTCTCTGAATCTGAATTCAAAAATTGAGTTTCAAGGTTCTTTGAAATAATTTTGCAGGAATAAATAAAATAAATTATTCAACATTAAAGATATTTCATCTAAAGTTCTTTAATAAGAAAAAAAAAATTTTCTTGTTGATAATTAGACTTTATTTTGCAATATAATTTTCTTCAACTTCAATATATCAATATCAACGATTCTTCAATTTCAAATGTCATCTCAGTAGTGGAAAGTTCACAGAATACGCTTTAACAGTATCTATCAACTTTTACGGACCTATTCTGTGCATTTTATAAAATTGTCAAACATTGACACTTGTCAAAATTGACTGCTGTAAAGGTTTTGGTATTCTGTGACATAAATAAAAAGCTCTTTTTCTTATTAGTTGTCAATACTACAAATGCTGTTGACAACTATAAAAATATGCTCTTTTTAAGCATTTTTTATTTTTTGCATGCATGACAAAAATTCTTAACTAAAATATACGCTCCTTACAAGCATATTTTTTATTGATATTTGAATGCGTGAAAAATGCTTTTGGCAACTTAAAATATGTGCTCTTTACAAGCATTTTTTACGAACAGTTACGAACAATTACGAAACAATTACGACAGTTTTCTATACAAAACACTTTACACCATAGTGTGGTGAGAAGCACTAGGTACTTGAGCTTTGAAATTTGTCAAGATGTGTCCAGAATACCAAAAAGCTTTCTGCTTTATAAAAATCAAAAATTTTATTAAAGAATTTGACAAATCTGTCAAGTGACCAGAATAGGTCCGTTAGTTTTATGAAAATCATAATTTTTCACAAAACAACTTTTTGAGGTATGAAAATAGGCAGACATATAGGCAGAAAAAGGCTCGGCGTAGTAACAATTCGTAATATAATTGAGTGATTTTACCGATTGGTTTTGAGTTGAATGAACAATTATAATTTAAGTAACGTATTTATATTTAGTTGGGCATTACAGGCACAAGTCGTCCTTGGCCGTGTCCAGAAGCCTCCTTCAATTAGTCCGATCAGTGGCTTGCAGTCGCTACTTGGTAGAGCCGAGTGCCTTCACATTGATGTTCATCTGGTCTTTCTGCCGAAAATGCGCACGTCCTCAACTGCGTTTTCGACCAGCGGATATCGTACCAAACATCTTTATAGTCGGAGAATTTTCTTACCATCGTACGACATAACTAAGGTACCGAAGCCGCTGAAATTTTGTGCGCTCAACTCTGTCAATATTGGGGTAGAGCTCATTTAGCTCATCGCTTCATCTAATTCTATACACGTTGCCAAGGCGTAAAGGATCATAATCCTTTGAACAGTTTTTTCTTGAATGCATATAATACTTTCTCATCACTGTCAGTTATTCTCTAAGCTTTTATTTTTCTAAGTTTGATATGAAAATATAAGTTCGCGATTTCTGTTTGTTGAGAAAGAGGGCTTTACTTTTCAATTATCTACTTAGTCCGTTGTAATATCTGTTGGAAAAAGTGAAACTTCGTTGACACATCAAATCGAAATGATTTTAACTTAGAGAATAACTTGACAGATTGAAATAAAATGGTTCTATTCTTATAAAACATGAATATTAAAATGATGTCGAAAACTTAGTGACAAGTATGTTGTTGCTATTGTATATAATAATATATATAAGTATATAATGCATACATATATTACACTAAACAGTGTAAATACTCATTAATACTCATTTTAATCTATACTTCTCAATACTCAATCTATTAATCTATAGTACTCATATTACTCATTTTATGTCTAATACTCATGTTTTTCTTAAGTTACTTTATGTTGATATATTAATAAAATCGATTATTTAATATATAATTTTATAATTTTAATTTTTATATAATGCTTATTTCTCTTCAATTACTAAATTACATTATATAAATAATTATTAGAAGATAACTTTGGGGGCATTCAGAAAGGTACACGATTTGATCTATTGAGACACAAATCATTTATTACTTGTCCTCACTATGTGCCTACCAGTTGTCACCTTCGTTCCGCTATTATAAATTTTTAATGCAAATAATGGAGCACCAATAGTTTTTTATTTCTGTTGTGGTTAATTGGTGAAGAACGCATATTTTATTCAAATAGCTTATGTGAACAAAATCATTTAATCATCGTTAATTTATATATAGTAATATTATAGTCAATGCCCCTCTAATGAGAAATAATTTGGAAATTTTTTTGAGATGCCTCACAAAGATTTGTAGTGGGTCCTTGTAAACAGTAATCTACAGCAGTAATCTGCTGACGGATTATAAAAAATCTATATACTAGTGAATTAAACACTCTCTTCAATAAGTTTTACTAACTATGAGAAAAATGAGGAAAGTACTACATATCTGCTTAGCGTATGCGCTATTAGACCCTTAATGTCTTATATCTGGAAGTATTTAAATAATATAAAATCGAGTTATTTTCTAATGAGTCTGGTGTGCATGATTTGAAATTCATTTCGAAAGGTGACAATCAATGGACCAAAAGCAATTGTAGGATATTAAATTTAAACTGTCTATCAACTATTGTTGTTATATCCCGGAAGGAACGGCAATTGGATAAGTTTAACTCTGCAGAATCTTAATTCGTCACCATGCATTGTTAGGCTTTTTATTAATGATAGTATGTTTTGGGGTTTGTTGTTCCACTATATATAGAGAGGCATAACAATTCTGTCTAAGTAGCGAATCTTTTGCCTACCGTGAGCTGGACATACATAAAGAATGCAGACATTCTTCCAACAACTCACTAAAAATTTTATATTTACTTTTAAATCGTTGGTATTACAGTTACGCATTAAATAACGTTCAATATAGAATGGGTTTGTTAAATGCAATAGAAGCAGCTTTTGAGAACTAAAGATCTTGAAGCAAAATTAGAGTAACTCAATTTGTTTTAATAATGGAGGGTATGACATTGTAATGTTTGTTGGTTATAATCTAAGAAATTTTCTAGCACTGTTAATATTTTACTAGTATTACCTTTACTTACAGTTAAAGGTACATCTAATAGAATCTGTGTTCTATGTCAGGTATATGTATGTATAAAATCATAGAAGTCTATCCAAAAATAATATTACACATTGTTGGCTCTCTATCTGCTTAAAGTTCTTATATGCTTTATATATAGAAACATATTAAGCAGTTGCTTTTTAATAAATTTGTTTTTTAATTACTATTATTATTAATTTTTTTTATTTTAGCCTCCATAAACATTGCTAATATACGGTGATTAATACTATAAGTAGTAACATACACACAAATACACGCTATGAAGTTCAACTTTATGAAAAGCAATTCCACAGAAAGTGAGACTAAGTCCTCACCCACCTCGGAAACATCTGCAACAGAACCGCTGGCACCGCAATATTTGCGTCAAATCACAATTGAAAATGATCCAGATTCACTTGATAGTGTCATCAATAATCCACAATCATATCCCATCACAATAGTTCCGAACAGGCCGAATACATTCTATGGATTCTCACCCAGCGGAAAAGTATATAATCGGCAGTCAAGCTGCAGGTATGTGTATCTTACGATTTAAATGTGTTGGATTGGAACACGTGATTTATGAAGTTATTTTTAATATTTTGAATTTTTTAATTTAAAAACGAACTAATTTTAAAAATCAATATAACAATAAATCAATAAAAACCTAACAGATTTTGATACTTGTTGACGCCTGAGAGTTTTGAATACCTTTAGCAAAATATTTATTAGCACAACTTAGCACCTTTTAGTGGTATTAAGAGTTAATAATTTCTTAGTTAAATAATTAATATGAGAATAAAATATTATATATATGATCTGATTGGAAATAACTTTCGGGAAATTTCATGAATTTAGTAATAAGCAGTTTCATGTGAGGTGTTATTCGGATCGTATCAAGCGGTAGAGTTAAGTAAACGACACGGTAGTGAACGGTCTGTTTAATTCGTTGAAGTTTTGAACTAGTTGTAATAACGAGTTACATTTGATTTCGTGCGAATATGCAACGTTCTATGTTGACTGATGTGACAGTGTTACCGGAAGTAGATGAAAATGGTGTCATGGAGAAAGAAACAACTAATCCGCCAATGATAAATCAATGGCGAAGGCAATATATGCGAGGGATATCAACCACACCGTCCCAAGGTGGAGTCTATTATGAGGCACTGAAAGGATCATGCAATTCGTTAGTAAAAGGGTGAGCAACGTTGTTGCTTAAACAGTTGGGCGGGATGATTTATTTTTTTTATTTAACATTAAAATAAAAACAATATAGCCACCTACGTAGTTATTGTTAAATAGTAAAGTTGGTAAGAGGTGTGTGGAATTTGTCAATGTAAGATAATGTAAATCATTTAAAGTGAATACCCTCATTACATTTACAAGGCTAGGTGTTATGGAAGGTGATTTTTGCAAATATTTCTTTTTTAAAATCTTAAGTTAAATATTTTATGTGAAGACATTATACAATTATTTAACTTAGTGTTATATTTTTCTGAAGTTTATTTTGCTACATCTGCCTTTTATCACTATTTGCGGTATGATTAAATATTTAATTTTCAACAAATCAAGTTGAACAAATTTATAAAAAAAATAACATTACGAAGATTCTTTAGATAAAAATATGATATATAATTTTACACTTATTATCAATACGGCAGTAAGTAAAAAATATATACAATGACGGCATTTAATTGCTTTTTCCACATAAATTTGCTGACACAGACAAATCCATCAATTAGCAAATTTAGGCATAAAGTATGACATTAAACTTGAACTCATTATATCCGGACAAAAAATAAATATAAAAAAATAGAGCAATAAAATCATTCGTTTACTAAGTCATATAATCAATTGCATAATGTGATTTATCTGCGAGCGCTGCTAGATACGACTTGCCACTGAAATAAATACTGAGGCTGAGCGGGTTTATCAAGTTACTCCCACATAAGCGTAGCGTTGTAATAAAATGCTTGAATTTATTTTTTTCTAACGCTCAAATAACTTCCTTACATAAAATGCAACTGACATTTATAGCAGTTGGCTTAGTATTTACAATCATCGCAGATCTCTGAGTCAATTAAAACTGTAGACGTAAAAGTAGACTTGAATTATAATTGCATTTTAAAAGGTTAATTCAAGCTAACACTTAAGTATTTTGTTAATTAAGTGAAAAGATAATTATCTAGTATTTAATATAAAGAGTCAGGATGTTAATATAGTTTTTAATTTATATATTAAAGTAAGATATAAACTCTATCTAATCCGCGTTTGCGCTGGCTAGACTTTAGGAAGATATACTCACACACTCTCTCTTTCTCACTCGCACATACAAATTTTTTTTCAAAAATAATACGTATTCGCTTTCGAATATAAAAATCTTTTCAAATTCTAGCCTGTGCAGATTATATTCCACTGAAGAGAAATTCACTTTTCAAGTACAGAACACAGTATCACAAGATCACTTAAAAAAATTTTAGTTTCATAAAAAATATGATCTAATTCTCCCGTAGATAATCAGTGAAAGAGTGTACTGTAATATTGCTTAAAAGCAACAACGATGTGTTTAGTAGGGTTCTATATTAAAGATCTAACAATAAAATTGAGAATTTCTCAAAACTGTAGTTACTTTAAGTTTTAGGTTAGAGTAAAAAGTTGTCAAAGTATTAAGATTTATTGAATAAAATACATCTATTAAAATTGATATTGTTGCGATTAAATAGAGTCGCATCAATTGGAACAGAACTTCACCCTGGTTTGCTCATATTCTCCATAAATTTTTCCTATGCTGATTCAGGTATTATCATTTAGGTCACCCCCTTAAACAAATTAAATTTTCTGTATGGCTCCAATTGGACTAAAACCTCTTTCTTCGAAAGAATCACCACTGGCTATGAGAGGTGAGTACGGTACAATTCGCATTCAATGAGTTTTTTGCCAAAAAGTTTTCCAAAAGACATAAAAATTCTGCATACTGTTTACATATATTATATGTAATATTATATGTATGTATACAATATATTTACATGTATTTATAACATATACACACTATTATATATACAGTTTCTTTTAATATATCTCCTCTTCCATTTCCAAATTAATTATAATTACCAAGAGAAAAAACAATGTCTGTGTTTTTACTGAATGTAATAAATTCATAGTTTTCCACTGCTTAATAAGTATAACTGATATCTCCAATTTTTTTGTTAAAGATAGAATCTGTTCAATTAAAACAACACAATGACTTCAGTAGTTCAAAATAGGTGAACTTCGATTTTTTTTTATCAATAAAAAAAATATGATTGAACTCGGTATTGTACTAGATATTGTACTACACATATATAAATGCGAATATTTAAGATTTTTGACGGAATCTATGATTTAAACAGGTATATGTCCTTAAAAAAGGTTCTGTTCACGGTTCATCATGCTTTATAAATCGGCATCAGCACTTTAAATGAATTTAATTTTAATTTGCTGCGTTTTTTGCCTATAGATTTTATTTTAGTAGTTCGCTGACTTTGGATGAGCTAAGCATAAAATGACACTTGTTAAAAATGTTGTCATAATGGATTCTGCAATGACAGTACTTCATAATTCTACCCCATTTGATACATGAGTGTTTTCTAGTGTGATTTGGAATCTGTATTATGTATGCAACTCGCTTTGTTTTCGAATTAAAGGCCTCAATAAATTCCCGAGATCACCGTAATAATCTGACCGAATCATGCACAAATTTCATAAAAAGGAGTGCAAATATGACAAATCGTATGATCTCGGTAGTATATTCATAATACCATAATACACATCCAGAAAGCTTATCGCGCAACAAGGCCAAAACAGAGGTTATTTTGTCACTTGAAATATCATACTGTTGAAACCATATACTTGTATCTTTTTGCGACCTCCGATGTGTTACGTTTGTTTGTTGATTTATTTAACAAGAGAAAAGTCAGCCCTATCACTAGAGAATATTCGATTTAAAAAAAGCGTCATTTTTTTTGTAGTCAGGGCGAATTACCTAGTAGTTCTGTTTCTTATTCTTAGTTAACTTTGAAATTAATTTTAGTGTTAACTTACAAATAAATAATATATAATTTTTTGCAGTAAGTTGAACTTGAATACTAGTTATAAATCGATGAAAAAGCATAATTTTTTGCAATAGATAGAAAACAACAAAAGTCATTAAACTCACTAAAATCAACTCTTAGGAATGATTGTGGAAGATCGCAGCCGCGTTCATCAGATGCAATCCCATTCCAATAATCAAAGGCAAAGAGGAGTACAGAGGGGTTTAGTATTTAACAGGCAAAATTGATTAAACCCGGTAAATATGGTTGTATTCATTTAGGTGGGAATGGGCTTATACGAAAAGGGGGTAGGGGGTAGAAGCATTAATGCGCAACCTCACAAAACTTAAATAAGATATTAATATCAAAAAATATTACATTCAAATTGTTTTCTTGGTATGTTGAGTAAAACTACAAATTCAGTATATATATTATATATTATATATATGTATATATATTCTTAAACACTTTTCATGCTTTCATAAGCATTCCAGAGTTACCCATTAATAGTCGACCAAATTGGTTCCGATATGATTATGTTAATGCATTTTTAAAAACCACACTAAATATATTGCCAAGTGTGACTTATATTATGATATTATAATCATATTAAATGAATAAAATATGTTAGTTTTATTCTAAATGTTAAAAATATGAATTATTCATAATTAAATCATATGATTGTAGCTTAAAGGCTTATATGGTAAGTAATTAATATGTGATTCAGTTGAATTAATATTTTAATCTCATTAAATACCCACTTCATTTAATTAAATTTAACACCAGTATGGGAAATTTGTTTTAATGGGTAATTAAGTTCAATACATGAGCTATAAAATTATAACGAGACTATATAGTAAAATATGTTCCGATTAAAATATTCGTTTAGCAAACATATACTAGGTTTTCTTTTTCACAAATTTGTGCATACTTTAATAAACTTTGATATAATTTACTGTAGAAGAAGGAGAAGTACGACAAGAAGCAGAAACTTTCCAGCAATCCAAAGATTTATCTAAAATTATTAGAAACTAAACTCTTCAGATCATTATTGAAACTGTTTTGTTTTGACTGTAAATGTCTGTATGGTAACTATCTGTATGTTAGCTGGTTTCTAATAAAATCCGTTGACATATCTTCACTTAAATATCGGAGACCCATCTTGCATCATATATAATAAATAAATGATCACCTATACGCATAACGTGTAGTACTTATGACTCTCTCTATTTCTATTTGTAACATATAAAGACCTACATTTGTAAAGACAACTATTTGCATATTATTAGAAAGGAAAAAAGAAAAAGTTTTATCGTATTGTAAACAGGTTGATATAGCTTTAGAGTAGATTGATGGAGACAGTAAAGTAAGATCGTATCATCTTTTGATTATATTATATTAAACAAATATCGTTTTTTCATTAAGTATACTCATACTTTCTATTTATAAATACACAATTCCTTATGTATTTATATTCCTGAATTGCTTTATACTAGCATTAAAATAAAAAACTATTTTCTCTTATGCTTTATTCGAGCACTATAACGTCTTTGTCATGAGACCGTATTGTTAACTTTTCTTTGAAAATGTTTATAAACAAATATAACACATTAAACTTATTTTGAAGAATATAATTGATAAATATATTCATAAATTAGGAAGTTTTGATGGAAGTGCCTGAATAATTCAAATTTATTGTAGACCACTTTTGAGGTAATGCACCAACAACTAAAATTAACATGTTTTTGCCAATTTCTGTGTGCTTATTTAATTAAAAGTCGAATAGTTTGGTCTGCATGACCTCTCAGCCTCTTTTTTTTTGAATCAGGCTCATAGTGACCTAAGTTTCAGATATGGTTCAGAAACAAAACATGAACTCGTTTTTAATCTTTCTTAAATAATCCAGATCTCGTTGACAAAGACTCATTCGAGTGTATGACTGACACAATGTGATAGTCATTATGCTCACAACTTTAATGAAATTTTTTGACCTCCTACTAAATCTTGTTTGGTCAATCGACGATTGTCAGATAAGATATTATGTATGTTTTTTACGATTTTTCTGAATTTTGTTTTCGACGGTTTACAGTTTTTGATGTACTTGACATGGATCGGCTACAAATCACTGTTTTTGAAAGAGTAGTTTTAGACAATATATTTAGCAAATACCATTATCTCATTACCTCTAAAATAGTTTAATCACTGTATGTAATTTAATTTTTTTCACTGCTAAAAATAAATTAACATGTTAATTTTAATAGTATTGTCCACAAGTAACGAATTGAGAAATCGAAATAAAAAAGGGTAATACCCATTAAATTTTTTTCTATTTCAGACATGTCTAAGGATAATAAGAAGTTCTACATATAATGTATAGGTACTAACATAATGAGGTACTGACAATATAGCTCTAAACCATTGTTTTAGAGTTTCAGTTTTTAATCAAAAATTGTGTCTGCTTTTCGATCTTACTGTAATATCTTCACTAGTGGGACGGTGGACTATTTTTTCGAGCAGTTTCTAGGAGTTTGTTGCATTTCGTGTAATGCATTATTATTTATAAAAATGGTGTATTATCGTTATTATTTCTAATGGCTATTGTAGCAAGTAGGTTTCCAAGGTTTCTTTATATATATTTTATATATTGGAATATATGGGCACAAAACTCCATTAGTAATAGTTCAGATAGGTTCTGCCTAAAGTCTTCAAATTATACCAAAGTACTTGTAACATAGATTTTTATTTGAGTGATGATATATTAAAAGCTTTTACTATTGATGAATAGGTGAATCCGTAAACTTCCCAAGCAACCTAATATACACTTGAATAAGAATTTTTACTCTCAATCTTTGTTATTTTTCAAATAGTTTTATTTCGTCGGGATTATTTGAAAGGGTATTTTGGACTATATTGCTATTTAAGTGATTTAGAAATACAGCTTAATTCGTATTACTTAATTATTTAAGTAACTAAAGAATATGATGGAAAATAGTTTTTATAAAAAGCAAATAATTAATAATTAAATACATAAATATAAACATTTCGGATAACATTCTTACTAAATTATTTATCACTTAGCCATGATCTATTAAACCCTCTATATTTCTTATAGTTCACTCTGTTTTTCATTTGTGTAATGCGCTATTAAATTAATTGAACTTGCACTCTCTTCAGTGTAATCAATGAAGCAATTAAAGTGTCACAAGCCGAGATCAATGGATCGTGCGAATATCTATTAATTAATTATTAAATAAATTTAGTAATTTGTGTTTTATTATTAAATAATTGCCGCTTTGATGAATGAATGATGATAGATATATTCATATTAGTTCATTTAATAAAGATTATCTGCAATTGAACAGAGCACAATAGAATGTACATAAATATATACATACATGCATGTATATATATGTATGTAGGTAATAATATATTATTAGCATTTATAAGCTCGTTAGAGTGTGGTTTGAATATCTAATGAATAAATAAGAATACAAACAATGAACGTGTTAAAAAGGCGTACTTTCATATAAAAATGCTTGTCGAATCGATTTATTTGATAATCAAACTGAGATAGTAATAATACATCACTTTGAGTGGGTGTAATTAGACTTAATTGATAATGATTATTGAAAAATATATCACATAATTATAAGAACATAAATACACTTTATATATTTATAATTAAACATCAATATTTTAGAGCATCTTCTTTAAATATTTGTATTGCTTAAGGTCAGACTTCGAATGTAAAATAAGTTGATAAGAATACAAAAATGAGTACCTCGTCACAGTTTTTTTCAAGTACTTTTGTAGAAATGCAATGTCTTTAAGGTAAAGCACTATTTACAGTTACTTTTATAAGCGCTACATAATATAAGTGACCGGTTGCAATTATTAGCTGATGTGATCTACATGGATCTACAGACTGTCCATATATAAAGAGTGTGTTACATTTGCATTAATAATATAATAAATAGGTTTGAGCACGGACCACAGAGATAAAAAAGTATGTTCCAATATTAGTATCCTTATAACATATTAAATTAGTTTGATGAGTTTTAATAACATGACAATAAAAGACAATTAGTCTTTCATAAAAGTTGTAGTATATGGATCCAGTGCCAATCCGTATTACGATCGTTAGGCACTCTTAATCACTAGAAAGAGAGCTCGTAACAAATACTGATGTGGACAAAGCCTAGAGTTTTAATAACACTAGACAATAAAAGACAATAAGTCTTTTATAAAAGTTGTAGTATATGGATCCAGTAGCAATCCGTCTCACGTTAGTTAGGCTTTCTTAATCACTAGAAAGTTAGCTCATAATAAAAGAAATTGTAATCGTAAGAAACTACAAGGTAAAGTCTTCGCTAAAACCTTCCTTCATTGGACAAATCGTGATGTATTACTGAAGTTGACTGATTTAACGAAGGTATGTTAAACTCTTCGTCAAAAACGAAGATTCGTCATTGGACATATTGTGATGTACTACTGAAGTTGACTGACTTAACAGGTCTTCGAATTTTCAGTATTTCAAAACTGCATAGATAACTACTTCCAACTATATCTTTAGTTCTTATCTGAAAACTATTTATTAGCGAAATGATAATTCTGTATGAAGTTTACTTTGTAAATTCAATTGCTTGCAAAATTTCAATATTTGTAAAGACACAACTATATATTTTTCTTGATTTAGTTTTAGTCATAAATCCTTATAAATATTCAAATGAAAGTATACTAATTAATTTGTAAAAACTTGTAGATACTTTCTGAACATTTGTTACTAAATTTTTATTTAAATTATTTTATGCAACTATTTATCTGGGCTGTCTGATGCATAGTCTGAAGAATTAGTATGCAGAATTGTACTCACTTCTCGTTAATTAATATGCAAAACTGAATTAATGTAATTTTGTAAAAACAAAAGCATCTAGGAAAAAATTGCATATAAGAACGTGTTAAAATGTCAATTAAATGATTTAACAAATGATTTAATTTCAATTATATATCAACTTCAGTGTGTGTACTAAATACCCTACAGCTAAATATTAAAGCTATTAAATTCATATATCTTTCAAGATATGTGCATTAATTTTTATATGATTTATATAGTAATAATAATTAATATTGTTAAAAAGTAAAAATTGCACCTTTTTATGAAATCACAAATCACAAAGACAACTGTCATTGCAACTGTCATTCTATTCTAGTCGCCATTATGTGGTATATTTCGTAGTAAATCGTACAACTCTTCCCGTTCGGGTCACCTTCGGTGTACATTGTGACCGAAAAGTTTTCGGGAAATTTTAAATAAAACGCAAAATTCTTAACCTTCATCAATATTTATTTTATCTCCTTCAAAATATGCTCCATTAGAAGCGATACACAAATGCCAACGTTTCTTCCAATCATCAAAACATTTTTTATAGGCGCTTTCCGGTATGGCTTTGAGTTCCCTCTGCGAATTCTGTTTTACGTCTTCTATGGATTCAAAACGCGTTCCTCTGAGTGGTAATTTGAGGTTGGGAAACAGGAAAAAGTCACACGGTGCAAGATCAGGTGAATACGGTGGCTGTTCGATGGTATTTATTGAATGTTTGGCCTTAAAATCGTTGATAATGTTGAACAAATTGAGGTGAATCGGAACAAGCCGGGCGTTGACACGTCGCATACACAAATTGTCCACCAAAATCAAACGAGCCATCTCACGACCGATGCCTAGCTCTCGTGCTATCTCTCTAACACTCACATGAGGATTTTTGAACACGATTTCCTTTGCCTTTTCAATGTTTTCGTCGGTGGTAGAGGTCGAAGGTCGTCCAGAACGCGGCATGTCTTCGACGGTCGTACGACAGTCCTGAAAGGCTTTGTACCACTCATAAACTTGAGTTTTCGATAAAACTGATTCCCCATAAGCCTTTTGTAGCATTCGCAACGATTCTGCACACGAAATTTCGTTCGAAAAACAAAATTTGATGCAAACTCTTTGTTCAATATTTTTTTCCATTGTTTTTTTCGCAACGCACTACTGAGGTGAACTGGTTTCAACAGCTGCCGTAAACGAACTGTCCGACAGATCGCGCTCATTTTTGGCATAGTAATTAAGGACAGTGCTGCCAAACTACATAAACTTAAAATATCGAAAAATATACAGCGCGCGAATTTTAAATGAGAATTTCCGAAAACCTTTCGGTCACAATGTATGTTGAATGCCACTTGTGCTCTTGTCAGACTTTCCCTGGTTTCAATCGCCACGTATGCTGGTCTCACGCGGTCCATACTAAAGTTTACTGTCCGTCCTTTCACCTTAATTGTTAAGGTTTTTTCGCCATGATTTATTTCATACTAACCCTCATATGGCTGCTTCAGTGGTGGACATACAGCATCGTCGCGTAGGAATATGTGTGTGCTGTTTTTTAAGGCCTTATACACGAACGGATTCTCCGCAATATGACGTGAGGTTCGTAACGGTTTCAGCTCCATCATCATTGTCTTTAATACCTCCACGAACTCCGTCTGCGGTACTTGTTTTTCTTCGCTATCGAACATTTCTCCCGGTATGCGTATGTTTGTGCCATAAACCAGCTCTGACGGTGTCGCTTGTAGGTCGTCTTTATATGCTGACCTTAGCCCCATTATTACTAACGGTGAAGCCTTCGTCCATTTCATCTTAGGCATTACCTCAGTGCCGTTTTTAAGGTGCGTTGGAAACGTTCCACTAGCCCATTTGCTTGAGGGAGGTCGTGGTAGTTCGGTGCCTTTTGCACCCCAACATTTTTGCCAGCTACTCGAATCGTTTATATTTGAACTGCCGTCCTTGGTCTGTCGTAATTCTTTTTGGCACGCCGTACTACGAGAAGTGCCATTGCTGGTGTTGCCACTACAACTCTATTAACTGTTGGCATCAGTTTGTTGGCTTTTTATTTTAATTATTTTGTATGTGACATTACACACAGGTTATTTGCGTATATTAAGTTATCTACTTTGGATGTAAAAATTCGCTGAGTATGAACATATCAAAGCTTTTAACCTAGAATCGTAATCAGCTAAATTCATTAGTGGGTATTTACGGAATTGATATCTATAATAAGAAGAATACAAAAGGAGTAAAAAATCAGCTTTCAGTATTTAAACTAATAGTATTAAAAATTTATATATTTCTAAACTATTTGTGTTTGGCTATTTTTTTGCTGTAAAAGATAAGCGAGAGTTTTGAGAATGACCATATGTGCTTGAAGTTACGTTTTATTATATTCTAAGAAAAATAAATAATATAGAGAAGTAACTGGTGTTAACAACAAAAAAATTGATTGATATTTAAATCTATTTTGGCAGTTGGGCATAAGTGCAGTCCTTATGACAAAGAAAAAACACAAAATTGTAGTGTATACGATCATAACAAGTTGCAAAAAAATAAAAACAAAGCTGATGTATATTACATTGTAAAGAAGTTATTAATTAAGCGAAAGAATCTAGACGTAGAGAGAAGTTAATCTATGTGAAATATATCACGTGTTTTTCTGAAAAAGTGAGGCCATAAACATTCCTGCAGACTCTACCTTCTTTGCGTTTTACTTTGAAGTCCATTATGTTATGTTCATTATTACGTTTTCATCTTTCGCTCACAGCGATGAGTAGATATAGAAACCTCTCGAAAACCTTTTAAAAGTAAACTGATATTATATTGCAAGCATCGATCTATAAAATCAAAATGCGTTAATTTGTTATCTTTAGTTCTATCAATGGGCTAATCTACATCATTCTATATATTCTATATCATTTAGTTCACTCGTATATAGTAAAATACAAATTTTGCACAAATATTTTTTATAAATATTCTATTTTTTGTTATTATGAACCACACTGTTTTGCAAAATACATACATTCCACAAATTTTATCTGATATTTACTCTTCGTATTTATTGCATACTTTTGTGCGCAACTTAAAACGGTTCAATAAGAGATTTTCAATTTTAATTCCAGATCTCGAAATTATAGACCCGGGAGTATGCGTAAAGTCCGTCGCCGGGCAGTGTTCAAAAATGGCGATTGCAATGTGTTACAGAAAAATTTAACCAGGCGACGTTTGCGATTCCTGCAGGATATGTACACAACTCTGGTGGACTCACAATGGCGTTGGACTTTGTTGGTCTTTGCTTTGAGTTTTATACTCTCCTGGTTGATATTTGCTGTTCTGTGGTGGCTTATAATGTATACACACGGTGATTTAGAGGAGATGCACCTACCTGACAATCAAGGTGAGGAATTTGCATAAGTGTTTATTATTAAATAAAAAAAATTTAAATAATTACCAACATAATTGTTAATAAAATTTTTTAAATTTATAATTACCTACACAAAATATTTTTAAAATTGAATTATATGTTTTATTAAAGAATTTAATTTTGTAATTCGCAGAGGAAAGTGGATGGCAGCCTTGTGTTTCCGCCATTGAAGGTTTTACGTCCTGTTTTCTGTTCTCAATCGAAACGCAACACACGATTGGGTATGGTGTGCGCACTACTTCGCCTGAATGTCCCGAGGCAATATTTATGATGTGCTTCCAGTCTATTTATGGTGTAATGTCTTCAGCCTTTATGGCTGGCATTGTCTTCGCTAAAATGACACGCGCCAAGCAACGCGCACAAACCTTACTCTTCTCAAAAAACGCCGTCATCTGTCAACGAGATGGTTTTCTTACTCTAATGTTTCGTGTGGGTGATATGCGGAAATCGCATATTATAGGAGCAGCGGTGCGTGCTCAGTTGGTGCGCACACGCACTACTAAGGAAGGTGAAGTAATGACACAATACTTCACCGAATTAGAAATTGGTTCAGATGAGAGTGGCTCGAGTCTGTTCTTTATATGGCCAATGGTTATTGAGCATAAGATAGACGAGAACTCGCCACTTTATAATATGTCTGCAACAGATTTGCTGCAAGACAAATTCGAAATTGTTGTCATACTCGAAGGCACCGTGGAGTCAACTGGACAGTCAACACAAGCACGTTCTAGTTATATTAATACGGAAATACTATGGGGTCATCGTTTCGATCCAGTTGTAGTGTACAATAAAAATTTACAGGCTTATGAGATTGATTATGCACGTTTTAATGAGACAACACAGGTCGATACACCATTGTGCAGTGCACGCGAATTACATGAAATCTATAAAGTGCAGGAAGGCTTCCGAACGCCAGGTGATCAATGTTGACTCATATAATATTAAAGATAACTTATTTATATTTAATTTTATTTTATTTACTGAAATGTTTATTTTGTTTGTCTAGAGACAACATTTGCGATGCGCCAAATGTCCATTAATGCAAGTGACCATAATTCCTAATGTTTATGTCTCAGTATACATGCAACAATGTCCAGTATATCCCTATCTTGTATTTGTATTCCTTCATGTCATCTTGTGTTCGTTTTGTATTGTTTTACATATTAGCGTCTAATATTTACCTAGTTACATTGTCGTAAAATTGTGTAAGTCTATATTAAGTATTTAAGACTTTTAAAATAATTTACTAAATACAACTAATGTTTCCTTTCATAGACTATTGCACTTCAACATCGAATCTTCAGCTTCATCATCCACCTATTCCTCTTATACATGTTTCTACTCCAGCTGACTTAACTCCCAGCAGTTCTGGTACATCTGGTACATCATTCATTGGACCTCCGTTAGGTCTCTGTGGGGGCCACATTCAATATAATAGTTCGGAGATATATCAACGAACAAATTATGATTTGAACTTATAATGCAAATAAAAATGTTAGTAATTTTATTAAAAACGAATATTAAAAATGTTTTCACGAATTCAAATTAATAAACAAATTAATTAAATAAATTTATTTAAGTATTTTAAAGTAGCTTCACTTATTAAGAAGGGGCCAGTAGGGGGTCGATTAAGATTCATTCGGTGTTACCCTTTAGATATTTATATCTTATTTTTTATTGTCCTTCAATCTATTTTTGTAGTTAGAAAAACAGAGTATAATAATAAAGGAAACATTGCATTGCGTTTATAATAAGTCTTTCATTCCATAACTAACCTTTACCGAATAAAATTCACTCAGCTCTTTAAAATAAAGCCTAAATGTCTTTCTTGTAAAAGTTCTTAAATTGGTTAAGGCAAAGTGCTACAGTGTCAATATTTCAATAATAACCGCACAATGAAAGCTGATATTCCGTCACCTCAAAAATCCCATCATGTTTAGGTAGCAGCATATGTTATATTATCACCTTAAAGAATCTGTTCTAATTTAAGTGGAAGTATAAAGTGTTTCGTAGAACTTCTTAAAGTTCTATGAGATAACCTGGCATTAGTTCTGTCTTACTGAGGATGTTACGTGATGTTACTTTTCGAAATATTTATTCTGTTGTTTATTAGAGATTTAACTGTACACCTACTGGTTGTACAAGAAGGATTTCATGCGTAGAATATAAGCGAAAGACCTAAGCAATATATTAAGTATGAAAACAACTAATTTAAGGTGTTGACAATGTAAACAACATTAACTATAATAGGACGATTTATATTAATACATAAAAACTTCTTAGTGCTATATTATAGCATATTCTAGGTTCACTGTTAAAATCACATAAAAGCATACATAAGGTATTGTTTTAAAGCGATATAATTAGAACATCTTTGTTAGCATATTAATATAATATATAAATAGTTCTGGTGTTTAGGGCGTGGTCTATTTAGGCTATCATACGAGGTGCTGGGATAGATATAGTGTACTAGAAATATTGTAAAATGTAACAAATACCATAAAATATAACAAATAATTTAAATGTGATTATTATATAAATACAAATATTATGTTAAGACAATATCAAACAGATACTTGTAAATTGAAAATTACAATAGAGCCTAATTCCAACCACTCATTAAATGAAATTTTACAATTTTATAGCTCAAGATAATTGGAAATATAGGAAATAATTGCATGAAAATTATATTATATAAAAATATGATTACTGAAAATTTTTTTCTGATATAAAAAAAACATGTAGTTTTTATAATACTATATGTGTTTAAGTCCATTCAGCACATTTAACGATTGTAGTTAGCATATGATCATTTCGAGATCTTTATATAGCGTACATTCCTAACTTTCGCATTGGGCTTTGCAAGTTTCATTTTAGAGTTCCGTTGCAATTTTATGCATATTCCTAAATGCCGAAAAGCTTATTTTATTAATCTCCTTAACATGTAAAAGATTGTAAAAATATTTTCTTCATTTGATTAATTAGTTATTATGCTAGATAAAATATCGCCGAGCGCATTATACTGAATACTAGTAGAATAATATAATATACTCCTTCATATAGTTGTTTGCCTTACAAAACTTGCCCGTGTCTTAAGATTGAAGTTTTTTTCCACCTCATCATAGTGGAATATAAAAACAACTAATCCAACAATTTCAGAGGTACTTTAAATACTCAGAATTTCAGTTAATAAAGAAAGCGCATTTTCTCATCCTAACGATATAGTTGTTTCTTCGGTCAAGTAAAATATTCTATTTATTCTACAATATATTTACCGTATATATTAGAGAAGTTTCTTATAAATAATATGGTGCAAGCTTACTTTTTCTCAAATCTAAATAAAATATAAAAAATGAAAATTCTGGCAACGTCTTTTGAAAAATTTTTTTTGAAATTTATTTATCTTTAAAACGCAGTAAATTTCAAGTTCCTACCATTTATAGAGCTTGAGATATAGCCGTTTGAAAATGTGTCTACAATGCCAATTCTCAAAATCCCATGAGTCTATATCTCCTAGAAAAAATTTAGAAAAATTGTTCCCAACATAAAATTATTTTATAATAGGAGCTCATAAAAAAATTTCAGCCCAATCGGAGATCATGAGGACAAAAAGTTGTCCAATTTATAAAAGAATGACTCATATAACATGAAAGCTTTAAAAGTTGTAGGCGAATTGTCAACATAGGATGGTTAGTTGATTGCAGTGGCAAACCAATAGATAACTCCCATGTACCTCAATTAGCGATTTTTCGCCGTTCTGCTACCACATTCCTCGCAAGAATCGAATTTCGATAACTTAATAGGTCGATGACGATGAACAGTCTAATAAACTATCAAAGAAGTATCTTCCTAAAAGCCTATATCTTCTGGACGCCAAAGCCGGGCATTCACAGAGAAAATGCATTATTAGAAAATGTATTTATTATTCCTGAGGGTTTCCACAACTTCTGCAGTGATGATTATGAGGAATGCGTAGTTTCTCCGCGTGAGTTCCTACACACTAAAATATAGGATGGATTGTCGCATTATTTTGGTAGAAGATTTTACATTTTAATTTGTCCATAACATTACATTCATTCCAGTGCGTTTCCAGAGGAACATTGGGCCATAACGAACTTTTTCCAACTGCCACGACTTTTTGCCAGGCTTTTAATGTCTCGAAAGGTTCTTGCGCTTGCTTAGATGTCCTTCTCTAGTGTTCGCTTCAACGTTTGCTTGGGCCTACCAGGTCTTCTGCTTCTTTGAGGATTCCATGTTAATACTTGTTTGCTGATTTTATTTGGTGCTTTCTCAAATGAAGTTGGCGGCATCTTTACCATAGTTCGGAAAATCTAATAGTGCGGGACCAGCAGATTTTCAGAATTCTCCTAAGACATTTGTTTATAAAGGTTTGCAGTTTATGGATCAGATTGTCGGTGGTAAACTAGGCTTCGCAGACGTAGAGCAGAATGCTCTTAACATTACTGTTAAATAACCGCTGCTTGGTGTGCTGGGAAAGTATTGAAGAGTTCCAAACTTTATTCAGTAACAAAAAGGCGGAACATGCCTTATTAATTCGGCTTTGGTTGTCGACTGCCGCGCCACCGTCCGGCGATATTATACTACCTACATAAGTATGTGAAGCTGTTGACGTTATCGATTTTTGTGTCGTCCAGGTTGAATTTGGTGGTTGGGTCAGAATTGTTTATCTTCATTGCCTTTGTCTTTGCCGTGTTCACTATAAGACCAATTTTTCATCAACTTTTCGTGATGAACTAAGTCGTTGATTTTATTTTGCATGTCGTTCTGTCGTGTTAAGAGAATGCAAATGTCGTCAGCATATTTTAGACCCTGAGATGGTTTGAAAGCCCCCAGTGCATACCCCGTTGTGACTGGACAATAGTTTTAGTAAGGACATCGTCTAACACAATTAAAACAAAATAGGCGACATCAGACAGCCTTGTCGAACACCTGTCCATAACAGTTCACTTCAAAATTATTGTAAAAGAAACAGAAAAGTATCAACGCTGAAATCGACTTCCGCAATGCTTTGAGCTGGTTCATATTTATTACTCCATGGTCCGGCAGACGGCTAAAATGCCATAGCTGTAAGGTTTATATACATAATATATTTGTTATTAATATCTATGTAATACAACAAATTTAAAATGAAGTAAAAGTAGAGCTAATAATACTACTACTATTATCTAGAGAGAAATGCATATATTGGATGTTTTCGATTCTTTGGCATACATATGGAACTATGCTGAAATGAAAAAACTTATTTGTGAAGACTGGAACCATTGTGAGGTCTACTTGTGAAGACACAGTGCGAGAAATAGAAAATGCATTGAGTTAAAAAAAAGTTTTATTATCCCGGGAACAGTTAAACAAAATAGCCAAAGCTGTAGATAGGTAAGTTTAAATTTATTCGTGCTTAAAGTTAACAAGATTTATTCATGAGAAAGAATTTCAGTTACTTCTTGAGCTCTAACCATGAACTGTTGAGCTCTTGGTGCTACTGTTTACTGAGTAATTAAAGTTAATGTGATTGTTATATTTGTTTTTTGCCGTATTGTTGTGACTGTTAATACTAATAATGTGTTAACTATCAATAATTGCAGTGTTCAACATAAACTTATGGCATCTGCGATACATATGTTGATCTATCTTTTAAATTCTCTTGAAGCAATAAAACATAGTTAACAATAATTAACAAGAAATAACATATGTGCACACCCACTCGCCTTGTGATAAAAAATCTATTGATTATCGTTTTGTAGGTGTTTACCTTTTTTCTATATAAATGACAGTCAACATTTCAGTAAGCTTATTCATTCCATAAAGGAAAAAGACTACGTCCTTAACCCACTTGACTCTTGGGTTAGCTGCAGTGGCTGCACTGGGTGCTTCAGGCGCAGCTGCACGTGAACGAAATGCCGCAGGGGTAAAATCACAAATCAAAATTTTGTCACAAATGCGCGCCACTCAACGCGGGCTTTGACTATTCGCTGCTTAATTACTGGTTAAATATTTTAACAAGATCAACCAAAGCGAGCAGCGAGCAGTGACAGCGAGTATCGTGTATCGAGTAGTGAATAGTGAGTAGCGAGCAGTGCCCAACAAGTACCGGCACGAAATCTATCTCAGGTTTCTGCAAAATTTATGTCCAATGTTTTTCAAATCAAATCTGCCATTAACATTAAAAATTACTTTTATGTCATTTAAGCCAAATTATTTATTGACTTCGATTTTACTTGGCCTGACATTACGCAAATCTTGACTTTTGTCCCGAGTTTTAATGTCTTTTTCTGTTTGTCCATTTTTCAAATATTATATTTAAATTATTTTAATTTATGTGTCTGTTGAAATAAAATCTTACTGATATGTGTGTATATGCATACACTACATATACTAGAATATCATAGGTAGAATTTTTTTTTTGAACAATAAATTTGGTTCAATTATAGAGAATTTTAAGGCATTTCACGTGCCTTAAATTTGTAGGTGCACAAATGAAACTTTCGACTCAATTTTATCTTTTTATGGTTAATAACTGAAAATTGGTGTACTTTGGTCACACTTTAATTAACTGAAAGTTTAAAAATATTTTTAAGAACGATTCGTCTAAATGTACGAGTAAGTACCATAAAGTTTTTATTTAAAAATAACAGGTTAAAAGTTAAGACTTCGGAATAGAGTTCGATTTAAACATGAAATTTGAAGGGTGTTTAGAAATAGTTTACCTACACATAGAACAAATAGAACTTGAAATAACTCACAACAAAGAAGTCTGTTAAGTATCTATTCTAATACCAAATATTTCGTAAAAATGTGAGACAAATTTATCATAACTTGTATTTTCGTGAAAGGTGTAAATATACATGAAAGATAAGTGAAGAAATAAGATGTTGGTATGCAAGTTATCAAGTTTCGTCTCCTAAAACACATTACATTGATTATTGTATCCATCGTTGTCTGTCCTAAGCAGGCAACGAAGTATTATCTATTGAATCCAGAGGCGAGCCGTCGAATGGTTTAGAGTGTTCACTGAACACCTTAACAAAGCTTCCTTTTTAGATTATTTTTTTATTAGGTAAATAATCTCGCTATTTTGTTATTTAACATTTTTTATAATAGCTTTTTTAAACAGATTAACATAAACACAAAACGTATAATACAAACAAAACCACACATACATATGTTAGTTACACCCAACATTACTTATACCATAATTAATAAAGAGAAAATACATTCCTCTTAAAATATACTAAGGTTCAGAAAAAAACTGCACCGCGCTGCTTTTTATCACAAGCATGCAAATGAAATAACATTCACATTGGGACTATGTTCAATATTGAAAAAACACAAAACATACAAACGAATATAAAAATAAAAGAGAAAACCAGCCCCGCAAAATATGAACGTAAAATAATCATAACTCTTAAATTAATGCTTGCAAGCGGTTCAATAAAAAAAGTGAATCTCCAATGTTATGCAAATTAAATACAAAAGAGAAAAGAAATGACTGAGCGAAAATCGCTTTACATTTGACTAGAGGTTCAGTCGACTAAACTGAACCCCAAGTTCATACAAAGCGTGCAAATACAATCAAAGCTACGGTTGCCGTTTTATATGTGCAAATGGTTCAGTAAAAAAACTGAGCCGCCCATAGTAAATACAAAGTAAGAGTAAATGAAAGCATGAGAGCTTCTTACTCTTATGTAGAGGTGTAAAGAAAAAAATTTATGAAATTTGAAGTGAAAAATAATATTTAGAAATGGATAAATGTGTGATTTAAGATTTGATTCAAATATCTTTTTTTAAACGATCTTCTGAAAAAATGGTTTTAATTCAAAAAATGAATAGCCCAACTCCAGATATGAAGAATTTGGTACTTGATGTAGAAATGTCGAAATCTGTGGTAAGTCGCCGTTTTCCTACAGCTATTTACCATAAAAACCAGTGGATCACCGGCTGCAAACATTTAAATAAATTATTTATTTGGTCTTGTACGCTATTTGCTTGTGGAAAGGACGAAACTCAGGAGTATGGAGAATACGTTATAGTTGAAATTCAGTTTTGATCAAATTGTGAACACCTTGCCAAAAAGCTGACGCCTCGCTACTGACTGAATCTATATTAACTATTGTATTAAACACTTTTTATTATCGTTGCCTGGACTAACCAAGCAACGAAATATATTATCGGGATTCGATACTTTAAATCCTTGCTATCAATATGAGCAAAAATGTTAAATAAAAGTTAGTCTTAAGAAACATTTTATATAAAATGGTAGCAGAAACTACAAGAAAAAATTCAGTTTTTATTAATTTGCATATCTAAAATATTTAATATATCTAAAAAAAATTATATATTAAATATTAATTGATAGAAAAAAGCACATCAATCAAATGCACTTCAACTTAAGTCTCTGAGGTTTTTAAAAAGTTATTCCTATAATATTAATTCCTCTTTAAGTTAACTAACTTTACTTATAGTAAGTATATGTTAAGAATCAATTACTAATTGATTAAACTATACACACTTGTATTTATGTGAAAGTAATCTTTTTTTTTTAAATTAACTCTTAAATTACTCTTTTGACTCCTCTTAAATTTACATGTTGTATGCAGGTTAGATGATGTCAACCTGTGGTATTTGTATTAAAATGACAGAAAGTCTGATTAGTAGTTTTAGTTAGCCTGTATACTAACTGATTTGAGACAGACATATAGATACTAGGTGGATTGATAATTACCTGACTATACAATAGATGTCAACGCTAAAACAAAATAATTTATATTTTTTATATTTGGCAAGTTTTAAACGACAGCTGTAAAAGTTTCAACTTCATCAGATGATTGGTTAGCTTCCATATTTTGGAATAATTTTTATAGATTATTTGGAAAAAAGAAAAACAATAATATCAGACTACTATTGTATATTTTTGTGTCGATGAAAAAATCGAGAAAAAACGACTACTTTTGTTGAAAAATTTTTTTTGTTGTTTTGCAAGATAACGCACCCGCCCACACGTTAATGAAAACCATGGCAAAATGGAATGAATTACGGTACGAATTGCTTCCTTACCCACCGTATTCTTCAGATTTGGCTCCCAGTGACTATTATGTATTTTCAAACTTGAAAAGATGGCGCCAGGGCAAGAGATTTGGATCAATTGATGGATTGGGATGGGAAACTTCGGTTTATTTTGGAGGGCTTGTTAAATCGTGTTATTTAAAATGTATCCAAATGTTGAAAGATTATTGGATTCGTTGTGTCGAGCTTAAAGGGGATTATATTGAAGCAAAAAATGTTGTATTCCAAAATAAATGTGTTTTTCTTATTTCGGGTATTTATACATTCACCTAGTAAATATTGGTTTTCTTATAATATTAGTGCGAAGAGTATCACAATTAATATGCTTTGGGCAAAGTTAAAAAATTTAAAAATAAGAACATATTAAGATGGACAGATATATATTGTTACATCAGCTCGTTTTAATATACTTGACAACACTCTTAATATACCATTGATTCACTATTATCAAAGGAGTTGATCATAATATATGTAATTGGTGCGAAGTTGAAAAATGAAAACTTCTAGAGACTAGGATACATAGAGTATGATAGCATATTATATCAGATCAGAAACTCTTATAATATATAATTCATAATATCAAAACACCTATATAATTTTGATTGGATTATTCCTTCATATTATTGACAAGATTCATGCCACTTTCAGCTGTCGCTGAGCCAACAAAATTGTTAATTCACGTTACCAAAATTTTTCCAATTTTTGAAGAAATTAGTAATTAGAACGTCCCATTCATCTCATCCCAACAATGCGATCTTTCGTTGTTTTATTGTTGTTAACAATTTTCAACCTTTATTCAATCACAAATGTGTATATGTCAATATTTGCCAAGATTCTTTTTAAATCGTATTATACTGATATATGATATTATACTGACTTCTGATCTCTAACATGGCGTAAAAGTAACTATTTTCTAATGCTTGTCGGACATGAGAAAATATTACTGAAGTCTCAACTTGTAAGGTGAAATGCTTTACATTATAGTACGGAAGCTTGTTTGTAGCAACTTCAACTTCTTTTTGTTAGGTTAGTAATAGTGTCACCGATATCTGTCTCAAATACCATGCCAAAATATGCATTTGATTTTGTTGATTTAACGATTGTTTAACAACTGAATTCGTTGAGTAAAGTTGGGTTAAATTTTATTTTCGTTATGAAAATTCTGTTAAAGAAATATTGAGTTGTTCCGGTTTTCAAGTGATCAGGATTTGTTCAAACAGAGACAGTGTTAAAGATAAAAATCACGTTCTGGACGATAAACAGCATCAACTGATAAAGAATTTAAATATTCTGTGTTTAAGAGTCTTTGATTGAGAATTAGAGACCTCACATTTAATGTTAATATTTTATTAAGATTAAATAAAATTCGGTCTCTGGACGACAATCAATAATTTCACATATGAGCAGCAAGACAAAGAAAAAAATATTCGATCATTTTGCTGATACTGTTAATCTTTTATTTACATTAAACAAAATTTTGTTTTGTAGACGATTATCAATATTAACTGATGAATATTAACTGACAAGAATATTAAATATGCTTGCTCAAAATTATTGATTGACAATTAGATTCTTTATTAGTACTGTCAATCTACTTATAAACTTTATTTAAATCAGTCTAGATCGTTTTGGGAGATTTATTAAGCCTGAAAGGTGTGAAATGTCAAACAATGCCCTCTGACTATCATAGTAGAATTAAATGTAAAATAATTGGGCTTTTCTCACTCAGACTATTTTCTGAGCATAGGGAGCTGCTTTGGAGGTACTACTTCACTTGACTCAGGAGATAAAAATTAAATCGCAAGATGAAGTGAAGTGCCTCACTCTGCATGACAGAGAAGCTACAGTTGTCAACGTTCTTTAATCTTATTGGTGAAATATGTTAGTTAACAGAAGAGTGTCGGATGAATCAATGATAAGTTTGAGTTCATATTCGTTTAGATAAAGAAAAATGACAGCTATTTAGAGAAAAATAAAACCTCTTATTTTTGGTGAAAATAATATATTCCTGCAGTTCCAATTGAGAAAGGATCCCTTGTGTAATTAGCACGTAATAATATATAAGATATGATTATAATTTGCAAAAAATAGCTAAATTTACTTGTAAGCAATAATAACAACAAATTGTTTAATAACATTTTAATTTAAAAATATTAATAATAATTTTATGCAATAATTCTCTAAAGCGTGTATACTTTTTGTCCATTAAAAGGAGCAATAAAAATGTGAATAACAAAGGGAAATCGCCTGAGGACATAATCAGCAACTTGCAACATGTCGCAGCTCAGCGCTTTGTCAGCATTAACTGCATAAAAAATAACCTAAAAAATGTGGTACATTAAAAAACAATGAGGAAATCTTATAGAAACATTTTTTTTTTACAACATCACAAAGAAAAATCCAAAATTAGCAAAAACAAAAAAAAAACAGTTTGGTGAGTAGCACAAAAAAAATATATATTTTTTTATATTATTTATAATTTATACATAAATTTTTATAAACTTTTTCATAAGCAACTTAAATCAATTGACAACGAAAAAAAAAAAAAAAATTGCAGCCCTTTTGCCTACGGCTAAGCGGCACTACGACGACGATGATGACGATGACGACGACTCATTTTGTATGGTTTAAGTTCCTTTCCGTATGTAGGAAAGGCTGCGGGCTTAAGACTTCGGTGCGGTTAATTTTTGACTTAAAAAAATTGGCAGTGTCCTTAACGCTTTGTTGTGCATAATCAATGGGCATTGTTTGTCATGATTGCTGCACTGTTGTTGCATTATTGCTGCACATTGTTGCAGCTACCATATTCGCCTGGCTTCGGTAACGCCACGGCGGCTGCTGTGACCAAGCGCATCACTATAATTAATCAATTTTCTCAAAAGTGCCTTAACACAGAAAACAAGGGAAAATTTGTGTACAAATTTTTTTTGGCTGCTTTATGCCTCGTCTTTGCAGATACGCCCGTTCTGCAGCGCGGAAACTGCGCAGAACCATGTGTAGTGTCTTCAGCCAGTCTACACACAATAAATTATATTCGCGCAGGGTTAAGCGCATTATTTCGGCATTCATCACGCGCGATTTCTTTGTGATTCTTTTTCTCAAGACAAGCGATCTTTTGTGACTTTTTTCTTGACCGCAGTGCTAAAAGCTTTCTGCCATAATTTTTACTTGTAGTCACCTAAAGCATGTTGCGTACGACACAGTGGCCACGGTGTCTTTATATGTGCAACATTTGCTGCATGTCTCTGTCTCCTGTACATGCAGAACACATAAGTATATGAGTCCATGTGAATATATGTAAGCATGCTGATTCAGGTACAATATATCTTTTTTTAATTTATGTAAACAGCGTTGATTATGGATGAGTTATAAGCATGTTGATGTCGTTAATGTATATATATATAAATATGTATGTATATATATATATATATGACGTTTTTTTATAATTGTTGCTGTAGTAGAAGTTGTTTTTAGTGTTCCTGAAGTATCTGATGCTGCTGATAGCATTATAGTGGGTTGCCGTTTTTTATGGGTTTTTACCGCTTTTTGAAACCACTTTTTTTGTGGTTTGTTTTTAGTTGATGTCTTTATTAAGAAAATAATAATAAAAATATTTTTTATAATATCTCAAGGTATTTTGTATCTTATTGCATGCAGTGTAATCGTTGTCAATTTATTTAATAGGTACCGTTTTCATCATAAAGGTACGATGAAGTATGGCTTTATTTACATATGGTCATTAAATGGCAAATCACCCTAAAAATGTATCTACATGCTACATGTATATTCTCTAAAATACTTTAACTTGTAAAAAAAGAAAATAAAGTCCATCAAATTAAGCGAATAAATATTTACCCCAAGGGTGTAAATATTTACGCCAATTACTGATAAATACTGCCGGACGGTATAATTTTGTGCTACAGGATGTTGCTCCATTAAGAAAGGTTTCTATTACATTTTCTTATAATTATATTTATTTACTTTAAATTAAAGCAGTTACACAATATTTATTGAGAGTTTTTTATAGAATATTCACAGATACTAAATTCTTTCAAATTCGTCTTTGCAAAGGATTTGAGTTTAAAAGTTATTTTTGGAACTAATATCCAGGACCTCAAAAGCCGTTTTGAATTTTTAATTTTGAAGATTACTCGTACAATAAATTTGCAAGATTGATGAAGGTCGTATCAGATTAAAGAAATATCACACCATATCTGTTTGGACAAAGATACAACATAAAGACTGCTCAATTATTAGTGAAACTAGATCAACTAGTTACCGAAATGGTTGACAATGTTGTAGTCCTATTACGAGCTACGATTCCACTTTGTTGACTAGTTCATTAGTTTTCCAAAGGAAATTACGAATAATTATAATAGTAGAATTAGCCAACAAGTTATTCGTCCATTGA
>NC_051847.1:238635963-238640491 GCF_002237135.1 Teleopsis dalmanni | reverse complement strand
ATAATTAAACATCAATATTTTAGAGCATCTTCTTTAAATATTTGTATTGCTTAAGGTCAGTCTTTGAATGTAAAATAAGTTGATAAGAATACAAAAATGAGTAACTCGTCACAGTTTTTTTCAAGTACTTTTATAGAAATGCAATGTCTTTAAGGTAAAGCACTATTTACAGTTACTTTTATGAGCGCTACATAATATAAGTTACCGGTTGCAATTATTAGCTGATGTGATCTACATGGATTCACAGACAGTCGATATGTAAAGCGCAGGATTTACATTCATAATCTAATAAATAGGTTTGAGCACGGACCACAGAGGAAAAAGAAACACGTTCCAAAATTGGTATCCTTATAATATATTAAAATAGTTTGATGAGTTTTAATAACACGACAATAAAAGACAATAAGTCTTTTATAACAGTTGTAGTATATGGATCCAGTGGCAATCCGTCTTACGATCGTTAGGCTCTCTTAATCACTAGAAAGTCAGCTCGTAACAAATACTGATGTGGACAAAGCCTAGAGTTTTAATAATACTAGACAATAAAAGACAATAAGTCTCTCATAAAAGTTGTAGTCTATGGATCCAGTGCCAATCCGTCTCACGATTGTTAGGCTCTCTTAATCACTAGAAAGTTAACTCATAATAAAAGAAATTGTAATCGTAAGAAACTACATGGTAAAGTCTTCGCCAAAACCTTCCTTCATTGAACGAATCGTGATGTATTACTGAAGTTGACTGATTTAACGAAGTTATGTTAAACTCTTCGTCAAAAACGAAGATTTGTCATTGGACATATTGTGATGTACTACTGAAGTTGACTGACTTAACTGGTCTTCGAATTTTCAGTATTTCAAGACTGCATAGATAACTACTTCCAACTGTATCTTTAGTTCTTATCTGAAAACTATTTATTAGCGAAATGATAATTCTGTATGAAGTTTACTTTGTAAATTCAATTGCTTGCAAAATTTCAATATTTGTAAAGATACAACTATATATTTTTCTTGATTTAGTTTAAGTCATAAATCCTTATAAATATTCAAATAAAAGTATATTAATTAATTTGTAAAAAGTTGTAGATACTTTCTGAACATTTGTTACTAAATTTATATTTAAATTATTTTATGCAACTATTTATCTGGGCTGTCTGATACATAGTCTGAAGAATTAGTATGCAGAATTGTACTCACTTCTCGTTAATTAATATGCAAAACTGAATTAATGCAATTTTGTAAAAACAAAAGCATCTAGGAAAAAATTGCATATAAGAACGTGTTAAAATGTCAATTAAATGATTTAACAAATGATTTAATTTCAATTATATATCAACTTCAGTGTGTGTACTAAATACCCTACAGCTTTGTGAAAGCTTTGTGAATAAAGTCTAGAACTAAATCTAGAGAAGAGTTCTTAATCTGTTCTGGTGACACAAATTCTTTATGAAACAGGTTTCTTCTGTGCGTTGTTAAAGCTGGACAGTCACAAAGAATGTGCATGGTCGTTTCCTCATCTTCGAGGCATAATCTGCATTCCGAGTTAGCAGATAATTGTAGTTTATGAAGGTGATATTTCAGACCATAATGACCTGTAATGAAACCTGTTATCAACCTTAAATTACATTTTGAGAATTTAAGAATGTCTTTGTAGGAGTACGGTGTTATCAGTGCTTTGCTTTGTCTGAGTCCTGGAAAGTTTACCCAGTACTCCAGCCGCATAATCTTAGGCATTACCTCAGTGTCGTTTTTAAGGTGCTTTGGAAACGTTCCACTAGCCCATTTGCTTGAGGGTGGTCGTGGTAGTTCGGTGCCTTTTGCACCCCAACATTTTTGCCAGCTACTCGAATCGTTTATATTTGAACTGCCATCCTTGGTCTGTCGTAATTCTTTTTGGCACGCCGTACTACGAGAACTGCTATTGCCGGTGTTGCCACTACAACTCTATTAACTGTTGGCATCAGTTTGTTGGCTTTTTATTTTAATTATTTTGTATGTGGTTTTACACAGGGGTTATTTGCGTATATTAAGTTATCTACTTTGGATGTAAAAATTCGCTGAGTATGAACATTTCAAAGTTTTTAACATAGAATCGTAATCAGCTAAATTCATTAGTGGGTATTTATGGAATTGCTATCTATAATAAGAAGAATACAAAGGTAGTAAAAAATCAGCTTTCAGTATTTAAACCAATAGTATTAAATATTTAAATATTTCTAAACTATTTGTGTTTGGCTATTTTTATGCTGTAGAAGATAAGCGAGAGTTTTGGGAATGACCATATGTGCTTGAGGTTACGTTTTATTATATTCTAAGAAAAATAAATAATATAGAGAAGTAACCGGTGTTTACAAAAAAAAAAAATTGACTGATATTTAAATCTATTTTGGCAATTGGGCATAAGTGAAGTCCTTATGACAAAGAAAAAACACAAAATTGTAGTATATACGATCATAACAAATTGCAAAAAAATAAAAACAAAGCTGTTATATATTACATTGTAAAGAAGTTATTAATTAAGCGGAAGAATCTAGAGGTAGAGAGAAGATAATCAATGTGAAATATATTACGTGTTTTTCTGAAAAAGTGAGGCCATAAACATTCCTGCAGACTCTACTTTCTTTGCGTTTTACTTTAAAGTCCATTATGTTATGTTCATTATTATGTTTTCATCTTTCGCTCACAGCGATGAGTAGATATAGAAACCTTTCGAAAACCTTTTGAAAACCTTTCAAAAGTAAACTGATATTATATTGCAAGCATCGATCTATAAAATCAAAATGCGTTAATTTGTTATCTTTAGTTCTATCAATGGGCTAATCTACATCATTCTATATATTCTATATCATTTAGTTCACTTGTATATAGTAAAATACAAATTTTACACAAATATTTTCTATAAATATTCTATTTTTTGTTATTATGAACCACACTGTTTTGCAAAATACATACATTCCACAAATTTTATCTGATATTTACTCTTCGTATTTATTAGCATACTTTTGTGCGCAACTTAAAACGGTTCAATAAGAGATTTTCAATTTTAATTCCAGATCTCGAAATTATAGACCCGGGAGTATGCGTAAAGTCCGTCGCCGGGCAGTGTTCAAAAATGGCGATTGCAATGTGTTACAGAAAAATTTAACCAGGCGACGTTTGCGATTCCTGCAGGATATGTACACAACTCTGGTGGACTCACAATGGCGTTGGACTTTGTTGGTCTTTGCTTTGAGTTTTATACTCTCCTGGTTGATATTTGCTGTTCTGTGGTGGCTTATAATGTATACACACGGTGATTTAGAGGAGATGCACCTACCTGACAATCAAGGTGAGGAATTTGCATAAGTGTTTATTATTAAATAAGAACAATTTAAATAGTTGCTATTATAATTATTTAAAAAATCTTTTAGTCTATGATTATTTAAACAAAATATTTTTAAAATTGAATTATATGTTTTATTAAAGAATTGTAATTTGTAATTCGCAGAGGAAAGTGGTTGGCAGCCTTGTGTTTCCGCCATTGAAGGTTTTACGTCCTGTTTTCTGTTCTCAATCGAAACGCAACACACGATTGGGTATGGTGTGCGCACTACTTCGCCTGAATGTCCCGAGGCAATATTTATGATGTGCTTCCAGTCTATTTATGGTGTAATGTCTTCAGCCTTTATGGCTGGCATTGTCTTCGCTAAAATGACACGCGCCAAGCAACGCGCACAAACCTTACTCTTCTCAAAAAACGCCGTCATCTGTCAACGAGATGGTTTTCTTACTCTAATGTTTCGTGTGGGTGATATGCGGAAATCGCATATTATAGGAGCAGCGGTGCGTGCTCAGTTGGTGCGCACACGCACTACTAAGGAAGGTGAAGTAATGACACAATACTTCACCGAATTAGAAATTGGTTCAGATGAGAGTGGCTCGAGTCTGTTCTTTATATGGCCAATGGTAATTGAGCATAAGATAGACGAGAACTCGCCACTTTATAATATGTCAGCAACAGATTTGCTGCAAGACAAATTCGAAATTGTTGTCTTACTCGAAGGCACCGTGGAGTCAACTGGACAGTCAACACAAGCACGTTCTAGTTATATTAATACGGAAATACTATGGGGTCATCGTTTCGATCCAGTTGTAGTGTACAATAAGAATTTACAGGCTTATGAGATTGATTATGCACGTTTTAATGAGACAACACAGGTGGATACACCATTGTGCAGTGCCCGCGAACTACATGAAATCTATAAAGTGCAGGAAGGCTTTCGAACGCCAGGTGATCAATGTTGACTCATATAATATTTAAGATAACTTATTTATATTTAATTTTATTTTATTGACTGAAATGTTTATTTTGTTTGTCTAGAGACAACATTTGCGATGCGTCAAATGTCCATTAATGCAAGTGACCATAATTCCTAATGTTTATGTCTCAGTATACATGCAACAATGTCCAGTATATCCCTATCTTGTATTTGTATTCCTTCATGTCATCTTGTGTTCGTTTTGTATTGTTTTACATATTAGCGTCCAATATT
>NC_051847.1:238627332-238635863 GCF_002237135.1 Teleopsis dalmanni | reverse complement strand
AGTTTTCATTTTTCAACTTCGCACCAATCACATATATTATGATCAACTCCTTTGATAATAGTGAATCAATGGTATATTAAGAGTGTTGTCAAGTATATTGAAGCGAGCTGATGTAACAATATCTATCTGTCCATCATTAATATGTTCTTATTTTTAAATTTTTTAACTTTGCCCAAAGCATATTAATTATGATACTCTTCGCACTAATATTACAAGAAAACCAATATTTACAAGGTGAATGGATAAATACCCGAAATAATAAAAACGCATTTATTTTGGAATACAACATTTTATGCTTCAATATAATCCTTTTTAAGCTCGACACAACGAGTCCAATGATCTTTCAACATTTGGATACATTTTAAATAACACGATTTATCAAGCCCTCCAAAATAAACCGAAGTTTCCCATCCCAATCCATCATTTGATCCAAATCTCTTGCTCTAGCGCCATCTTTTCAAGTTTGGAAACAGATAATAGTCACTAGGAGCCAAATCTGGAGAATACGGTTGGTAAGGAAGCAATTCGTACCGTAATTCATTCCATTTTGTCATGGTTTTCATTAACGTGTGGGCGACTGCGTTATCTTGCAAAACAACAAAAATTTTTTTTCATTTAATCGACCCAAAAATATGCAATAGTAGTCTGATATTATTGTTTTTCTTTTTTCCAAATAGTCAATAAAAATTATTCCATTTGAATTTCAAAATATGGAAGCTAACCAATCATCTGATGAAGTTAAAACTTTTTCAGCTGCCGTTTAAAACTTGCCAAATATAAAAAATATAAATTATTTTGTTTTAGCGTTGCCATCTATATAGTCAGTTAGATTATCAATAGTCAGGTATAGTCAGGCAATTATCAATCCACCTAGTATCTATATTTCTGCTTCAAATCAGTTAGTATACAGGCTAACTAAAACTACTAATCAGACTTTCTGTCATTTTAATTCAAATACCACAGGTTGACATCATCTAACCTGCATACAACATGTAAATTTAAGAGGAGTCAAAAGAGTTATTTAAGAGAATTTAAAAAAAAAAGATTACTTTCACATAAATACAAGTGTGTATAGTTTAATCAATTAGTAATTGATTCTTAACATACTTACTATAAGTAAAGTTAGTTAACTTAAAGAGGAATTAATATTATACGAAAAACTTTTTAAAAACCTCAGAGACTTAAGTTGAAGTGCATTTGATTGATGTGCTTTTTTCTATCAATTAATATTTAATATATAATTTTTTTTAGATATAATTAGATAATATTGATAATGTTTTCTGAAATCATACTTGCATACCCACATCTCATTTCTTCACTTATCTTTCATGTATATTTACACCTTTCACGAAAATACAAGTTATGATAAATTTGTCTCACATTTTTAAGAAATATTTGATATTACAATAGATACTTAGCAGACTTCTTTATTGTTAGTTATTTCAAGTTCTAATTGTTCTATGTGTAGGTAAACTATTTCTAAACACCCTTCAAATTTCATGTTAAAATCGAACTCTATTCCGAAGTCTTAACTTTTAACCTGTTATTTTTAAATAAAAACTTTTTGGTACTTACTCGTACATTTAGACGAATCGTTCTTAAAAATATTTTTAAACTTTCAGTTAATTAAAGTATGACCAAAGTACACCAATTTTCAGTTATTAACCATAAAAAGATAAAATTGAGTCGAAAGTTTCATTTGTGCACCTACAAATTTAAGGCACGTGAAATGCCTTAAAATTCTCTATAATTGAACCAAATTTATTGTTCAAAAAAAAAATTCTACCTATGATATTCTAGTATGTATAGTGTATGCATATACACACATATCAGTAAGATTTTATTTCAACAGACACATAAATTAAAATAATTTAAATATAATATTTGAAAAATGGACAAACAGAAAAAAACATTAAAACTCGGGACAAAAGTCAAGATTTGCGTAATGTCAGGCCAAGTAAAATCGAAGTCAATAAATAATTTGGCTTAAATGACATAAAAGTAATTTTTAATGTTAATGGCAGATTTGATTTGAAAAACATTGGACATAAATTTTGCAGAAACCTGAGATAGATTTCGTGCCGGTACTTGCTGGTCACTGCTCGCTACTCACTACTCACTACTCGATACACGATACTCGCTGTCGCTGCTCGCTGCTCGCTTTGGTTGATCTTGTTAAAATATTTAACCAGTAATTAAGCAGCGAATAGTTAAAGCCCGCGTTGAGTGGCGCGCATTTGTGACAAAATTTTGATTTGTGATTTTACCCCTGCGGCATTTCGTTCACGTGCAGCTGCGCCTGAAGCACCCAGTGCAGCCACTGCAGCTAACCCAAGAGTCAAGTGGGTTAAGGACGTAGTCTTTTTCCTTTATGGAATGAATAAGCTTACTGAAATGTTAACTGTCATTTATATAGAAAAAAGGTAAACACCTACAAAACGATAATCAACAGATTTTTTATCACAAGGCGAGTGGGTGTGCACATATGTTATTTCTTGTTAATTATTGTTAACTATGTTTTATTACTTCAAGAGAATTTAAAAGATAGATCAACATATGTATCGCAGATGCCATAAGTTTATGTTGAACACTGCAATTATTGATAGTTAACACATTATTAGTATTAACAGTCACAACAATACGGCAAAAAACAAATATAACAATCACATTAACTTTAATTACTCAGTAAACAGTAGCACCAAGAGCTCAACAGTTCATGGTTAGAGCTCAAGAAGTAATTGAAATTCTTTCTCATGAATAAATCTTGTTAAGTTTAAGCACGAATAAATTTTAACTTACCTATCTACAGCTTTGGCTATTTTGTTTAACTGTTCTCGGGATAATAAAAGTTTTTTTTAACTCAATGCATTTTCCATTTCTCGCACTGTGTCTTCACAACTGGACCTCACAATGGTCCCAGTCTTCACAAATAAGTTTTTTCATTTCAGCATAGTTCCATATGTATGCCAAAGAATCGAAAACATCCAATATATGCATTTCTCTCTAGATGCATAAAAACACATTTTTTATTTTTATATATGTAGAAGCTATATACTGATTTAGATAAAATATTCAATATTTGGATATATAATTAAAAAAAAAAAAAAGAAATTCTTACACTAAACGCAATAAAGCATGGAGTAATAATAGTAGTATTATTAGCTTTATTTTTACTTCATTTTAAATTTGTTATATTACGTAGATATTAATAACAAATATATTATGTATATAAACCTTACAGCTATGGCATTTTAGCCGTCTGCCGGACCATGGAGTAATAAATATGAACCAGCTCAAAGCATTGCGGAAGTCGATTTCAGCGTTGATACTTTTCTGTTTCTTTTACAATAATTTTGAAGTGAACTGTTATGGACAGGTGTTCGACAAGGCTGTCTGATGTCGCCTATTTTGTTTTAATTGTGTTAGACGATGTCCTTACTAAAACTATTGACCAGTCACAACGGGATATGCGCTGGGGGCTTTCAAACCACCTCGAGGATCTAGAATATGCTGACGATATTTGCCTTCTCTCAACACGACAGAACGACATGCAAGATAAAATCAACAACTTAGTTCATCACGAAAAGTTGATGAAAAATTGGTCTTATAGTGAACACGGCAAAGACAAAGGCAATGAAGATAAACAATTCTGACCCTACCAGCAAATTCAGCCTGGACGATACAAAAATCGATAACGTCAACAGCTTCACATACTTAGGTAGTATAATATCGCCGGACGGTGGCGCGGCAGTCGACAACCAAAGCCGAATTAATAAGGCATGCTCCGCCTTTTTGTACTGAATAAAGTTTGGAACTCTTCAATACTTTCCCAGCACACCAAGCTGCGGTTATTTAACAGTAATGTTAAGAGCATTCTGCTCTACGTCTGCGAAACCTAGTTTACCACCGACAATCTGATCCATAAACTGCAAACCTTTATAAACAAATGCCTTAGGAGAATTTAGGACCTTAGGTGGTCCCGCACTATTTGAAATTCCGAACTATGGTAAAGATGCCGCCAACTTCATTTGAGAAAGCACCAAATAAAATCTGCAAACAAGTATTAACATGGAATCCTCAAGGAAGCAGAAGACCTGGTAGGCCCAAGCAAACGTGGAAGCGAACACTAGAGAAGGACATCTAAGCAAGCGCAAGAACCTTTGGAGACATTAAAAGCCTGGCAAAAAATCGTGGCAGTTGGAAAAAGTTCATTATGGCCCAATGTTCCCCTGGGAACGCACTGGAATGAATGTAATGTTATGAACAAATTAAAATGTAAAATCTTCTACCAAAATAATGCGACACTCCATCCTATATTTTAAAGTATAGGAACTTACGCGGAGAAACTGCGCATTCCTCATAATCATCACTGCAGAAGTTGTGGAAACCCGCAGGAAAAATAAATACATTTTCTAATTATCCATTTTCTCTGTGAATGCCCGGCTTTGGCGTCCAGAAGATATAGGTTTTTAGGAAGATACTTCTTTGATAGTTTATTAGACTGTTCATCGTCATCGACCTATTAAATTATCGAAATTCGACGAGATGGATTTAGTCTTTACACTCTATAACATACTAGGGATTCTTGCGAGGAATGTGGTGGCAGAACGGCGAAAAATCGCTAATTGATGTACATGGGAGTTATCTAATGGTTTGCCACTACAATCAACCAACCATCCTATGTTGACAATACGCCTACAACTTTTAAAGCTTTCATGTTATATGAGTCATTCTTTTATAAATTGGACAACTTTTTGTCCTCATGATCTCCGATTGGGCTGAAATTTTTTTATGAGCTCCTATTATAAAATAATTTTATGTTGGGAACAATTTTTCTAAATTTTTTCTAGGAGATATAGACTCATGGGATTTTGAGAATTGGCATTGTAGACACATTTTCAAACGGCTATATCTCAAGCTCTATAAATGGTAGGAACTTGAAATTTACTGCGTTTTAAAGATAAATAAATTTCAAAAAAAATTTTTCAAAACACGTAGCCAAAATTTTCATTTTTTATATTTTATTTAGATTTGAGAAAAAGTAAGCTTGCACCATATTATTTATAAGAAACTTCTCTAATATATACGGTAAATATATTATAGAATAAATAGAATATTTTACTTGACCGAAGAAACAGTTATATCGTTAAGATGAGAAAATGCGTTTTCTTTATTAACTGAAATTCTGAGTATTTAAAGTAACTCTGAAATTGTTGGATTAGTTGTTTTTATATTCCACTATGATGAGGTGGAAAAAAACTTCAAGATCTTAAGACACGGGCAAATTTTGTAAGGCAAACAACTATATGAAGGAGTATATTATATTATTCTACTAGTATTCAGTATAATGCGCTCGGCGATATTTTATCTAGCATAATAACTAATTAATCAAATGAAGAAAATATTTTTACAATCTTTTACATGTTAAGGGGATTGATAAAATAAGCTTTTCGGCATTTAGGAATATGCATAAAACTTCAGCGGAACTCTAAAATGAAACTTGCAAAGCCCAATGCAAAAGTTAGGAATGTACGCTATATAAAGATCTCGAAATGATCATATGCTAACTATAATCGTTAAATATGCTGAATGTACTTAAATACATATAGTATTTTAAAAACTACGTATTTTTTTTATATCAGAAAAAAGTTTCAGTAATCATATTTTAATATAATATAATTTTCATGCAATTATTTCCTATATTTCCAATTATCTTGAGCTATAAAATTGTAAACATTTCATTTAATGAGTGGTTGGAATTAGGCTCTATTGTAATTTTCAATTTACAAGTATCTGTTTGATATTGTCTTAACATAATATTTGTATTTATATAATAATCACATTTAAATTATTTGTTATATTTTATGGTATTTGTTACATTTTACAATATTTCTAGTACACTATATCTATCCCAGCACCTCGTATGATAGCCTAAATAGACCACGCCCTAAACACCAGAACTATTTATATATTATATTAATATGCTAACAAAGATGTTCTAATTATATCGCTTTAAAACAATACCTTATGTATGCTTTTATGTGATTTTAACAGTGAACCTAGAATATGCTATAATATAGCACTAAGAAGTTTTTATGTATATTATAAATCGTCCTATTATAGTTAATGTTTACATCTTCAACACCTTAAATTAGTTGTTTTTAAACTTAATCTATTGCATAGATCTTTCGCTTATATTCTACGCATGGAATCCTTCTTGTAGAACTAGTAGGTGTACAGTTAAGTCTCTGATTATTAACAGAATATATATTTCAAACCAACATCACGTAACATCCTCAGTAAGACAGAACTAATGTTGCCAGGTTATCTCATACAACTTTAAGAAGTTCTACGAAACACTTTATACTTCCACTTAAATTGGAACAGATTCTTTAAGGTGATAATATATCATACATTGTGACCGAAAAGTTTTCGGAAATTCTCATTTAAAATTCGCGCGCTGTATATTTTTCGATATTTTAAGTTTATGTAGTTTGGCAGCACTGTCCTTAATTACTATGCCAAAAATGAGCGCGATCTGTCAGACAGTTCGTTTACGGCAGCTGTTGAAACCAGTTCACCTCAGTAGGGCGTTGCGAAAAAAACAATGGAAAAAAATATTGAACAAAGAGTTTGCATCAAATTTTGTGTTTCGAACGAAATTTCGTGTGCAGAATCGTTGCGAATGCTACAAAAGGCTTATGGGGAATCAGTTTTATCGAAAACTCAAGTTTATGAGTGGTACAAAGCCTTCCAGGACGGTCGTACGACCGTCGAAGACATTTCGCAACGCACTACTGAGGTGAACTGGTTTCAACAGCTGCCGTAAACGAACTGTCTGACAGATCGAGCTCATTTTTGGCATAGTAATTAAGGACAGTGCTGCCAAACTACATAAACTTAAAATATCGAAAAATATACAGCGCGCGAATTTTAAATGAGAATTTCCGAAAACTTTTCAGTCTTATGTTATGCTGCTACCTAAACATATGGGATTTTGAGGTGACGGAATCAGTTTGATTTTTCGGTTATTATGTCAAATATTGACACTGTAGCACTAGGTGGCTCACGTTATAAGGGGGAAAATTAAAAATGAAGTTTTGAATGAGCGCACCTCCTAGGAATATGCCATTGACCAAAAAAATGATATTCCCAAAGTTTTGGATCAATAGGATTAAAAATGACGTTGCGCCACTCGAGCAAAGTTGGGTTTTCAGTACAAAAAACAGAAATTTTTCAATTCAAGGTCATTTTTTATCTTTGTTACTTGTTTCAATAGTTACTTATATATACTTATTTGATAGATAATTGAAATATCTTTTTAATAAGATACTGATGAGCAAAATCGGTTAAAAATTATGCGCAAAATACAATAATTAGTTGAGCGACTGCGCTCTGTCTTCTATTTTTTAGCTTTTTAGCATGCCTTTTAGCTGGCATGCACAATGCAAGAAACGGAGGAAACATAAATAAAAAATAAAAATAAAACATTTCTACTTAATAATTTATATAGATATTTAAGTAGAATTGAAAAAGTAGTCAAAACAAGAATTTTTTCGTAAGCAAAGAAAAAATGGTCGTACAGGGAGTATGACTGAAGTTAATATCCTTTTAGCAAACGAAGCTAGAGCGGCTAAAAAATCCATTGATTTTAATTGGAATAAATTCGATGAAGAAATTGTCTCAAAATGGAAGCTGAATCTTTAGTCACAGTTCAACAAAATTGGGATAACGCAGACACAACGATTCAATTTATCACTCCTAGTTTAGGTTCCGCCCTTGACAAATGCAAGGTTTCGGATCGCTACGCTATACATATTTTGTAGTAGTTGCCTGGTTACCTGTGGCGCCCAGGTGCCATCTAAGATTCTCGATGGATGGCGAAAATCATGTACTTACTAAAAATGTTTATTTTAAGAGATCAATTTACATATAACTCGGATGATTTGTACGAGATATATACATTTTTATGATGAGCATATGTATGAAAATTTTAACCCATACTGGGTAAGGTTATGTTCGGAAGGCACGTGCTGACAGTTGTTAGCACTTCTACTCGGAAACATATATTGCCCATTGGGATGCCCTCAAAAAATTTTACCAGGAGATGCGAGTTGCTAATCTTTGTTATCCTTGTTAAACCATTTGGTTTTCCAGATGAAGTTGAGGAGATCCGATAAGTTAGCTGTCGTTATCTCTTCCAAGCCAGTAAAATAACGATCCTCAAGACATTAAAGTAGCCTTGTTTGAAGTCCTTGATAGAGACGCAGGAAGTGGTTGATAGATTTTACCTCCTCTTCATCTTAGCAACTTCTGCATAATCCACTTGTTGGAACTCGCCACCGTTGGAGCATCGGCGCAATGACTTTTCGTATTATTTTTGTCCAACTTAGGCCATAAGATTTTAGCGACCTTACAGTCTTCGCGGTTAGTTTATAAATTGTTAGTCACCGTATTGATTTCCTCTATTATCCTATACAGTTTACATATCGGTGTATGTATTGAAAGGTCGGCCTCTCCTGTATGCAGTT
>NC_051847.1:238619110-238627232 GCF_002237135.1 Teleopsis dalmanni | reverse complement strand
TTTCTGCAATAAAAATGTTATAATTTTTTTTTGCTTATTTATTTATTTAACGATTGAACGATTGTGTACAGATCCTTTAACAATACTTAATCATTTTGATATATTGTAATTTATTTTATTTTGACATTCTGCTTGACAGTATAAAAGTAGACGAAAAAAAAAATCAAAACAGGAATCAATTTGAGGAATCAATTAAAGAAGAAGAATTTTATTTAATCAAGATATATTGGCAAATTGAAGTCAAAATCAAATCTTTATTCAGTTTATTTAAAAAAATCTCTTGATTGGTTGATTGCAGCGGCAGGTCAGTAGATATCTTTCCACTGAACATAATTAGTAATTTGTTTGTCATTCTACTACTACATTCCTCACAAATACCTAAAGATAAAATAAGTTAACAATTACTTATCTACTTATCTATAATACTTATCTATAAAACTGTTAAATCTGTTCTAGAATAGTGCTTGCTGCTCCTAGAATAGTGTGGCATATAGTTTGTACACGCTTTTTGCTAGTGGTTAGCAACATACAGACATAAGATAAGAAAACTAAATTGATCCCGATAGTAATATAGTTAATCTAAAATCTTTTGTTGGGATCGAATAAAAATTATTGTAAATTGTCAAAAAAAATACTTCCCCGAAAGTATGTTTCATTTGAAAAGCAAAGCTGGACAGTTACAGAAAAAATACTAAAATACTAGTTACTCTGTGTAAGATCCAACAACATAGTAACCGGAGAAACTGAGAAAAGTAATACGACCGTAGTCACACTAAAGATCTGTAATGTTTCCAAAAACTTAAATTTACATAAGCCAGCTGACATTAACCGAAGTACACATTTGAACTTAAGTACTACATTTATTGAATGCAAGGGCTAAAAAAGTAAAGTAATACTTATATTAAACTCCAGGAAACATAAACAGCATAGTCTAGGGATACATAGGGAAGCCACCGGGCGGTCTATTCAAAGAAAATATGAATTTCTACATTTTATTAAAATAAATCATAGTATCAAAAAGCTAGAGAAGAAAACATTATATCAAAAAAGGGATCGGCACCGCATACTAGAATACAATTGTAGCTCCTAGTAGCATTAGAGGTTATCAAGTCCGATTCTTAAAAATGAAAGACAGTATATAAGCCTACTTCCCTAAACTTGAAACTAGATCCATGAAATCTTTCTAAAAGAAAATAATTATTTTCTGTTAGAAATATCATATTTATAATTTTAAATATAAATACTCGAAACAGCTGTATGGTGAGCCAAAAATTCAATTAATTAAAATAATATTAAAAATAAAATTTTTGTTGTTGTTGTTCACTACTGTTCGAAAAACCTTAATATTAAATACTTTAACATTTCCTTAAGTTACTTTATTTCCTTTTAATAACATTTTCTTGTACAGTACTCATTACTGTTGTTGTTGCTGTTGTTATTTAATTGTGAAGCGCATTCTGTACTGCACATGAATAGGAAGCACACAACACATTATTAACATATGTGTGCTAACTTGCGAATTCTTCTGATAATTATGCTGTCAATAGAAGCAACGGAAAAAGGTCACTGGCAGTTATCATTGAAAATTTCTAATCAGACCATGACTCAAGGTTATCGTATCCCAACATCAACATCAACCGCAACAGAGCACAAGCAACAAGCAATGCAAACTGCAAAGACCCCAACCAGCGTTTAAGAGCCACACACCACACACACCCCACACACTAAACACCACACACCACACAGAGTCTGGCAAATAAGCAGTTAACGCAGCAATTGTGGTGAAGAAAAAAAACCGCAGTATAGAGGCTAAGTAGAGCCTTTTAGCCGTGTATGTATGAGTGAATGTCTCTACATATGCGTTCTTCAACGTAGCGGCAAAATGTTAAATTTTATATTGACAGCTAACGACGCCATATTTACACATTTTGTTTTTGTTTGCCAGTGTATTTATTCTACTCGTAGTTGTTATAATTGTCATATTGCATTTTTATAAGTGTGACGCCAGTTGCCGCTATAGCCGCTATTGCTGCTCTTATTGTTATTGTTATAATTTTTTGTTGGTGTTTTTGGTTTTATTCTTATTACTGATGCTATTGCATAGTTTCGTCTGCTAAAACGTTTTCATTTCATTCATTTTCATGCATGTATGTATTTTTATTCTGTTTGTGTGTTTGTTTGATTTATATTTCTTTTAGGTCATTTACACTTTCAAAGCGTGTTTTTTTTTATTTGTTTTTCGTTCGTTTTAATTTTATTTTATTTTTTGCATTTAATAGTAATTTTATTTTACTTTTTAATGTGCAATATATAATGTTATTGTTTTTGCTTTTTGTTTAATTTTTAATTTTTACAAAAATTTTTATTTATTTTTATAGCCGTTGTTGATTTAAATTTATCACCATTTGTTTTTGATTTTACTTTTATTGCCACTGACATTTTGTGTCGCATTTTGTATACATTTTTATATATCAATTGAAAGTGAATTCATATAGAAATTTTATATGTATATCATTTTCCTTTCTTTTTCATTTTAATTTTTTTTTATTTATTTTGTTTATTTTTTTTCTACATATAATAAAATATTGAAATTTACTTTTATTTGTACTTTACTTTTGTCTGGTAGGAAAAAAAAAATAAAAATTGCTATCTGAATTAGTGAATTTATGTCTGTCTGCCGTTTTAATTAAGTTAAATCGGTTCAGTGTCTCTAAACCCAATTTAGTTAATGGTTGAAGTTAGATTTTTATTTTTCTGATATAAAAATATTTTATTAGTAAAACGTTCCATTATCAGCTCAACCTTAATAAAAACGTTTAACTAATAACTTTCTCACATTCAATCTTTTATTCTCAGGTATATTTTTATATGTAAAAGGTTTTTAATTATCTATAGATAGGTCTTTGTACTCCAATGGGCAAATATATTGGTTGAGACAAACCACTAATATTAAATAAAATTAAAATTGATTTAATAGAGTAGTTTCGAATAGTAGTGAGCTATAACAACAAAACTTATTTTTATATTTTTATATTATAATATAATATATATGTTATCTATAATATATTACATACAAATTTTTATTATATATAAAAAATATATTTATGTATAAATATTATATATTTTATATTATTTTATACTATTATATTATTTTTACACAAAAACTATTTACACAAATAAAAAAGAAATTAAACTCATGGAATAAATAATGCTTCTAAAAAAGAATAGTAGTAAAATTTAACAATTAACAATTAAAAATAAAAATATAATTAATAAATTAATTTATTCTACAGCTGGTTTATGATTTCGTTTAATTATAAACACATCAAGTGAATTGAAAACTTACACAGCAAATTAACAAAACTCCAAAAAAATGTGCAAACATAAAAGTCAACTAAGAAGTGCTGACTTCAAGCCTTAAATTTGGCAGGGCACGAGTTCGATTCCTGGTACTTAATTGTAATGTATTACGAATAATTAATTAAAAGAATTATTTCCAAGACCACTGATGATGGGAATTTGACAGTACTCGAAAAAGCTGTATGGACAGCCAAAAATTTAATTAATTAAAATAATACACAAATAATTTCTGTTGTTATAGCTCACTACAGTTCGAAACTTTTCTATTAAATATCACAGTTTCTGTAGTTTATCATAATATTTTAATAATTATAATATTATAATTATACAAATTTATAAATATAAATAATATAAATGTATATTAAGGAAAACTTATGTAGTATAATTTTAAAAATTGTTATTTTTATTATTTATTATGAGACTTATCTTTATATTTATTTTAATTAACTAATTATTGCAAATATTGTTATTTATAACATAACAATATTAATAAAAATAAACTTTTTATATTTCTTGTTTTTATCATATGTAATTAAAAACATGACATACTTTTACATTTTAATTTATTCATATTTAGTATTCTTAAGGGACGTCGGTGCGTATGAGTAACAAAAATTACAAAAATTTATACACACTCATGAGATTAGACAAAATATTTTTTATATACAAAAACCAGTATATATATATATATATATATATTTTATACACACACTTAGAATTATGTAAATTCTTAAACATATTTATTTGAAAATAATAAATTATGAATAATATTTAATATTCATAAGGATAAAGTCGTTGCTGCTTATGTAGGCGTTGACGCAATAAATGTGTCCTTGTGGTAAGTTTTTCTCTTATATTAATTTGCATATATATTAAGTTAAAAACTAATTATTTTTATTTATTTTGAGTTTTAATTTTAATAACTATTAATGTACTTTGAGAATTAATAGCTACTGTGAAGAGTTTAGTCAGTTGAGAATACTACGCCAGACTACTGTTAAATAATTTGTTAATGAAAAAATAGGCTGAGTTAAAAATTATAAAAAAAAGTAAGAGGCATTCAGACGACCTATATTACTTGCTATATAACAATTTAGTATATATTTAATTGAACTGATAACTTTTTGTTGATTTACTGTAAAATATTATGTGATTCTTATCATTTTACAAAAAGTGATATGATAGCATTTTTTGCTTTTATTTAGCATTTTATTTAGCAAAACTATAGTTTTATGGAGAAGAAAATGAACAAGTCTTTTCAGACGTTAATCATTTAATAACTTTAACGATCATATCTAAATTTTTCCTTTATTTTATAACGTACAGGAATTGAAATTCATGTTAGGGAATATTTGCGAGTCAAGACAACTCAGTTTTCAGGCCGAAGTACGCGCAATTGAACTTGTTTAAGAGAATATAAAGGCAAACTCATCACGGGGAAAAACATATATATTTTCTCTGACAGCAATTCAGCACTCCTAGCACTACACTCACCTTGAGTGACTTCAAAACTAGTGTGGGAATACCTTCAACTTCTCAAAGATCTTGCTGTAAGAAACGGGGTTCACTTAATATGAATACCAGGACACAGAGGATTTGAAAAAAACAAGAAAGCGAATGAATTAGCCAGGGCTAAGACCATTCTGCGGTCCTTCATCGAGCTTTTCCAAACTTAAAATAATTGAATGGCAAGAAAAAGCAGATTAGACTGATGGATATAATGTAATTACCTGCAGACATGCCAAGGTATTCATATCAAATCGATCAAAAGCCAGGGTTTCTTATTGCACATTGCGGAGTCAAAAAACATCTATCGAATCTAGATATTACAAGGGACGATAGCTACAGACATTATCACGAAGAAAAGGAAACAGCAGAGCATGTTCTATGTTACTGTGATAGTCTCTCTAGATTCAAACTTCGGTACTTAACTACTTGTTACCGCACTTATTACCGAATTAGACAACAAATCTCTAAAGGATATAATAGCATTTTAACTGTACGCGGCTATCGGACTGTAATGGGTTTGTCAGAATAAAAGATACAGTGACATGGTGACATAATTCCTAACTTTTTTAAAATTTAATCTTAATCTAAGCTAGTTGGTCACTACCAACGTGAACCATCCTTAACTGCGCCTAGTAGCCTCTTCCAGGCAGCTCAATCAGTGGCTTGCTTTCGCCAATTGCAAGATGAGATAAAAGAGAGAATAAAGAGCACAAGCGTCACAAAATATAACGAAACCTGACCGATAAGGTGTTTAAGTTAATTAAAAAGCATACATATTAATATACAAGCATACAAACATATGAGACCAACGGTGGTCTCATATTTCCTTCACCGAGTATTTGGTTGCCACTTCTGGGTTTTTTGCCAGCAGTTTTAATGGGGAAACAGAAGAGCTAATAAATGCCTTTTGTACTAGCTACCTAAACGACGAGGTGTAGAGATAATAATTCAAATGTCATAAGATATAACGAAACTCGACGAGGTTGTTGGGTATAAAGTAAGATTGTTGAGGTCTAGCTATTGATGGGCCAACGAAAGAAGCTGTAGTGAGAATATGAAATGGGAAAACATAAATAGAATGTCTCAACGGGAGTTAGTTTGATATGATTTAAGAGCAGTGGGCATACAAAAAGTTTTTTTGGAAGTACCTGACCACGTCGGACCTTTATGCTAAGAAAGAGGAAGAAAACTTCACGTTAGTACTTTACTTTTACATACATAATGGAATAGTTCATATACTATTTTTTTTTGCAAATATATATGATTAATAATACAAGCAAAATAAATAATCCTACATTTAAAATTGTTATTAGTTCATGAACAAAAAATGCAGTAAATTATAATTTAAAGCATTGAATACTAAATCCAATGAGTAACGAAAGCAACCAATTATCGCGACTAAAAATTGCTAAGATACTAAAATTAACTAAGGAATATTTATTTAAATGGACATCGCCCCTTAACTCACTCGGGCAAGAAAATATAATGACTTTGAGTTGTCATGCTTAGTCATTAGCTAAAATAACAGTTTCGTATATAAAATAAAATATAGCAAATTTGTCTTAATTAGCAAAACTTATTTATTTTTTGATTTTAGTTGCCTTAAACAAATTACTAAAATAAAATGTCAAATAAATGAAACGGCAAACAAAATAAATGAAAAATCGAAATATAAACGATTTTAGATCAAAAGAGTTTAGTAAGCTTTTAATGCAGTGCTGTGTGAATTAGCTGAGCTAAAGTTGGATAGTGGAAATGAAATAACGCAAAGCAAAAGTCACAAAGGATTTGGTGCCAAAGCGAAAACCTCACAGTCAGCGAGCGAAACGCGTAAATCAACTGTCAAATGTCAGAACACATGAAACAAGTATGCCAAACCCGCTCCTCTCCTCTCCGGCCCAAACATAACGATGGATATTCTGTGCCGTTGCTGATGCTGCTGCTCTTGCCAGTGTTGCTGTTGCTGTTGCTGTTGCTGTTGCTGCTGTATGCCAGCAATTACAAGCAACATTTGCTGAGACATTATAATTTACTGAAGATAGAGATTCCTGTGGTGCAGTCAAATTTATAAATGCTTTACAGATGCGTCAAATATGTTTTTTAATTGGTGGTGTGAGTATGTATGTATGTATATATGCGTTTGTATATATTATTTAATATATATAGTAATTTTATATTTAATGTATATTTGTTTAGTTTTTGTTTTTAGTTGAAACAATTTAAATGAGCGGTAAAGATGGATTCTAACGATGAGCACAGCAAGGAAACACATTTGTTCCGTTACGTTCAATTAAACCGATGCTGCAAATATATTTTTTTACTTTATTGTACTTTCCATGTCCAATAAGTTGTGTAAAATAGTTCTTATGCTTTAGTCAAAAAAAAACCACACAAAAATTAGTATGGAATTCCTTCAAATTCTTAAAGACCTTACTGAAAGGAAAAAGGTTTACTTAGTATGGATCCCAGAACACAGCGGACTTATGGAAGACGAGAAATCCGAAAAGAGGCGGCCTCATATTATTTTGAGCCAAAACTATTCTGTGATCCTTTACAGAACTTTTTCAGACTTAAATTTAATGAATGGCTGGAAAGAGGAGCTCAGACTGATTGGGGTAATGTAATTTCTTGCAGACAAGTTAAAGAATTCATGCCGAATCGATCAAAGGCCAGAGCTAAGAAGCTTTAAATGCTTAACAGAAATGGCATTCAACTTGTGACAGGGTTTCTTACGGAACATTGCGGAGTAAATAAGCATCTAACAAATCTAGGTATTACAAAAGACAGTAGAGTAGAACACATTCTGTGTCACTATGATAGTCTCAGTACTTATCAACTGCTTATCGACTTAAAACCGAATTAGGCAACATAAAGTGGATGTGGCGCAATAATCCTCAAAGGATGCAGTAACGTGATGACAAGTTCCCAACCCGTTTAAAATCTATCTAAAATAATTTGATGTTTAAAATGGCTTAAGGATACTAAAAAGATTTAAAATATTACGTTATGTTATTTCCAAATATGGTAATCTGGTTTATGAAGTAACTATTCAAACAAAGTTTATATAGTCCCAGTAAATAATAAGAACAAAAAGAGGCGTTGGTAATATTGACATATTTTTCTAATCTATCTTCTATTTACACTACTTACCTTAAGATAATGTATGGCTTAATTTTATACATAAAATTCAATTTCATCGCTGTAGTAGGGAAAATGTTGTGAACTTAATTTTTTTTTCGCCTATAAATATGCA
>NC_051847.1:238593775-238619010 GCF_002237135.1 Teleopsis dalmanni | reverse complement strand
ATCCAAAAAGCATATAAATCCAAACAGAGGCGAAAAGTTCTAACTATTAAAGGACCCTGTTATAGAATGAAGTAAAAAGTTCCAAGTATTATAGTCAAGAATAGAAGTAAGGCAGAGTGACTAATATGGCAAGTCTTCATTATGTTTTTAAATGATTTACATGATTACAGAGAAGTGGGATTGCAAGTAGCTAAAAAATCTTTGACTTCTCTTACACGGTAAAGATATTGTGGTACTTTCAGAATAAGGACAGGTTTTGCAAAAAAAATGTTAGATAGGCTAGAAAAATAGTGTCAAGTGCGGAATATGAAAAAACATCTGTATGTTAATGATCTGTATGCGACGTCCGAAACTTACCACACACGAAAGCATCGGAACATATAAATAGCTATCGTACAATCAAATCTGTGGTGACGTCTTGTGACACAGCGATGACAAGGATTTTAATGTTTGGCAATTTGTTAAAAAAAAATCTGCATGTCAACGAATAAGAATCCAAAGTAAAAAAAATTTATTTGATAAAATTTTGAGACATCAATTTAATCCATATCAACCTTGATATGATATGAATTTTGAGTTTGGCATTAATCCATATCAATCTAATCTGATCGCTAGGATCATTTGCATTTACATTTTGCTATTGCAACAAGTGCATAGATTAATTTATTAAATAGACTGCAGATGTAGGCTTGCACGAAATCAATGTAGATACTATCATTGGCAGTATATTCTATAATATCACTTGCATATGACAGTATTACACAATTCTAGCTGGATCTTTAACTTAATTAACAAATAACAATGCGCGTTCATTAGATTTGTTATCCAATGGAATAAATTATATGAACGTCGTATAATTAGATATTAAGATAAGATCCATTAGCACACTACTTGACTTATTAATGTTCCAGTAATTTATAAATCTAACTTAACTAGAAATGAAACTATGAAACTACTTAATCATGCCTCTAAATAGTGAATAATAAATAACAACCATGAAATAAATAATCAATATTTAATCAAAAATCAAACATACTATATGCTAATATAATTATAGTATATAAATTAGTCAAAAGTATTGTAAATAAACAAACTCATTTGTATTTACAGCTTTTGTTATTTGTAGCCTTAGCTTGGTTTTTTAATAAAATTTTGCATTACATATTTGTAAAATATTCGTAATGTTACATTTTTACATTTTAGATTACAGTAAAAAGGGGAAAATCAGAATAGAATTAATTTAATTAAATTTTTATCTATGCTTAAAAAATACCAGTTCAAAATTATTTATTAATACTATATTCTAAATAGGTTTCATCAATTAATCGGGTTTTACGAAATTTAGCAGCACAAAAAGAGCAACAGCAACAAACGCCATCGTCTAAAAATAGAGATTTATTAAATAGTTGCACATCGACATCATCAAATATTTTAAATAATGCCTTAATGCAAGGAACATCTCAAATAAATTCAATTGAAAGTAATGGATGTGAGTCTAATAATATTCCTCAGTCTGCTCCTGTGTACGATAAACTACGAATATTGAAAAATCATCATCAACAACCACAGTTAATGGCATCACATCATACACATCCAATGCACTCATTAGTATCAAACCAAACGTCGACGAATCAGTGTTGGCCACCACATTCTCATAACACATCATGGTACTCTCCGCCTCCAAGTGGTAATGATTCACCTATTCCAACAGCTGTATATGGAAGCCATTCATCAAGCCCGCATCACAATTCATGCAGAACATCTCCAAATGGTGGAGCTAAAATTACTGGTGTCTTAAGTAATTCTACAATTAACTCCGAAGAAGTAATACTTAAAAAAGGTATATAAATAATGGTTTTACAATTTTAGATATCAAAGGTATACATCCAAATTCATAAAAATTTTTGTGTTTCAGAAAACCTAAAAAAAACTATTGTTCATTAATTTACATATTCGCATGTTTATGTGCTTAATTAGTATAATCAATAACACCTTAGTCAGTAAGTTACGGAACCAATTACTAAAAAATAGTCTTCCTGTTTTCCAAAATAGTCTGTAGTCATTGTTTTTGGCGCTTTTTTCAGTTATATAATCATTTCATCGTTTTCCTAACACATCATTGTCATACTAAAGAACAATTTGACTTCAGTCTCAAAATCTGAAGTAAAATCTAATTCCATAGAGTACTCTTTTGAGATCTGTGAACTAGCACTAGACATTGACTTAATTTAGCAAATGTGAGACGACTTCTTCCTTCGTTTTTTCACATATACTTAGAACCTTATTTACTTTTCAGCTTAAGCTTCTTCCTTTGTCAAGGTAATCCAATAATATTATATAGTGCGTATTCTAAAATACGGACTTCTCTGCATTTATCTGATTCCCATGTTATTTCAACAACTTTATACAATTTAAAGTTAATTAATTAACTTTTTCCCAAATTAAGGAAATCATACAAATTTTTTGTTTACAAATTGAATGTTAAAAATTACATGCTCCAAACACCATTTGTATCTGGGAAATTTTAAAAGTTGATTATTATAACTATTAAGGATGACATTCAGTAGTTTTATTAGCTTTAGAGGATTTTAGGTATGTGAATTATTATTTTTCACTCTATTTTAAATTAATAATAATTACAGTTCTTTCGCTATATTCAAATTAAAAAATTTGCACTAGTTTCAAAATATTTTCACGGTTTTATTAAAGTCAACTGTCATTGGCATTTATTTGAAAAAAATGACAGTTTTTCGTTATCTCTTATCTTTTGTTTAAAATTTATCTTATGCATAGCTGCATTTAAAATGTCCCTTAATTTCAGACTTCGTTTCAACGATTTTCCTTAATTTCGTTTTAACATTAAAATTAAATTTGGTATGGAAAAACAACTTAATTTCGCTCAATCAAAGATGAAATCAAGATTTTTGTGAAATTAAGATGTGTCTGAACATAGTTTGTAGTTTTTGTTTGTAGTTGTTGTTTCCTAATCGAGTGCTTTCATGAGAATTCAAGAGAACTATCTATGTTGATAACTATGGTTTAACAGCTGATAATATAAAACTGTGTTGACATTTCTGTTCAGTAAGATTTGAGAATTCATCAACATCGTTTAACGCTAGAACAACGATTTCAAATTGTGGAAATTTACTTTGATAAAAAATAAATCTGACAACTTTAAGAACTTTATTTCCAGAAGTGGGTCTATTAACTGGCCCTCTCGTTAGTGCGATTTAACACCTCTCGATTAGTTTTTATGGGATTAGGTCAAGACTTTGGTTTATGCCGACAAACCAGCAATTTTTGAAGTTCATGCCAATATTGACGCCATACGGTCACATTTATTTTGGAAAAAATAGTTAAAAATTTAACTGATTGAATGAAGGCTCAGTTAGACGGTGGGTAACGTAAGAAATTAATTCGAAGCGAAATGCACAACGAATCAAATCTGCGTATTTGATACCAACGAAATAAACAAAAACGGTGTACTTTGTTTATTTCGTTTCTATCAAACACACAAGTTTGGTTGATTGTGCATTTCGCTTTGAATTAATTTCTTACGTTACCTGCCGTCTAACTGAACCTTGAACCACGTAACTCGTTTTTTACCAATACACATACAAATTCTTTGAGCAGGGCTTCAATAGCGCCAGAATCAGATACGTTAAAGATTTCCTACATACAGCTTCTCTATTTGAACATTTCTTTTTATAACAATATATAATTACAACCAATATTTTGCATGAGTTGGTGTACAAGCACTGAAAACTTCTTTAAATAGCGCATAAAATTTGCTCAATTATATAAAAATTTCTCATTATAAATCTTTGCAAAACAAAAAATCCATATCAGTTAAATCTACACAATTACTGTTATATATACATATTTATCAGATATAGTTGTAAAATTTATGCATTTTTATAGACATAAAGTCTTTTTTGTGTACTGCAATGATAAGGATTGTCAAACATAATCAAGAGCGTGTTTAGTAAGTACTATGTGACACAAAAGGTAGTTAAAATCCTCAAATAAAAACTGTCACGTGCCATTGAATTTGCTATGTCGTGACAAGTAAAGAGATATACATTTGACATCGTAGATAAATGAGTCAACATCTTACATGTAACCTTATTGCTTTTGCTGTGATGTACACTCAGCCCATAAATACTATTAGTAATGTATGCAGTAAATAGAAAAGGGTGTAAATAACTACAAATGAAATACATTCATAATATATATTTTGTATAAATATAATATTTGTTGAATATAACATAACGTATATTAAAAATCTGCAAAATTACACTGTATTGTATTATAAATAAATAGAAATTATAGTTTTTAAAATGTAACAGCTAAATACTTTAAGTTAGACTTATTAAGAAGTAATCGTTTTGTAGCAGATGGTTATGTGCTTGATATGTGATGGATATGTGATAGATGTGTATCAAATGTCATAGATGTCAAATAGATATACATTCTAAATATGCAACGAGCGATCACTAGTGCACCATTATGAACTGGGCCTTATTAAAAATATCTATGTTTATAACACAACTTTTATTTCTACGCTCATATTAAGTCATATATCAAATATCATTGACTTTACAGCCCTACAGGAATAATGTACTTCAAAACGTAAAATCAAATAAACATTGGATTTAGGCTTATCTGGTACCTTTGAAGTCGGAATTTTGGCGTTAGACCATATTGAAAATATCACGTTACCAAATACAATGTTGCAAAGGAAGTTTTTGTCCTCCGAATATACAATTCTGTAAAATTTTTAGGCCGTAAGTCAACCAATGTGGACCAACTTTGATCAAAGTACGACAAATCTATATTTTTGATATGTTCAAATCCAATTCTAAGAATTTCAATACAGATTTGGTATTATCTTTGATGAATTTACGCACAATTCTGAAGACAGTTTTTAAGCCAAATATGCCAATCATCATTATCATAAATTGGTTGATCAGCTGGATCGTTTCGGTAAAAGTTTTTGGCTACTGATAACAAAATCATATTGTAACTTTGAGTGTAACAATTTCTCTTTGCCCAATTTCATTTTACAGTATGTCAGTAAAAATCAGTAAAAAGTTTACTTTTGTTTTTAAATTTCTATATTTTTTGTAAAAAAAATCATAAACGATGATATAAAGTGGTCGTCATGGATTATCATTTGCTGTTAACATTCAGTAAATTTACATTCAGGCTTATGTACGAGTACCATAAAGGTGCATGCACACCAAAGCAGACGCTTGCGAATGAACGAACTTTTGCAGGCATTCGCTTTGGTTTCGATGCACCATAGGATACCATAACACTTTAACAAGCTAATACTTCGTGGTCCGTTTATAGTATTTAACGCTTATGTAAAATATAATGTAAAGATAAAGCCCAATGTTTACTGATAAAGCTCATATATTTACTGATCTAGGCAGTGATGCCAAGTAATTCTTACACAATTAGAAGTTGTTCTATTGGAGCATTGATGTCAAAAATATACATCTATTATTATAGATCTATTCAATTTTTACCTAAATAGCTCGTTCAGCTGATTACTATAAATGTAAGTAGTATTGTAGCTGCCAAAATCAAAGATTCGGACCAAATCATATTCGGGTTAACTGTTTCTACTCCGAATATGGTTCGGAATAAATGCAAATATTAACCCAAGGAGAGACTTGTCTGATGTTACACAGTGGTTCAAAAGGCAGTTTCATTGCCCAATAAGCAAAATTTTTAATACGAGTACAACCTTTTGTAAATATCCAATTAGACCAAATTCATAATCTTTTGTCAAAATATTTATTTTTAAGACTTATGAATTAAATTATTATTTAATTATAATAAATTATTTTTTATTATTTAATTTTATGCAATTTTGACAACAAAAATCTTTCACTATACATAAGCGACTTAAACTTTTTTTTATTAATATTTGCTATTCAATTGAATATTTTTGGATAAAATTTCATAAAATAGTTTTGTTTATTTATTTGTTTAAAGAAAAATATTTTATTATTTAGTCAATCAAGCCCTAATCGTTTCCAAATTTGACAAGCCTATACCTTTTGAAACTCAGAACAGATATCAGATCAGATATAACAATATATACTTTTTTGCTGAAAATGTATATTATCTGCCATTTCATTTTCGTTTCTATTACAGCCTTGTGAAGCTCACAAAAGTAAGTTAGATTCATAGAATCATTAAAATCATCAGTAAATTTGTTCATAAGATCAGATTGCTTCTAAAACTTAACAAAACGTATTCATTATTTGAAAGAGAATAAATGGATCTTAATTTTCTACTTTAAATAATTAATATTAAATTAATATTAAATATGTTATTACTATGTATACACAAATATTTGTAATTAAAATCATTCCTTCTTATTGGTAAATTTCATTTAAAATGCATATGTTTGATAAATAGTTATGAAATAAAAAACTTAAATAAAAATAGATATTAGATTAAATAAACAAATATAGTGGCTCTTTTAATAGACTAACAAAATTATATTTTTATCTACTTAGAATAAGATATATGTTATAACCGTTTTATATTATTTTTAAACATGTAAAAGAAATTCACTTATTTTTTTTGTGAATTAAAACTAAAAGAATAACATGAATACAAATATACTATATTTATTTAATGTGAGATGGTGAGTTTGGCATTGGAGTTCTGTACTAAGTGATACTTTAATCATATAATCACGAAGATTATCAGGAATACTCAAATTAGTCAGTGAGATGGGCGGAACTCTGCAGAATCCCCCCAACTCGGAAAAGGTTTAACATAATAACTATAATTGGACAATTTCTAAATTTTTTATTTCAACGAGTATGAAACAAAAGTTTCGTAATTTAACAATCAATCCTTAGCCGGGGTGTTATTTCTTTTATCATAAAGCGTATCAATTTTCACATGTTTTCGGGAAAAAGTTGACCTTTTGATTAAAAACAAGCGGTTAAAGGAATATTTTAAACAAATTGCAAAACATTTTTAGAAAAAAATTTCTCCTCCGTTTAATAAAGCAATAAATTCAGTGTTAGGCTTAAAAATGACTGTAAAATGCCTCCATATAAATATTTCGATTGTTAAATCTTACAACTTTTCAGAAACGTAATCCTACCAGTGGCCCTAAAAAAAAGCTTGTGATAAAAGCTCTTTAAGAACACTTTGGATAATTTACAAGCTTTTTGTTAGGCAGTAAACAGCACTGGTAAATTGTAATTTTTGAAAGTAAAAACAGTACAAAATTAAAAATAAATAATTCGAAGAATTTTATTTATATCATTTATATTAATCTGATTATTCATTTTGTATTATTAATCACACCAAAAATTATTATTTACTATATATTTTTCGCTCATAGTTCTGTCAAACAGTTGTAAAGATGTTCCGTAATACGATATACTTTTCATCAAATGTAATAATACGGTCTTTGTTCTACTTATTCCATATACAAACCGTTTGCTTGAAATAATACGGTCTCAGTTAGATATTTATTTATTTATTTATTTATTATTAACTTTATATTGTTATTTAAATAACAAGTAAAGAATAGATTTTATTGCTATAGCAGCATGGGCCTTAAGCAACTAATTAGTGATAGATGTGAACTATTTTTACAGTTTTTTTTTTTTTTGAATTTAGCTTATATAGCATATATTTACAATAGTTATATTTTTACTTAAGTAGTTACTAAATTAGATGATAAAGGTTTGAAGATTTAAGGAACTCTGATATTTTCTGTATATTGGTAAAGGAGGGTTCGGAGAGGATTAAGTTTGGGTTATTGTGAAGGTATTTTTGGTTTGGTGTTTATACTTCGGGCACTCATTGAAGATATGTTTTATAGTTAGTTTAGTACTGCATGTTTGGGAAAAAGGAGTGGGATCTTTTTTTAATATGTGATCGTGTGTTAGAATGGTATGACCTAAGCGGAGTCTAATAAATTTGACAATATCTAGGCACGTTATAATTTCACTTTTTGGTAAAATATACTGCTGTATATTGTTTTTGTTAGAGTTGACTTCTCTGTAGTGTTGGGATGAGTTGTTTAGGAGAGTGTCTTTCTGTTCTAGAAGTTTAAGCTTACTATGTGTTGTTATATCCGATATATTTAGGTTAAGGTCTGTTATAAGAGGCTGTGAGACTGCGTTTTTTGCTTCTTCGTCTGCTAAATTGTTTCCGGTTATATTGCAGTGTCCCGGTACCCAGATCAGTAAAATTTTTTTCTCTTTTGTCATTAGAATGTGTCTTATTTCTGTAGTGTAAAAATCGTCTGTGTTTGTGTTTTTAATGGCTGATAGTGACGAGTATGAATCGGAGCAGATAGCATATTTTCCTTTTTTACCTGCAGCGTACCTACAGGCTGCCAGGATGGCTGCTATTTCTGCTGTGTATATGGAACTGTAGTTAGGAAGTAAGTATTTGGCTATAGGTGATTTTTCTGTGGTTATGCTGAAAGCTGTTCCTGAGGAGGATTTCGATCCGTCTGTGAATATAAACTTGTGTGAGTTTAAGGAATTTTTTATTTCAAGAAATTTTTTTCTATATACTTCAGATGGTGTGGATGGTTTTTTTGTTATGCCAAGGAAAAGATTGATTAGATTAGGATTGAAAAGCCAAGGTGGTGATTTCTGTGGGTGAATCTTGTTTGGCGATATTTGTAGGTCTGACTTTTTGGCTAGCTTCAATGAGTTATGCAGGACTGATGGGTATTTTGGTGATTTCTTGGATGTATTGATTTTTAAATAGATTGGGTGGATGGGTGAGTCTTTGCAGAGCATAAGCGTTTTGAGAATTTTCCCTGTGGAAAGGCTAATCCTGTCGCATATTGGCGTGATGTTTGCTTCAAAAAGGAGGTTGTTTATGGGAGTGGTACGGTGTGCTCCAAGTGCTAGTCTTATGGCTGTATGATAAGTGGGTTTTAGTTTGTTTAGTATAGTTTTGGGAGCATTCCCGTAAAGATTAAGGCCGTAATCTATTTTTGACATGATGATTGCTTTAGTGACTTGAATAAGGGTTTTTGGGTTGCAGTTGAATTTTTTATTTGAAAGACATTTAATAATGTTTAATCTATTGGATAAATCTGTCGCCAGATTTTCAATGTGCTTGTTCCATTTGTACTTTTTTGTAATAATGATTCCCAGGATTTTGAGTGAGTCTACGTTTTCTATTGAAAATTGGTTGGATTGAATTTGTAATGCGCAGTGAGTCTTCCGGCATATGTGCAGGTGCTTGCATTTGTTTGTTGAAAGATTTGCCCCTGAGTAATCGCACCACTTTAGTATATCTTTAAGTAGATTGTCTATATTAAAAGTATTGGTTTTTTTGTTTAATTTTTTGTAAATAATGAAATCGTCAGCGTATGCTGTAAATTGATACTCTTTATGCTTTCTAATAATCTGACATAATTTATTATAAGCGATCATAAAAAGTATCACTGATATTGGTGAGCCTTGTGGTATCCCGTTATCTAATGGTTTATGATTGGAGGAGAAAGATCCAGCTTTGACTACTATTTTTCTGTTGCTAAGAAAGTTTTTAATATAATTGAGTATTTTGGGACCTATTTCCCATTTACGGAGTTCATCAATAATGGTATGAGAGCCGATTTTTTCAAAGGCCTTGGTGAAATCTAAGGAAATTATGGATATATGATCTTTGGTTGTTAGAGTAGTAGTAGTTAGATAGTCTAGCATTACTAGCGGATCAACTATTGACTTCCCTTTTCTAAACCCCATTTGGTGACTATCCAGAAGCTTGCATTTTATAGCAAGCCAGCATAGTCTTTTCGCTATTATTTTCTCCAGTAATATATCTAAAATGCAAGGATTTAAGGATATGGGCCTATATGAGTTTAAACAAGTTTTATCCGTGTTCGGTTTTGGTATTGGTATAATATTACTGATTTTGAACTGTTGAGGTATATAGTTGTTTAATATTAAATTAAAGAGGTTAACTAGGCGGTGTGTAATGAGGGGAGATAGATTTTTTAGCATTTCGTAATTAATTCGGTCTATACCTGGTGTTTTACCTGTCAGTTTCTTTAACGCTTGATTTAGTTCTATTATTGATATTTCTTTTTCTAGAAGCATAGCATTGGTTGAATGAGAGTTTGGAGTGTTTGAAGAGAGTGATGCTAGCTTGTGTTGCTGAAAAGTTGAGGGAAAGTTTGAGTTTGCCGAGAGTTGCGACCAATTGTCGCAAAGAAGCTGTGAAATTTCTTTTTGGTTAGTAACTGGTTGAGATGGTTGGTTAGGGTTAACTAAACAGTGTATTGTGTGCCGCGTTTTTAAACCACAAAAGTTGTTTATTTTATTCCATATCTTTGCGGACGGAGTATGGGGAGATATTTCAGAGGTGAATTGAAAAGTCTTTAGTCGTTTTCTAATTTTAATCTCCCGTTTTAGTTTTGCGTTAGCTTTTTTGTAGTTAAGAATATTAATTTCATTTATGTCATGTCTAAGTTTTAACCATTCCCTGTTCTTAATAATTTTTAAATTTTGTAGGGAAGAGTCCCACCAAGGTACTGTTCTATTTATGTTTTTCTTGTGATGGGTTTGAGGGATTGCTTGATTGGCACTTTGTAATATTATTTTTGTAATGTTTGCAGTTTCTTTGTTGATGTTATTACTAATTGGTCTGGAGTTGTTGTATATTTCGTTAAGGTTTTTAAATAGGTCCCAGTTAGCAAGGTCAGTTTTAAATTTTGTTTTTGGTTTCATTATGGGATGGTTGTTAGTTTCAAAAAGGTTAATATGAATAGGGAAATGATCACTTCCGTATAGTTGTGTATCAGTTTTCCATTTTGCTTGAAGCGTTAATAATGGAGTGGATAGGGTTATGTCAACGTGTGTGAAAGAATGATATGTACTAAAGTGTGTAGGGGACTTGTCATTTAGGATGGAGAGTGGGGGTTGTGTTAAAAATTTGAAAATGGTGTTACCTCTGCTATTGTTAGTTGGGGAACCCCAGCTTTTGTGCCAACTATTAAAGTCACCTGTAATTAATACGTTTTTTTGAAGATTCTCGAAAGTTTTCCTGAGATGTTGAATTTTAAATGGTTTATTGGGAGGGATGTAGGCTGAAATAATGGTAAATTTTTTTGTGGATAGTATTATAGCATTAAGTATAGATAGTATAGACATTGCTTCAATGTCTTCATTAAGTTTTGCTAGTTTGTGTTGTATGGAGTTGTGAATAAGTAGTCCTACGCCACCAAAACTGTGGATAGAGGAGTTATGATTGTAGAGTGAAAAATTGATTGGGATAGGGATGTTGGTTAAGGAGTGAAGATGAGTTTCTTGTAAGGTGATTATTTTGGGATTGTATTCTTTGATTAATATTTGCAAATACTGAAAGTTGTTAATGTAGCCATTTATGTTCCATTGAATTATTTTAATACTCATTCTAATATAATAATATAATAATTATTAGTTATAAAATATAGATAGAGAAAAAACGAAATATGTTTTTATATACTATCGCTATCACTCTTTTGTGTCGTTTTGGTCTTACTTGTTTGCTTATTATTTTTTTGTTTAGTTAAATTGATGTTATTTGCCTTTAAGTATGTTTTTGGAGTGCTAGACTTATCTTTCATACGGTTTTCTATTTCTAGTGTAGTGTTAGAAGAAGCTTCATTGGTGTCGTCGGCTGAGTGAATATCCATTAGATCGTCAAGAAGATATCTGTAAGTTACCGGATTGGATGCCTGTTGTAGTGATGTTGCTGTATTGATTGACGTGGTAGTTTTTTGCTTTTTTGTTACATGGGAGGATGATATTTTTTTGTCGTCTGGTTTATTTTTTGTAATGGATTGAAGTCCTTTAGAAGTTAATGCGATCGAAGTATTTTGATTTTGTGTTATGATGTTTTTATTGCCATTTTTGTAATTTATTTGAGCTGTTGATGTGTTAGATGATTGTGTTTTTGGAAGTATATTAGGTGACTGAGATGTGGTGAGCATTTTTGCATACGTAGTAGGTTTTTCAGAGATGTGACGGCTGAAGTATAACCCTAGAGCAGTTTTATGATCTACCTTTTCTGTTGTTTTTATTGCTGTAATCTCTTGTTGTTTTTTGAAGACTGGGCAATTTTTGTCGCGTGCATTATGATTACTGTTATATTCTGGGTTGTCTTTACAGTTGATGCAGTTTTTAATTTGGGTGCACACCTCGTTTTCTTCGCAATGTGATTTATTGGAGCAATTTGAGCAAATATAGTCGCTTTTACAGACTGTAGTAGGGTGTCCAAATCGACAGCATTTTCTGCATTGTAATGGCAGCGGGATGTAGTTTCTCACGCGTACAGCCTCGTAGCCGATCATAATTTTTTCAGGAATTGTAAGTGTTTCAAAAGAGATTATGATTAGGCCAGTTTCTACAAGAATTTCATTTTGTTTTTTCAGAATTTTTTTTACTTCTACAACCTTTTGGGTCTTCAGTTTCTCAACTATTACCTTTTCGTCGATATTTCGCAATTCGTTAGAGTAGATGACGCCTTTTGATATGTTCAGTGATTTATGCAATGTTGCTGTTACTTCATAATCTCCAATTTTATTTAATTTAAGTAATTTTTGTACTTGGGTAGAATTTTTAGTTTTTATTAGCAAGCTACCTGCTCTTGTTTTTTTGCATGTTTCCACTTCTCCTCCGCAAGTATAATCAATTACTTTTTTGATTAAGAAAGGTGATGCATTTTCTAGTGATTTTTTATCGTTCCTTGTTATTATTAAATATTTTGGGTCGCTTGTATTATAATTATTGTTGTTTAGAAACCGGTTTTGTATGTCTGGTGGAAGTGACATTATGATTGTAATGGAGGGCAAAGGCCCACAGAGCACTTTATGTTTTCGTCTGCTTTAGCTGTTTTTTTTATTATAGATATAAAGTTATTTTTTAGAGAAATTTTTTCTCTATAATTGTTTATTCTTTTAATATCGTCTGTATTCACCGTAAGTTTGTTGATAAACAGTAAATTTTTTGTGTATAGGTTTATTCGAACGAAACTGATAAAGCGCCACACGTACTATTTCGCTTGACTTCTTGTTCGGAACTGTCAGTTAGATATATTTAATAACTTAATTTTATTTTTCATTTTTTAAGAATATTTAACTTATTTTGCAAAACAAAACAAAAATAGAGCAGAGTATATTTTCTGTGTTATATGATATCCAAAGCAATATCGTCCGCGTCTAGTTATTAGTAGTTCGTTGATTGTTGGTTATAATAAGAAGAAAAAGTGTTTTGCCTTAAATTGTACCTTTAGCCATCCAAGTGCTGTTGCATTAAAAAAAATATACAGCCATAGTCAAAAGTATTTACACAACGAAAGTTTTTGTACATATTGCATAGAAACATGTTTTTATTGTTGTTGTTGGACGTCAGTTGCAAAAAATTTTTTTGTTGTCACTTAGATTTATTTATGCAGAACCAAATAAAAAAAGAATTGGAAAGATAACTGTTCATTTGACAAAAATATAAGCAACTGAGCTGATGCTTATTAGTAGTCAAAAGTATTTACACACATTTTTTTTGCGTCAAAAGTATTTACACAAAATATTAATTAGCATTTATTCTAGGATTTCGTTTAAGTAAGTGCAGTTGTTAGCTTTTGTCACAAACTACACAAGTTTAGAGATTTCAAAATTTTAGAAATTATTCAGGAAAATGATAAAAATCAAGGAATTATCAGTTGAAATTCGATCTGAAGTTGGTACTTAATATAAGAGTGGGATTTCGGCGACGAACTTAGTAAAGTTATGCAAAATTTTATATAAAACGGTGTAAAATCTAGTTAAAAATAAGTACATTTGAAGAGAACTGGGCAGAAACCTCCCATGAATCAAAGGGAATGCAGAAGATTATTAGGAGTAGTCGTAGAAAATCCTACAATAAGTCCTGTCAAAATAGCAATGTCATCGGAAAAGTTGAGTGGCAAGATTATTAGTGATGCTACACTACATCGCAGGTGGAAAAATATTAATATCAATACCTATGTGGTGCACAAAATAGTCAATATTACTCTAACGATCTTATTAAATATTCTCTCATTTGCTTTAAAGTATTTTAAGTAACCTATACAGTTTCGAAACAATATGTTATGAACAGATGAGTCTGAATTTCAATTCTAGGGTTCATTTGATAACCACTCCATGCATTTTCGACAACGCCAAAAGCATAAAGCAGTGCAGCTACTCAATAGATTTGAAGGTGGCACGGTTTTGTTTTTGGAATGTCTATTAAACAATGCATTTGGAGATTTGGTACCGAAAAATGGCACCTTAAATCAGTCCGGTTATATTGGTATTTTAAATAACCATGTCTTAACGTCAGAAAATAGACCTTTTCTAATCAATAACTGGGTTCTACAACATGACAATGCACCATGTTATCAAGGATGTGGACTTAATCCAATTTTAAAAGAGTTAAATCCTACTGTTTTTTTATAGCCTGCACAGAGTTCTGGTCTTAATGTCATTGAATATGGTTGAGACTTTATAAAACAGCAAAATACTATTAATAAAAATCCAAAATGTAGTGATAGCATAATTGAAATAGCGAATATTCGGTCCAAATTGATTCGCAGCTGGATTCGATCAATTCCAGCTAGATTGCGGGCCGTTATTGATGCCAAAGGTGGTGTAACCAAATATTAATTATATTAATTAAATAAAAATAAAAAATTTTTTTAAAAATTCATCAATTAAGAAGAAGAAAATGAAATTAACGTTTTGTGTAAATACTTTTGACGCAAAAAAAATGTGTGTAAATACTTTTGACTACTAATAAGCATCAGCACAGTTGCTTATACTTTTGTCAAATGAACAGTTATCTTTCTAATTCTTTTTTTATTTGGTTCTGCATAAATAAATCTAAGTGAAAACAAAAAAATTTTTTGCAACTGACGTCCAACAACAACAATAAAAACATGTTTCTATGCAATATGTACAAAAACTTTCGTTGTGTAAATACTTTTGACTATGGCTGTATCTTTTAAAAGCTCTTTTTATATACAATATATACAAAACCGAATATAACTTCTTCTGTTTTAAAGGTTTTCTCCTAGTTTGAGTAGTGAACAATTTCCGTAAAAATTAAGGAGGAGGCCAAAGACAATAATTTCTGGTGTCTTTAGGTTAAATAATAAGAGGCGGATAAGACGCAGTTTATTTGTATTTGTATTCTATTTATTTGTATTCTATCCCCAAAGTAGATTTACTATTTTATTCTCTTGAACTTCATTCCTATTTAAATTTGTTTTATTAAAACATCTTCTGCATTTTAAATGAAAATGTCTATAACCACGTTTGCTTTGTCATGATTTGTACTGTTGCGGTAGGCCCAGTACGTGGGCCGGCTCGCAAACAATTAAATTTATAAATAAGAAGAGATTTAGTTGTAGCGTCAACATTCATTCATTGCGACGGCATCGTCGCAATAGTTATGTCATTCGCCACACTCGTCTTAACCATCGAACAGCTTAAAATGTCTTTAGTGCACGCAAATAAGCAGCGCTACATCGAGGAGCAAGGCCGGTTAATTGCCGTACCTTCCCATCTTCCGAAAGGGGGAGTAATGTGACGTCAACATTCATAAATCGCAGCAACTATAAATTGAATTCAAAATAGTTGACATTAGAAAATTTACTTAGAGATTAAAGTAAGAAGAGATACGTTTCGAGTTTTCGGCTCCATAAATTGTCAGAATAAAATAAAATAAATTCTGCATAGTATATATTGCATTTGTGGTTTTTACTCTGCTTTAGAAGAGTACAAATATAAGCCACAGACAGCTCCTATATAGTGTTGTGATTTTCTATTTCTTTATGATTAGGCAAAACTTGCAATGCCTAAAAATATTAGTGGAGTTCTTCTAACAGAAAACTAACTATTATTCCCAATTATCCCTATCCACTAATAAGAAGTTTTAACTTTAGTGTCAACAATTGGCTACCAATTAATTACTTGTTAGAATTTCTAACTTTGGAGCGAATAATTTGACAACTAACAATTTACTAATTAGAATTTTTAATTTTGATGTCAACGATTTGGGTACTAACTATCTATTAATTTGATAAATAAAAAAAATTATTATGAAAAAAATCTATTTGTATTTAAACTTGTGCTGTTAGAATGTCCTGCCCTTATGCACATACGGAATAGACTTCTGCGAATTTATATCCTTACGAAAGAGACAATAAAACTCTGTAAAGTAGACTCTGTAGTACTCTTTATCGAAGCAACAGGCCTTAAAGACATACTATAAATACTAAAGAAGAACGCCCTCATATTAATGTGAAAGCAGTATCCAAGGCTCCGCCATCTCCCATAAAAGAAAACAAAACACAAAGAGGCTTTGTCGTTCGCTAGACTGATGGATTCTTAGTTCTTTAGTTCCAAAATGGTTAACTATTTTATTAATATCTAAAATATATTTCAGTCAAAAAACCTTCTTCAAAATACCAAATTACCACTTCTTCCATACAATATATCCCGACGGTGATGCACATAAAAAAAATAAAATTTCTAGTAGTAGTAAAATTATGTATTGCTTAGCCGAACAGTTTAGTTCCGAAGAGATTCAGATAATAAACAAATTACTAAATGATTGAATAGATGCTTTACTAATCACTGTTACCTACCTAGCCACAGAGTTCAAAAAGAATCTTACAAAAAATTTATTGAATGATTTGAAAAGAAATTTAAGCAGGGAGAGACTTTAATATCGACAATACGACTCTAAGTCGATCGACGAACAAGACTGATTTTTAAAATCGTCTTCTAATTTCAGACTATGAATCGATGTGCTTAATAGTGTTTAGATTCAACTACTTGTTCCCCTAGCCGTGTGTAGGGAAAACCCTTAAACCACGAGCAGTGCAGTTTAGTCACGGAATAACTTTTCAATAACAACGCGGCGATATTTTGGCTTTTCCCTAATAGTAAATGCTGGCTGGATAAAAACATAAATTTTTAAATAGTATTTTAATGTTTGAGATGTATGTGTAATAATTTTTATAGCAAGTGTGGAAAGCGCAGTTCACGAGACTTGCACAAAACATGTTAGGCAATTTTTGGTTTTAAATTAAACTTGATTCCAAACGAATAACAATAAAAAAACGGGATCAAGTGAGATAAGTTTCATAGAATTACACTAAGAATAGTAATTGCGGTTAATAAGATATTTGGCGGTTGTTAATGTTGGCTGAGGATATATCCATGTCTATACAGCACTTAAATCACAATTATGCTTCATACCAACAATCGAACATTTTAAGTTCATAAAAATTTAATTATATAATGTTTATAATAAAAAGCTTATATTAAAACAAAATTTTTAGAGCACGATGAACATCATTCTGATGAAATAAAATCAGGAGAAGGCGAGCTATCCAATGAAGATAGCCTTAATTTAAGTCCACATGATGAAGACCAGGCTCGACTTATTTTAAAACGTAAATTACAAAGGAATCGCACCTCTTTCACAAACGAGCAAATAGATTGCTTAGAAAAGGGTAAAATATTTTATAATTTTAATAAGCAATATTTCCAATATTCAAAAAATTATTAGTTCTATTTTTGGTTTAGTAAATATTTGTGCTATTATTTCGAAATAGTTATCCTAATATATCCTATGCCTTTGTTGATTGATTCTTTTGCATATATAACATCAAGTAGAATTCGAGCGCACACATTATCCAGATGTTTTTGCCCGCGAGAGATTAGCAAGCAAAATTGGTTTGCCTGAAGCCCGTATACAAGTTTGGTTTTCCAACCGACGTGCCAAATGGCGACGTGAGGAAAAACTTCGTAATCAGCGAAATACGCCAAATACAACGAACGCTAATTTACTTACATCAACATCAACATTATGTGAAAGTTCAAATAGTTTAGGGGCGAATTCAACAACAATAACTACCTGTAATGGCAGTAAGTTTATTATTAAATACATGACGTTACTTTAACCTAAAATTAGAAAGCATTATTTTGAAAAAATTTTAGAGTTTTAGTTCTGTATAAAAATCATGATTATAAATAATACAAACATTATAAAATTGCTTATCTTTCAGATTCGACGTCAGATATTGTATCTCCATCACCACTTATAAGTTTGACGCGTTCCTCATCAGCTCTTGGCGGATCTGTAGCGAACTGTTCTCCATCGACAGGTACACCTGATAACTTGCAAAACTCTACAGGAAGCAGTAGTAATAATAGTAATTCAGCTGAAATTTCTGTGAGTTCAGAAAAACCGTCTGGGAGCACAACTTTATTGGGTATTGGTAATGTTAACAGTACTATACACTCCGCCACACAAACTAGTGTAAATAGTTCGCTGCTGCCTCCTCTTTCACCGCATTTAAACTTTAATAGCAATTTTGGAAGTACAATTAATTCATTATATCCCTCAATGCATCATCATACGATGGCTGTATCGGACACCTATAAGTAAGTGCAAGAGTAATATGAAAATCAAATTAATAAACTTGTATAAGTGTGTATTCTTTTTTTTTTTGTTTTTCTGAAGAAGTGGAATGTTTTATGCACCGTCAGATCGTCGTTGGAATGGTGTGCCCTTTTCCATAAGATTAATATATAGTATACGAACAAAAACACTTCCTCTTCGGCGAAACTTATTCCCTAACGGAACCGCGTTTGCATTACTTCGAGGAGGGTCTGTTTTATGTTGGCATTTCAAGCCATGCTCTTGTGATTTTCGATCTGTATTCAGACCTCTACTTTTTCAATGCAGTTTCTTGGTGTCAGCCTAGTTTCTGGTTCTCCTTTTTAGGTCTATTTTTCTTTGCTTTAAGGACATACATCACATATGACACTAGCCAGTTCTCTGCATTTGCTCTCATATTTTATATATGCGGGTATTAAGTTGAATCATTTATTATGACAAATAAAGTGACAATAAAATGTAATTTTTTTGACAAATATTTGTTTCATGGATGTATTCGACTGGTGCATTTTGCTACCAAGTTTACTATATTCGGAATTACAAATTAAAATAAGATTTTCCCATATTATTAGCGATCCTCTCACAACTTATTAAGCATAAAAAAAGTTTTAAATAAATTTAGAAAAAATTAAATATAAGTCATCTAGGTTTTTAGTACATGTTAGTAACACATTTTTTCTGAAACATTTGGCAAATTTGGAAAGTTCTTTTAATTTTAACAGGTAAAATACTTTATTAAATTAAAACAACGTCTAAATCTAAAGTTGTAAAGGTTAACAAATTTAAATGGGGTGTATCTGTCACCATTCCCAAGGTTTTTAATTGTAAGCTTTGCAAAGTTTTAACAAACAATTATATTCTCAGTTTTTAATATTATTATCACATTATTATTATATTATTATTATTATTTTTATATCATTATTATTGTGATATTTTCTAAAGAGAAACTTTAAAAGGGCCTAAGAGAAAGGGCCTGAGGGAAAGGGCCTGAGAAGTGTGAGAAAGTTCTATCCACTTTGCTCTAGTATAATTTCAGTGCTTATAAGTTATGGTTTATGGGATTGTTTTAATTAAAAATCCAAGTGTATTAGTTGTTATATTCTGTGTTTTAAATATTTTTTAACTGTAATGTCGAGGGGTAATAGCGAGTCCTGATTTTTATTATACCTATAATTTATACACAATATTTTACAATTGTCTTCATTGTATTGCACTTACTAGCCGACAATCTTCAACCTCCCATTGGTGTTTTTATCATTTTCACTGTCAGCAAAGACAAAATTTAGCATGTCATCTGAGTACGCTTCTTCGTACAGAGTCTTCCTATTCGTCTACAGAGGACAGACGAACAATTGCAAAACCGTGTCAAAAGATTTGTGAGGTTTGCTGGACCTGGGATGGTTTACTGAATTATGTGCTGGGAGTTTCGATGTCAAAGATGATCGTTGTTCTAGTTGATCAGTTACTAAAAAAGGCGATAAAATTTTGCAAATAGTAGAGCAAGACCGACACGCAAGTTGTCAGACGACAGCGGAAGCACATGACAGTTCAAAATTATTTAAAAAGTGCAGGCTAAACAAGGACGCTTGACTGAATTACGATCAGTGAAACTTTGTTCTGACGTAACAAAATTAAAGTTACGTTACGTCTACGTTCAAAACCCAGTAACCCTCCAAAGGTGACTTTAAATCCTGAACTGATGGAGGATTGTGTGTTTGGTAGGATTGAAAGAGAATTGTCCAGCCTAGTTTGAAAGGAAATTGGAATGAGCTGATTTAGCCTGAAGTAACGGTTAATTTGGTCTTCTACTGCTTATAACTTGACCGCTTGAGTATAACAATCAAAGAAAATCGGCCTAAATTAGCAAACAGAAAATGAGTCGTGTTCTACTATGCAAGCCATACATAACTTGGAACAAATCAACGAAACTTGATTGGGAAATTTTGAGCCATCTACCGTATAGCTCAAACCCTGTACCCATGATGGCCATTTATTTCGGTATCTGTAAAACTCTCTTGATGGAAAATAATGACCAATTTAAGAGCCGCTGATAATCACTTGGCCAACTTTTTCGTCAATAAAGCACAGCAGTTTTATACCGATGGAACCGAGCTATCTAAAAACCGAGCTATCTAAAAAATGGCGAGATAATTTCAGTTATTTCAGTTTCAGTTATTCATATTAAACAGTCAAGATGCATTAATAAATTAAGGTGCTGAACTAATCACCCACCCAGTTATAATTTTTCGATTATAACTATATTAATTTCGATATTAAAAAGAGGAAGTTTTTTGTGACGATAACGTTATTTTTATATGACACCAGATGTTAGATTGGTTATGATGGACCATAACATTTGGTGTTACTGCCAACAGGTACAGCTAGTTAATCTGAAAACAAATCTCTGTTGAGGTAATTAATAAGTATTAATAAGCAAGAACTCCGACTCCGACCAGGGTAAATTGTGCAGATTGAATTTCGAAATTAAGCTCGGCGACAAGAAGTTATGTCAATTCAAAACTCTGAAGACGGATAACTAGAGATATCCTTGTCAGCGGTGAAGCACAAAGGATGTACACATATAAACCTTCACATACCATATTTATCACACACGACCAAAATGGCCAAAATATGACATTTAATTGACTCCAGCGCAAATTTACCATCCGCTTACAAAAAAGCCAACGTCACAAAACCCATTAATAGATAATAAAATTCTCTAAATGTGTATTCTGACAGAAAGAATACATATTAGATTTCCTAATAGATTTTCTAAATTTTCGTGTTATTAAAAGTTGCATCACACCCAAATGAGACAAAATTCAAGCCAACCAGGACTTTAAGAAAATTGTGCAAATGTGTCAGGTCAAACAATTTACAGCGAGCGTCTCGGAATTCAGGCGATGTTACCGAAGCTAATTGAAAACAATGTTAAAAATAACGAAACACTAATTGCATGGACCCCTGGAGTAGAAAAAATGTTTAGGTATGCAAACAAGAACTAGTTCACCCTGCTATCCTAATGCAATCATCATCGAAAGCCAAATTATATTTATGTGTGGATGCTAGCAAATTTTGCATCGGAGTAACGCTACACGAGTTAAGAGGTGGTCAGAAACACTCTCGCAATTTTTTATAAGCGCATGGCTGAAAACCGACAACGTCAAAGCACTTACGACCTTGAACTATTGGCAGTGTTCCAATCTGTGAAACACTTCGAGCACTTCGAAAGCCGTAGTAACACCATATTGGTTGATATCATCCTCTACCATATACATATAAACGAAATTTTGAGAAGGCAACACCAAAACAATCACGGCGACTCAGTTTCATCAATAAATACATATTCATATGTTTATTTAACATTTAGCTGGCAAGGACAATATTGTGGCCGATACCCTCTCTAGTGTTGTAGCAATTGATGGGAAAGACCAAGTTAATTTGCTCAAGTTAGTAGAAAGACAGCAAAACGACGCCGATTTAGTACCATGCGGCAACATTACTTGTTTGAAACCAAAAATATAAAATTTGCAGCCACCAACAAAACATTATACTGCGATGTTCCTATCAATATGTTCGTATATTTCACAAGACTCTCGAGAACAAGTTATCAACTCTTTACACAATTTGTCATGCCAACGTGAAAATATGTTGAAAGTATAATTTAAGTATCAATTTTGCAATTTTTATTCAAAACACTTACTCTTCTTGTTTTTATAACCAAGCATTTACATGACTTTACAACATGTAGTTCTTTTCTCTTTGGTTTATATTAATTTCCAACATACATATTTGAGTTAAATAAGCTTAATGCATGACAAACAAAGATATAGAGAAATATAGTCAGAGAAAATATTTGAGTATTATCCTCGCACTTCTCTGGGAGAAAGTTCTAAAACTAATCAACAAAAATGTTTTTATATGTAGTTATTTTAAAGAATATGTTAAAAATTTTATCCAATAAATTACCAATTAAATTAAAGAATATGTTAAAAATTTTATCCAATAAATTACCTGTTATTATTATATAATTTCATTTAAATTGAGCTTTTATTACTATTTTCAGTTCATTGTCATCCTTCACTCAAATGTCGTCATCACTAGGTCAACAAAGGGAATTAACTCCGCCATCGCTATACCAGTGTCACATGTCATTGCGACCACCGACGCATCATAATATAGGAAATTCATTTGGAAACACTTCTTTATCAATTGGAAATAATAGTAATAATCAACACGTATATTATGGAAGTGGTAGTGATTCTATAAGTGGATACCCTTCGCATGTAATTGGAGAAAATATTTCAATGCCTAACCCAATAACCTGCAATGCTGATTTTAACCGTGAAACCTCAGCCGCTAATCAATTAATTAATTCAGGAACTAGTGATAACTTATCAAATTCATCGTATATTCAACTAGGATATAATTCTTCTGCATCTAGTACAGTTGCTGCATCCTCGATTAGTTCTAATAATGGCAACAGTGCGACGGGTAAACAGCAACAGTTCTTTGCATCTTGCTTTTACTCACCTTGGGTTTAAAAATCTAAAAACTTATGTACATCGGTTTATGACTAAACATTGAAAATTGTTTTATTTTACATAACATAATATGTTGTGAATAGTTATTATATATACATGTGTATATGTATTTGTTCATCTTATGATAAGATGTAATATAGTATATAAATAGATTTATATTTATAGTATCTAAGCTTAAATAAATGGAAGACATTACTTAATTTAAAAAATTTTATATTATTTTGTATCTTTCCAGTCGTTGTTACCTTTATTTTGTATTTATATTAAATAATTTGTTAAAAGTAAATTAGTTAAAAATTTTATTTCTGGAATAAAATTATATCGATTATAAATCAATATGATATACAACATATAAATAAATTAGTTATGCTGTAATATGTAAGTATAGTTGTTACTGCTAATAACATATATATGAAATGCATAGATATATAATTATTATATATTGTTGCGTAGAAAAGAAATGGATATATTATTTGATTGGTATAATGATAGCAAAAAATAATACCTGTTTTAGGTGTTCTGCATGTAATTTATTTTGAATTTTCAAGAACAACGTGGTCTATGTTTGGCGTTCGCTCATTAAGGGTGTAAAACTACTCTAACAACTAATTTTACAGTCGTAATTTAAACCTCAATACTGACTTAAGTATGATTTAAACCACAAAGTTGATAACTTAAGTCCCTTACTGCCGACTATGAAATTAGTCGTGAAGGTACTCACGAAATCCATGAAATTTAAGCAACTCAAATATATAGTATTTCAATTTCAATAAGAGGCTGAGCTTAAATTTTCATCGCTTAAATCACATATAAAATTTTTGATTGAAATCAATTTCCATTTTTATGTAAAAATAATTCAGAAAGAAATGTAAAAAAAAATATTTATTGGAAAACTAATTACGTTTAATTTAAAAAAAAAAAAAATTATTTATTTCCTACAAATATTACAAAAACAAAATATACCCATCGACAAATCAAAAAATATTTGTCACTGTGTGGATGAATAAAAAGCATGCACAGAGCCCTTGAACTATGCATGCATATTATGACCGACGTAATTGACTGAATATTCAAAAAACACGATCAAACCCCTTAAGTGATGGCTCTTTTCGAATAAAATTGGCACTCGAACGCGTTGGTTCATATGCTGCCCATCCCAGTTTTATGAGAATGGCAATTGGATCAAGTGGGCCGGCATACACTATTGCACATTAAACATTTGTGTTGGCCCAATTTATCACAGTAGCATTAATGGGCGCACATTCTCTAATTCTACAATAGACAACCACTTAAAATTACATCCAATTTTTGGTCACACTTTCTTACCAGTGACTTTACCAGTGCAGCTGTAAGAGTTGTTTTTTACCAATAACACCTAGTTGAAACTCAATAATCTAGCATGGAGATTGACGACTTTTCATCCAATAGCCGAAAAATCCTAAGCTAACCTTTTAAATTCATTATATTAATCAACACCAATTTAAATAGGAAACTCGAATATAGCACAACTTAAAACTTGCAGAGCTGCTTTAGGCTTAGATCGCAATTATTGTTAAGGTTCACGTAAAAACCTATTATGGTTTCTACGGCAACCAATAACACTGAATGACTTTCTTAATTGGCTATGGATGGCTTTCTGCATTTTACGCAGGCATGAAAAAATCAGTACTGCTTTACTTTTCCCAACGTCTCTCAGGCCACTTTTTTGTTCAGTTTCAACAGTTTGCGCCTGTATAACGCAGCGTGACTGGTTTTAGCTAATGTGACAATAGGTAAATTATTTTCGCAATTTGACTCAATCAGTACATTCTTTTATTTTAGGGTAGGCATAAAATGTCCATTCAAACTATTTAATATGCAGCAAATTATGAACCAGTTGTTCCAACAATGTTGGGTTGCTTATATGATGCTCACAATTGACCCATGACACAAAGGCGACGATATATCGCATAAGAGATGTCAAGCGAATTAAATTATCAATATTTTTCTTGTTCACTTTATTCACGTCATACACCTTATTTATGTATTTTTTTATTTATTTTCACTAGCAAATCTGGGTGACCATATCAAAATTCAAATTCTATAAGAGCACATTAGATGGATATATTAGTAATGACTAGACGTCTCCCTTGACTTCTTCCATTAGATATTTCTGTAAGTGCAATTAATTAAACGCACCGCAGACTCTTCTACTTTTCGTCATCTT
>NC_051847.1:238584977-238593675 GCF_002237135.1 Teleopsis dalmanni | reverse complement strand
TATAAGCATTTCACATTTTATTTAGTTCAACTTGCATGGAGATAATGCAACACCTTCAGACAGACTAGATCCACCTATATTTGAATTTTTTAAATTCCATTACTTTTTTGTAATTAAATGACTGTTAAATTATTATAGTGAAAATAAAAACAGAGAGCTCACTTGAATCATTTAGTAAATCCATCTATTGTTAACTTAAAAAACGTTTCCTTAAGTTTTTATTCAATGTAATTATATATAGAATCTTACCTCAGAGAAACTTCCTTAAAAAATTTTATTGATTTCCCTTAATGAAAATAAGTTATTTTATTTCCATTATGATTCTCTATTAAACAAAAAATTATATGATATTTACAAAGATAAATATTTTGACAGAAAACGCATTAAAATAAAATAAACTTAAAAATATCATATGCCAGGTATTTTTAATAATTTTTAATTACATTCAGACATTACAACAACAGACATGCATAGAGATCTAATAATCGACTCAGTGAAAAAATATATCAAGGACAGAACCCTAAAATTACTCACAAAATTTGATACGTTGCCCATCCCCGCACAAACCTTAAGTTCAACTCAGGGTGCACAGAAAGATGTGCTGATCTACGGTCCGTCATCAGTTAAAAGATAAATGATAATAAATCTAGTATAGTTAAAGTTTAGGTTATTAGTAATCTAAACGATCTTCAAGACGAATAATGCTGTATTATCAAAATGTTGGGCACCTTATCAATTCGCAAGGTTAATGTCTTGAGGCCATACCACTGTGAATACTGTAAAGGCAACTAAGGAGGATACGATGCATATATGACACACTTTTACTGATGGAATTTTGAATATCAATAAATAAATTACGAATATGAAAAGGATTGGTACTCACTATTTATTTCATTATTTAAGAATGTTAAGTGAACCATAATCATTTTAATGATAAATCTTATAAATTTTAATATGAATGACTATACTTTGCTCTGTTACTTCTTCAAATTAAAAATATATTCAAGATTCTATCCCTCAAAAGAGCCAGATAACGATCAATCGTTGTTTCTTCTTTGTACTCATCAAGTAATATGATGAATTAGAAAATCAAAAGTTTTTGATATAATCACATAATATAGAAGCACAGATATTCACAAATAACAAACGATTACTTTTTGACGCAATATGAAATACGATCGGGATATCTGCAAATACTTATCAATAATATCTTCGAAGATATTTAAAATTGTTTTAGAATATATGATTGAAGTACTCTATAAATTATATTACTGACTTCAAAATAACAGCATATCAGAAATCAAATCACTCATCGGCACTCAAACACACTCACAATATGTAAGCAGCGCCATCTATAATAGATCATTGCAATAACAATTAACTTAAAAAAGAAACGTCTTTTGTTAATACCTTTTAAAAATATGTCCTGAGCCTTGACATATCATACTCGTATTTTAGAAATTCTAGTCTTATTGATAGTTCTAAGCAGAAATACTTGGAAAATGTATAATTCACGCTTCAAAATCAATGTGGTTGCATATAAATGATTTTAAAACGTAATAATTTTCCACAAATATTTGCTGAAAGCGATAGTAAGTAAATTCACATTCATTTTCCGTACGTGTCTTCCTCTTCATGTCGGTTTTCCTACAGATCTGTTGTAATTTTGCGTTTAATGAATTTTTTGATTTATGCGTTTTTGCGTTTTTTGCGTTTTTCCCGGGCGCTGGAACCGTTTTCTATCTGAATTTTAACATTCAAATAATTTTGTTTGTGTTGTGTAGTTGCACAGTTTTTGTGTAAATTCAAATGTGAACATTTTGGTTGGTGTTCGCGTTGTTCTTCCCTGGTATGTTCAATATTTTTAATTTCCCACAAGAATTAAAGTTGCAACATTTCATTAGTTTTCTGTTTCGTAAATCACAGCATGCACGGGAATTCTGAACAAGAAGTGTCCTGGTGTGTTGGAATAGTCTAATGTGAAACTCATGATTTACTTCATTCAAATTTCAAAATAAATTCAGGTATTTTATGCAATTAAAGCGATTTGTTCCATATTTTCGCTTTCAACAATGAAAATGTTTATAAAAAAATTTTCAATAGGAATTTTTCTCATATTTATAGTGTATTTTTAGCCCAGTTAAGCATCACATTAAAACTAAGGAATTTTGGTCAGAAATCAACCTATCCCGAGCAAATTTATTTAAGAGAGTGGGAATTATTATGAGACACTGCCCGTTGAGAGAAAATACTGTGAGGCTCAATATCAGAACCTCGTTGCATTATAGACATTGCATGGAGAAGGACGAAGAGGCATCGCCAATACACCCTCTGTCCTGCTTTCGCAAAACATAAACTCTCCCACTTAGGGTCGCACTTTTTCAATTCTTTAAGCTAAATGTGCTAAATTCTATTTTCCTAGCTCGTGTTAATGGCTTTGTGGGCAGTACTAAATAGTTATAGTGACAGGTGTCAAATTCTTAAGGATATCACAATGGACCTTATGGTCTAAGTGCGTCTACGGACGGCCCCAGTAACCTAACCTAATTTACTATTAGGTTATATTTTATATTATGTTTATAATATATGTATATTAATAATACATGTTTGTTTCATTGAAACAAAAATATTTACAAGTGAATCCATTTTCTCTGACTTAGTTACTTTAGTAAATAAAGCTATATTCAGTTTTTTTGGTTTTATAAGAAAACAAAATAAAATAAAATAAAATAAATAAATTTAAGTATATAATAATATAGAAATGTATGAAAAAAATTACATCAATCAATTCAAATAAATTAAATTATGGCAATTTTTTGTGCTCAACTTTAAGTTATCGGGATAATTCAACGAAATTGCCTTAATTCATTTCGGTTGCAATTAATTATGATAAATTTGTTAAAGTTTCATCAAGTACAATTAAAAGGGTTCAACAAGTTTAGTTACTTCTTTCGTCCTTTATTTTCTTCCTTATTTGTTTCTCTTGACGCGCTTCGCAGTGTCTTTTGCCGCCGCAATTTTTGGCTAAATTTTCCGCATTAAATATTTACGGTCAATCATAATCCGTTGGGATGAAAAATGAAAATAAATGGAAAATTACTTTCCAACACTGTTAAATACGATAAAGGAAAATTTTAAATATCCTGCTGTCCTTCAAATTGGATTTGCAACAAGTTGCCTATGTATGTACATAAATTTACTTTCCGGAGCACGTACCATCCATGAGCCATGTACCATGTACCATATACCATGTGCCAAGTGCTTATTTTCCTTTCTGCTGAAGCCCTAATATTAAGTTGATTTGCTGAAAAACCTAAATCAATGGATTCTCTCCTTATTGCTTATGTGTACATTTTTTAAATTGTATTATTTTTGAGAAACAATTTCATTTTATTTTCCGTATTTCACTGTGTTACTGTGTGAAAACTTATAAAAAGCATTTGCTATTAATTTCGGCCGAAAATTCTAAGGAACCGAGTTATTACATGAATAATTGATTTATATTCAAAAGGGAAAAAGGAAGCTGAATAACTCGATTTACTTTAAGAGCAAATTTTCTTTATGAACTTATTATGTTTTTTGAAAATGGAAGTATTTAAATTAAATATTTAAATTTAATTATATGTAATGTACTCGTAATGAGCTTTACAATAAGACAGCTTCAAATCCTTTTATTGGGCGAGCGCAGCATAAATGCTTATTGAATTCTTACTACGTATGAATACTTGAGTACTTAAGCTCTTGAGTTTATATGTGAACATCTATATTGCTGTTGTGATGTATGTTTGGAACTGTGTATCGTAATAACATTGATTGGATAAAATATGTCCCAATTACAAAGAAGAAACAGAAATTAGTAAATAAATCTGGCTATTGGTCACACTTACCATACATGATTCAATGGGAAGGTTTTTTTAAATCAAGATCAAACTCACTTGGTTTTTTAAAAATAGTTAATGATTTAATTAACGTAAACAGTTTAAGTAAAATATGATTAATAATTTAATAAATATTTGTTCGAATATATATAAGAGGGAAGGTTAGATTAGTGGCAATCTAAACTAACCAGTTGGAGTAGTAACCTAAGTGCATCAAAGCTCACTTAAGTACAAATAATAGCCTGTTTTGGGTGATAGAACTGAAGGAGTTACTAGAAAGTAATGTCTCAAACATTTTCAGCAGTTAACATGCCTTTAAGAGATTTAAATTTAACTTTGAAAAAATGTAAAGTACATATATCGTACGTATAAGTTAACACGTAATCAGCCACACTTCTATGTTTAAATAAAAATATCCGATGAATTATGTTTAAAAGCTCTCAGGTGAGAGTGTTGTAAAAAGCTCCCTCACATATGAAAGAGTTCAGTTCAATTTTGGCTCTGTAGTGTAAAACATATATTTAATAAAGAAATAAATAATTGATAATTGGTAATAAAATAATTGGCGCCCAACGTATGGCTCGAATAAAAAAAGTTTAAGGGCAATAAATGTTAAATGTGGAAGTAATGCTGAACCAAAATTCAGCTCCAAACACACCGAAGTGAAAAAACACGTTTTAAGCAAATACTGCGTGCGGAAAAGCTTGTCTCAGCACGTTTTTTGTATTTTGTTAAACGCGATATTTAAATTATTAATAATTATAAAAGAAAACAACTAAGTCAATTTAAATTGAAAATGACTATAAATTAGTGGATTGATTTATTTTATAAAAATCCGAACAGAAATAAAAATTGTTGTACAGTGGGAACTGTCCACGAAGAAAGAAACATTTGCATTAACTTTACCTCTTTTTGCATTTTAAAACAACAAACAATTTTTTTATTACAAACAAAAAAGCATTGCAAACGTGCAGCTGAGAGGTGATTTAAAATAAAGACAAAAAATATTTAAAGTAATCAACATATAAACAATTTAAAAGAAAATAATTGAAGTGTGCTGGTGGTTTCAAAAGGTACACAGTTGTAATACGAACAAAACATAATATAACATTTGGAGGAACTCAGGGCGCGACCAGTCACTTTCGCGACAACAGGAGAATTTTTTTATATTATTCTTAGATATTTAAGATATTTAAATTTACAATTGTATTGCTAGAATTAAATAAATTTTTTGAAATAATATTATTTTTGTATTATTATTGTTGCGATAGCCCTCCCTTGCAAACTCTTTATTAGAAACCTATTACCAATAGCGGCTCTGCAATAGAAACTTAAACATATACAGGAACGCCATAGAGTTGTTCATAGTGAAAAAATGAATGAAGACCAGCTGAAAGCCGTAATTGAGGCTGCCGTTAGTGGTGCTCTTGCCTCACAGAGGCAAATCTTTGAAAAACAATTAGATGAGTTAAGTAAACGTCTAAATAAAGTTACAGTAAATACCCCGGATGTAGAAATCTATGAGGAAACAAGAATAATCAGTGGAATAAAATGTGAAGAATCACTTGACATTGTCAAATCTCTGCCTGACTTTGAGGGCAGGCAAGAAACTTACGTGTCATGGCGACAAGCGGCTCACGTTGCTTATAAATTATTTCAAAACCATAATGGGAGCTCGAAACATTACCAGGCAGTTGCCATTATACGAAATAAAATAAAAGGATCGGCAGACATGGTTTTAGCATCCTTTAACACTGTTCTCAATTTTAAAGCTATAATAGCACGTCTTGACTTCACATACGCTGATAAGCGGCCTATTTACCTCATCGAACAGGAGATGTCTACCCTACGTCAGGGTAACCTGACTCTTTTACAATTCTATGAACAAGTGGAACAAAAATTGACTTTGCTTACCAACAAAGTAATTATGACTTATGATGGAACCTTGGCAGCATCCTTAAATGAAAAATACAGAATGGATGCGTTGCGCATATTTATTTCAGGTACAAAAAGGGCCTTAAGCAACATTCTTTTCTCGGCACAGCCAACCAATTTACCCGCAGCATTAGCTCTGGCACAAGAAGTTGAGGCAAACCATGAGCGTTATAAATTCGCAACCAACTTCGCGAGGAGTCTGGAAGATGAAGCTCATAGAACTGAACAAAGGCTTCAAAATAATGAAAGAAGTATGGGCAGATATAGTCAGGTAAGCAATTACGTTAAAAGTAATCAAGTTGATAATCAAAACAAAAATCCATATTTTATAAGACAAAATACTGAAAAAAGACAAGTTGAAAAAATGGACGTAGATCCAACCTCATCTAGGACGAGACACTGGAACAATACCAAAACTCAAAGGAGTAATTATAATACGTCAGAGAAATACAACAACACTATTTTCGGGGTTCAATATAAGGACCAAAATATGAAAAGAAAAAATGACTCTGAAAGATTAACAGGGCAAAAAATGCAGAGAGTGAATTTTATGCCACACGAAAGCATTTCTCAAACACAAGAAATGAGGAAATACGAGGAACTAGCCGAAGAATCACTAGTAGAAATTGATGACGATGCTGATAGTTTTGACCATGTTAATTTTTTAGTGGAAACTCCCTGCTACCATTCATAGAGCGGAATATTGCAGGGAAAATTATAAAACTGCTGATTGACACCGGTGCGTCAAAGAATTACATTAAACCTCTTAAAGAGTTAAGATATACAAAACCAGTAAGCAACACTTTTATAGTAAAATCAATACATGGTTTTAATGAAATCAAAGATAAATGCTTCGTGAACCTGTTTAATATTAATAGCACCTTTTTTATATTACCCGATCTTACAAAATTTGATGGAATCATCGGCCTCGATTTGTTAACACAAATCGATGCAAAAATAGATTTTAAAAATAAAAATTTGAAGTATAATACGGGATCAGAACCGATCCAGTTTTTAAAATGTGCGAATGTAAATTTCACTCGAATTGAGGATATTAAAATTCCAGAAAAAGTTAACGAAAAATTTCAAAAATTATTAAAAAGTGAACAAACGGTATTTGCTGATCCTGACGAATTACTTCCGTTCAACACAAATATTGTAGCTACCATTCGAACTGAGTGTGACGACCCCATTTATTCGAAACTATATCCTTATCCTATGGGCGTAGCAGATTTTGTGAATAAAGAAGTGCGTGACTTGCTAAGAAATGGTATAATTAGACCATCTAGATCGCCATACAATAATCCAATATGGGTTGTTGACAAAAAGGGAGTTGATGAACATGGCAACACAAAAAAACGTCTTGTAATTGATTTCAGAAAATTAAATCAAAAAACGATAGACGATAAATATCCCATCCCTAACGTGATGGTGATACTCGCCAACTTAGGAAAAGGAAAATATTTTACAACTCTCGATTTAAAATCTGGCTTTCACCAAATAGTTTTGGCAGAAAGAGATCGTGAGAAAACTGCTTTTTCGGTCAACAGCGGAAAATACGAATTTTGTAGGCTACCATTTGGCTTGAAGAACGCACCCAGCGTATTTCAAAGGGCTATTGATGACGTGCTTCGAGACCAAATTGGAAAGACATGTCACGTTTACGTCGACGACGTTATCGTATTCTCAAAAACAGAAGAAGATCACATTAAACACATAGCGTGGGTCTTGAGGAAGTTGAACGAAGCCAATATGAGGATTTCACGGGAGAAGTCCCATTTCTTTAAGGAAAGCGTTGAGTACTTAGGTTTCACGGTAACTGGAGAGGGTATTCGAACAAGCCCAAGTAAAATAGAGGCAATTCGAAACTATACTGAACCAACGACATTATTTAATGTCAGGTCATTTATGGGCTTAGCGAGCTATTACAGATGCTTTATAAGAAACTTCGCCTCAATAGCCAGGCCACTTACAGATATCTTTAAGGGCGAAAATGGTAGAGTTAGCACTCACCAATCGAAGAAAAAACAAATAGAGCTAAACAACAGTCAGCGTCAAGCTTTCAACAAGCTCAAGAAAATCTTGATGTCGGAAGACGTCTTGCTCCAGCATCCAGATTATGGAAAACCATTCGACCTAACAACGGATGCGTCATCTTTAGGATTAGGCGCTGTACTATCACAAAGCGGGAAGCCGATAACTATGATATCGAGGACCTTGAAAGACAACGAAATGAATTTCGCTACCAATGAAAGGGAATTACTCGCAATTGTTTGGGCTCTAAAGAATCTCAGAAATTATCTATATGGTGTTAAAAATTTAAATATTTTTACTGATCATCAACCTCTGTCGTTTGCGGTTTCAGACCGAAACCCCAACGCGAAAATTAAGCGGTGGAAAGCGTTCATAGATGAACATAATGCACAAATTCTTTATAAGCCAGGAAAAGAAAACTACGTAGCCGATGCGCTATCACGGCAGAACATTCATGCGCTTGAAAATATGCCTAGTTCTGACGCAGCCACCATCCACAGCGAATTATCAATGTCTTATGCAATTGAAGCGACTGATAAGCCAGTGAATTGTTTCAGAAACCAAATCGTCATTGAACGAGCAAATGTGACATCGACTCGTACTTTTATAATCTTCCGCGAAAAAACTAGACACTTGATCAATTTTTTCAATGAAGAACTATTGGAGAGTGTTAGAGAAGCAATAAAACCTGACGTAGTAAATGCAATTTACTGTGAGCTACCCATTATTGCTTGTATCCAGAATGAGCTCGTCAAGGCGTTTCCGTCTACAAAATTTTGGTACTCCAAGCATTTCGTCATGGACATATACGATAAAAACGATCAACGGGACATAGTAACAATAGAACACAA
>NC_051847.1:238581879-238584877 GCF_002237135.1 Teleopsis dalmanni | reverse complement strand
ATTTAGCAAATCCTCGTTCTTAGTGCTTGTACGTTTAGGTCGTGTTATATTTTATACGAGCACTGCTCTAATATATTTTAATGCTTACTTTATCCTTTTACACTGAAATAGCACAACTGCATCAACTCTGCTGCCACTGGCTGGCTTTAAAGAGCGGCTTTCACTTATCTCCATACTTTTTTGCATATCGTCAAGGCGAGGAGCTGAATGCGATATGCAATCGTAATTATTTTTATAAGCTCTTTAGACAGATTTGCTTGCAGCATTAAGAAACTATTTAAGCAAACTGCATGTGCACATAATCCTTGTTTATGGCTTGATAAACTGTGAGCAATGCAGAGTTTTATCCTGCAGTTGCAGCTAATTTATATTCAAATATATGTTAAATATTAAACAAGCCTTTTAAGTTCTTGTTATCAGTTTTTTTTCTCTTATTTGTGATTTTGTTAAACTTGTTTTTACTCTTTTTTTTGTATTAAATGTACTTAAAACTTATGCTTTACTTTACCTCGTACCTAACTGGATGATACATAACAAGCAACAGTTAAGTTACTTTTATTTTCATGTGTAGTAATTGTCTTGTTATTAACAGAGAAAATTATCAATATTGATACTTTCATTCAATAAGACTCTTCTTTAATGAAAAAATTTTAAGTTTTTCACAATATCAAAAGTTATCACCGCTTTTTGTTGGTGTCCAAATATTTGGCAACACTAATCCGACTATGTCTTGCAAAGAGATATTTGAATGGTGACTTTTAGTGGCACATTTTTTGTAAATACAGTCATGTGATTCGTTGCTCTTTAAAAAAGTTGTATTGATTTCACAATAAGTGAAGTATCTGAAGAAAAAATTATGTAGTGCTTTATAACTATAAATAAGGTAAAACTTCAGGACGCAAAACCTCACCAGATACAGAAATATTTTGCTTGATTCCGTTCTGAAAACTTCAATGTCAAACACATGTCTCACTCTGGTCGCCCAGTCTTCGAAAAACTCGATGTAAATATGCAACTGCTGAAGCAAGATCAACACTTAAACTGTCAAGAAATGGTGGATATGTTAAATTTAGAATTATTTCGAATCGGTAGGCTATACAGCACCGCTCGATGTTTGGGTACGACATACATTAAGCTAAAGAAATGATTGACCGAATCTCACTTTTCTTTAAATGGTTGATGAATCGACAGTTATGTGATGTTTAAAGTACTTTTACTCAATAGTTTCTGCGCTCATCTGGATAATCCACTGTAAGAAGAGCTTATATCAAAAATTCTGATAATGAATTATGCAAGTGATTTTATAGAAGTGTAGTTTAAAGCGCATATGTCAGAAGATATGTCTGACGAAATATATTTTACATATGATTTGAGAGATTGCAACTCTAAATTACTGTGAGCATCCACAGTAACATTACAGTTCTCTCAACTCTCAACTTTAAAGTTTTTGTGAATATCTGCATTTCCTGATGTTGATGATTTTAAAGCAGTTAGAATTATACTACAACTCAACTTTTTGACCCGCATTGACCTAATGACTAACAGTAAAACGCAGCTTAAACAAAAAGAAAATTGAAACATTTATGAAGCGAATCATTTTATTCGAAAAAAATACATTAAATACAAGATTATCACACGATCATAGTGCAGAAATGATATCAAAGCCTCGATTGACAGCTAACAAGGTTATATTAAGTGTTTGGTGGAAAAGAAAAGAAATGGTACATTATAAGCTGCAATGCTACAATGGTTAATTTAGTATTCTGGGCTTCATCAATTGAATAAAATAGTTAAAAAAACGTCTAGAATTAGACAAAAGAAAAAGGAGTTGTATTTCGTTCTGACAATGTCAGTGCATACTCTTTTTTGAAGACTCGCAACAAATTGACAGATCTTGGTTAGAAAATATTGATGCATCCACTGTATAGCCCGGATATTACAATATTTAAACACTGTTTGTGTCGGTCTCTGCAAAATGGTCTCTTAATGATTACTTTCTATAGCAGCCAATATTTTTGAGAGGCAATGGCTCAAAAAATCCTAACCCTTCGATTTTAATCTTAGCCCAAAAAATCGATTTCTCTTTTGTATATCAATCTATAATATCAAAATTCTATATTCATTAGAAAATAATGCCAAACACAATTATTGAAATAGAATTTTATTTTAATTAATATCTCTTCCGATCACTCCAAACTCGAGAAATGGGTTCGATTGAAGCTCCTGCTTTAAACTCAATAGATGGATATATACGTATGGAAGTGCTTTCCTCCGCAAAATTGAAAATTAAATTTAAAGGCCCGTACCTTTAAAACCTATACCCCTGCAATATTATATTTGAATTTATCGGACAAATACATAGAAGAAATATATTAGCATTTAATGTTATATATTATACTGATTAGTATAAGATGAATTCAACTATATCCACTTATAATTTGCCAATGTATTCTTATAATATTTTTAAATTAATAATTTAAATTTTAGAATTGCTTAATACACATAGTTACTTTCCTGTTCTTTATACATTTCCGGTTTCCGCTTCATATTGCAACGATTCAAAATAAAAATGCATTTATGTCTCCTGTAGGAACGTGTGTATGCACAAATATCTTGTTAGGAGTGAAGTCTTTATTTTTGCTCATACATGGAAATTGTTAAAATATCAGAATACAAAAAAAAAGATTGAAAAATATTGCAAAAATGCACAATTTTCTTGCATTTCTTCGCTTTCAAGCAGCAGACAAAACAGCTACTTGCAATGCAAAATGTTAAAGGTTGATGTCTTCATTTTAGAAAACCTGATCAACGTCAAGCACAATAAAAAATATTCTGCAACAAAATGTGAGTTAATCTCCTCATATACTTTAAAAAAAATGTTTTAAACTTTAACTAAAGGTAAATAAAAATATATGCAAAGTTTTTTGAAATATAATCAAGAATCATTTCAGAAAAAACTTCGTATTCTGCGATGTTTTTATAGCCCATATATAACTAA
>NC_051847.1:238575075-238581779 GCF_002237135.1 Teleopsis dalmanni | reverse complement strand
TTACGCATGAGAACGCGGATAGCGTTAAGAAAATGACGCGTAGTAGCATAAAAACGCTATTGTGCAGCACTAGTCATGGTTTCACATACACTGTCGAACTAATAAAATGACAAAGGAGTTAAATATATATAATATATAATTCATTTCAGATGTGATTTAAATTTTTTCCTTAATTTCTGCTTTTGTTGAGCTAACAAGGTGAGATTGATATGATTTCTTTCAGATATATGTACTCACTCGTATTGCTATTTGCATTTAAGCTGTGAATAAGTTTGTTGGGTGTACGGGTACGGCGAAGAGGGTTGTAACTTGAGGTGAAAGCCGCATATATAAATAATAATTAAGGAGTATGATAATTTACATTGAATTGCGGAAGTTTCCTTTGTAATTAATATGACATGAAAATAAGCTATTTTGAGGAAAAGGATAATATTTCCTCATTGCCACAAAATAAAAAAATTATAATGAAATTAAAATCACAAAAAGATTAAAAAATATTAATATACAAAATAGAACATTTTGATTGAGTAACAAGCAAATAAAATTAGTATCCTTTAAGAATAATTTTTATATATAATAAAAATTACAATTTTACGATTTGTACACGTGTTATACGTTTTCCCATCTCGGCACCCTTGTGACAAATTTTCTTCCTTTTTTCGTACATATGTATGTATATGGTTAGCTGAATTTTTCTCGAATTTTATTTTTGTTTTTTCTGTGATCCTCACGAAATTGGACCCTTTTGTAACACATCAACTGCTATCTTGTATCAAGGATCAAGTAAGTTGCCTACTTATAAATTGCGTGTCTTGGCAGCAGCTGCCAAATTTATTGCAAATTACAAACGAACGTAGAGATACCAGCACAGGATAGCAAAAATAAAACGATTGCAGAATACAGATGTATACTTTACCACGTGCCATTAACATGCACAATGTCTTAGTCATCATGGTGTCCTGTCATGTATACCAGTGTGCCGGTATACCGATATACCGGTATACCATATACACGTACGTAGAAAATCTGCTGTTAGCTTGGCAGAGTAGTTAAGCAGTTGATTTACGTTTGCTGCAAGGATCAAGTTGTAGTTGCTACTTTTGCTAAAGCTGTAGACACATGCTTGGTTGAAATGTCCCGCAGTTGAAATTACTGCCAAGGAATGCTATATAGTGGCTTAGCTCAACTACATATCGTTGCTTTTAGTGCTTTTTGTTTCGTGTCTACAAAAAATTATACACTTTTATTTTGTAATTTTTTGAAAACTTGTCATAGCAGCTGCTTGAAAAATTGAAGCAGGATATAAGTTTTTGTGAAGACTGCTCCAAAAGGAATCCTAACATTCAGAAATACATAAATATGGACATGCTACATCCATTGAAAAGTACGCGTTTTGCCTTTAACGTGCTTTATTGCTACCTTTTACGCGAAAGGACTCACTCAACAAAACAAAGCAAATGTGCCGCGTCTTCCTATTGTTCCTTTTCCATACTTGTATCTGTTGCGGTAACAAAGGAAACCAGTTCCAAGATACTACGGCACATTAAAAATCCTTCGCGCAAACGCGCACGTAAAGGCAGGCACTGCTCCTAGCTTCTGTGCAGAGAAGAAAAAGCCCTCTTACCACGTTCGACTTGTTGAGGCCTGCGCAGCACTACCTTTAATAGAAGATACTCCACATTTTTTTTGCTAACCTTTGGTGTATCTTGTATCTTTTATTGCTCTAATACACGTTTTCTATCGCAGATGTTGAAATTTTTTTTATTCAATTTCATTTATAATATTCTCGATTTATTTCAGAAACGTGTTCGCCTAGCATGATTTATGTATGAATTCAAGTAAATAAATCTTTTGTTCGAGTTGTTATAAATCTTCGCAATAACGTCAAGGAAACAATGTAAAAATATTGTCCTTGAATTTCCAGCGAGCAAAACATGCTTAGACATGCCAACATACGGTTTACAGTTTACTTATTGATCTTGAAGGTAACTATTTAGCGCTCCTGTTTACACTTTCTAAAGGAAAATTGGGTTTTCCATATTTTATTAGGGAAATTTTATGTTTTCCTTTGTTTGCAGATAGTTCAGTCATTGATGCTGCCAGTTGTTGATATATTGTGATCAGCGGGAAGTTAGTGCATGCGGTTGAGTGTAAAGTATCTAATGGATTTTGCGCCATTTGAACTATTTCTGATAACTGACTGCATTTTAGGAACAATGAAAACCCATAGAAGTGATTAGAAAGTAGAGCAGCATTTATTGTTATTCACTTCTATGAAATTTAGAATTAACTCCAGTAGTTTTAAGGCAGGTAAATTATAAGACACTGTTTCTTTAAAACAATATTTTGTTACAAAGAAAGGCACGACCAGGTGTATTTAAAAATATCTTAAAAAGATAGCACAGATAAGATAAAGAAAATTTCACAGAAGTTAGTTCTTCCTTTATTTATTTAAATACATATTACAATTATATTAAATTGATTAAGATAAGTACAACATGGCTTCAGCCAACTTTTGGAAGTGTCATTGTATTTTAGCAGTAAAGTCAGAAGAAAATGTATTTTTTTATGTACGAAGTTCACTATTTATATTTTAAGCCTAATAATGAAAAAATACTAACTTGTCATTGAAAATTGCTTTATTGTTTCTTAAAGTATTCTCTTTTATGATTAATACACCTTTGCATGCGTTTGAACCATTTGTCAAAGCATTTCTTCCAATCCTCATCAGACACCTACAAAACATACTTTTTAAATGCAACAACGGTTTTTTCCGCCGACAAAAATCGTTGTAAACGCAATTTATTCTTGACGTTCGGTAACAAGAAGAAGTTATTGGGTACCAAATCAGGACTGTGCTGCGGATGACCCATCAATTTCATGAGAAATTCTTTGAATGTTCAAACAGTCAGTTGTTAGACGAGATGTGTTAGCATTCTCATTGTCTTGATGGAGATGAAGAATGATCTAACGGTGCATGTTTGTTTTTCGTTTATTACTGAAGACTTCCGGTAAAGAAATGGTTCTATACCACTCGAAATTGACCGTTTTACTTTCCTGTAATGGTACTCGTATACTTGGCACATGATCAATTTTCCCGACCATTTGCTCGATCACGAACAACTTTTGTTGGATTTAGTTCATCTTGAAACACCCATACAGTCGACTGCTGTTTACGTTCTGGCTCATACGCATACGAGTATATCTATGATTCGTCACCTGTTACAATTTTATATATGTACGTCTTTTGATGCACCACCATTATACTTCTTGAGCATTTATGTGCACCTATCGACAATAGCATATTTTTGAGATTTTGTCAAATGATGGTGGATCTAACAAGAACAAACCTTTCGCACGGCTAAATGATTGTGCAAGGAAATTTTATATATCCTGGTGGAACTATTGCCTACTGTTCTAATGCCCTCAATCTCCCAGTATGTCGCAGGACGATCTTGCATTAGTAGAAGAACTGCAGTCACTATTAAAATCATTGTACCAGCATTTCTCAATGGCAAAGGATATAGCTTCATTGCTAAATGTGGAAGTAAGTTGATCTCTTACTCTTGTCACTCATTCTTGTCTAATAATCCACGTAATTCCATTTTTTCGTAAACACTCAATTCACAAATCACACAAATGACGCTCTTTTGACAAAAGGTCTAAGGTAGGTCTATGGTGTTTAATAATGTGAAACTTTTGTATGCATGCGTCAGATGATACCAGACAACAATCAGTGTTGCCAACGCACAAAATATAAATAATGACTCTCGTACACAGAAGTTTTTTAAATAAAACAACCGCTACCAATGTAAAAACATTTCTGTTAAAAACATTCTATAATTATGAAGTTTCTAAACCTAAAATAAAAACTTGATCAAAAAATGTATTAAAAATCATTTTTAAAAAGTTAATATTAGCAAAATATCATCAAACATCTAAAATTGGGAAGTAACAAGTTTCTCTGTTAGTAAATCAAATTTAATGCACAATTGCAGCACTAAAGATAAAAACCTTGTATCGTATGATTTTAGTAATATATAAGTAGCTAAAAAGCCAAGGTTAGGTTAGTTTATACTAGCGATCCTAAGGATCTACTCAAGCTGAAGAACTTAGTATATAATTTATAGCGCATTTTAATGTTCTGGTTGACAAGGTAACGATAATAATAGCTTAATTTGACATGGGAGTTATGATATATATTTGTTTACTTTTAATATCCCTTCTATCAGTACAAGATCTTCAATATGGTGAGATCACCATATTGTGAGATACATTACAATTTACTGAAATCCATAAAAATTACAAAGACTTCAATAGAATTCGCTACAAACTGAAGTTCTATGGATTCGCAAACTACCCCTGCATTTAGTAGCTGTTATTCTCATAAATTTCATCTACTTAAAATTGATATTTTGGGTCCAGCCTCAGACATTAATTTGCTGTAGTAGCCTCTCTTGCTTCGTATTGTATATATTGCTGTAAGAACAATCTTATCTGTACAAAATACCATGATATTACAATATTATACACAACAAAAGAGAACATGTTTAAGCCTGCTAAGACTACACTAGTCTAGCAATATTTGCCTAATAGCCCTACGTGTAATACCCAGTGCGTTGTAATATTTCGATATATTTGTAAAAATGTTGACTTTTTTATAAGAAATACCCATCGTTAAGGTAAGATAACATCAGGTCGCATAAAGAAGTGAGATATATGCAATTGTCTTATTGTTCTGCTGAATACACTAGCCCTTACGGTTCTGAAATTAGTTTGATTTGATCTGATGAGCTTATCTAATGGTGTACATCTTCGTTTTGAAATTAATAAATACATCTATATTAATATATTTATATTAATAATATATCTATGTGTAATATTTTAGCTATAATTTAGTGGACCTCCTCCATGTTTGAAATGTTTTTATATTTTCATAATGAATACCATTCAAAAATACGGTTTTCTAATTGCTTTTATATATATATATATATATATATATTTATATATCTTGATATATTCAGACTTTCAGTTGGATTTCTCTATTTATGACGTTTATTTCAACTTTTTTATCTGTTAGTGTTACTCTACTGTCTCAACTCTACTCTTCTACTTTTAAGAACCATTGGCTTATTACAAATTACCTGATAAATTAAATATATATACATATACCTATGTAGGTGCAAATATATGTTATCTAAATTAAGAAAGGTTGGTGAGAAATATAGATGATACTCATGTTTTCAATAAATTATTAATATAGCTTATAATTATGAAATATATACATATGTATGTATATATATGTAGGAGATGTACATATATCCGAAGTAAGTATACGAGTCATTCTGTGAGAACTTTAAGATAAATATAAGAACAGAAAGTTGAAAACCTTTCCACTTATAATTCGATGGTGAATCCAGATATTGAAATGCAATCGCACAAATTGAAGCAAAAAAGGAGCATCTGTTACTGCAACATGCTGTTGCGGTAGTAATTTATAGGTTGTATCTCTTCTCCAGAGGCAATTGAATAAAATCAGTTGCATTCGAATCCAAAGGAAAAAAAATTTATATAAAAAAAATAAAATTGTGAAGTTTGCAAAGGAAATGTGCAATCCTTTTCATAATTTTTTTTTTTGCAAGAATGCAAATATTTTATGCCAAAATTGTGTTAACCTTTCTTTAGGATTCCATCTTTGTTTTATACGAGTATGCGAGTACTTCCGGTATTTTGAACTCATGTAATTTAATATATTTATTCATTGTACAAAACAGATGTATTCAGTCCTGGACGAATATATTGTTTCCTTTGATTTATTGGATCTGATATATTCGTATCTTCAGTTGATTTCTAAAAATGTAATCACTTTCTCAGCTTTGAAAAATTTAGTGTACTTATTTTTGATCATTTTTTATAAGAGATTGATTCAGACTTCTATATTTTTGAAAGTTATATTGCAAAGTTTATATGTACTCTCTATAAACTGCTAAAAAGCTCAAAGTTCTAATAGGTGATATTAAAATTTTAAGCCTGCAAAATTATTAAGGCTATCGGTTATTAAAATGAGAGTGATATTTAACATAATTTAGTATAAGTTAAATACTGCATTCTAATCTTAAACTTTTAGAACTGATATGCCACAATTCTAGACTAAGATTTGATGTCTATAGTATCGAATACCATTTACTTAATGAAAATCGGGAAGTTTCCAATATAATATTTACTCCTACGTACCTTTTTAGTTTTGATGAGTATTCATTAAAAAGATTCGTTCTACTTCACATTTAATGAATAAACCGCCGATATGTTTTTTAGCTTATTATATAGTGAGCAAATTGTTACTCACAGCACAAGTCCCAAAAAGAATTCTATATCCTATAACGACTTTAGTCGAGGTTGTAGCTCAACGGATAAGTAGGAAACTATACGTAGGAAACCACCCCACCCCACTTAGTAAAAGTTTAAAAATATGCGGGGTTGATTTTCTTAACGACTTAACAGACGTGTAGTCCTGCAAAGTTAGGGACTTCGCCAAGTTTTTAGATATGTAAGGTTTGTTAGGTTTCATTTGGGTGTGGTAGTCCTTCCTTTTAGCGTTGTCTATATGCTGATCACTTCGGTCATATCGCTATACATTGTGACCGAAAAGCTTCCGGAAATTTTAAATAAAACGCAAAATTCTTAATCTTCATCAATATTTATTT
>NC_051847.1:238544987-238574975 GCF_002237135.1 Teleopsis dalmanni | reverse complement strand
TTTTTTTTTTTTTTTTTTTTGAAGTTTTTTGTAGGGATCACCAATTTATGGCTATTTACCATAAGTTTATACAAATTAAAAAACACACTTTTTTATTGCTGATTAACTATTTTATTTCTTACTTAGCGTCTACTTGAAGTTGGTTGTTTATTTATACAAAAAAAGGATCATTTTTGGTTTTACTTTGCCGGTAGAAGGCAAAGTGAACGCTACACCCTCATTAGTTGCTGTACTCCGCATTTAGCGCTATGACTCAATTTATTTATTGATCAAATGTAAATTTTTAAAAAAACATTATAAAAAAAACTGTGCATACGATTATTATGAATTTTGAGATATTGAAAGAAAACTCCTTCATCTTTATATAGACATATAGATTATCCCGATCGGAGTTTTGCACGGTAAGATATTTGATTGTAAAAATATGTAACTTCAAAAAAAAATTTCAATATTTTTTGATGAAATTTGTATGATATGAATTAAATATTAAGTTGATATAAATTAAATAATTGCTTAGTAATATATTTTTTAACATTTGTCATCTTTCTTTTTTTCTCAAATGATTGTTTTAAGAGAAATAATAATTTTCATATTTGATTGAATTGCCTTGTTCTAAGAATAATGCATTTTATTATCTTTAAAGGCTGTGCATTGTGATTCTTGTAATAATATTTTTTTTTGATTAATGTTTTTTAAAAGGATAGATATGTGGTTCTTTGCCACACACTTTATTTTAAATACAAATAAATATTTATAAGACGATCAAAACGTTGTGTTATCAACACGTGCAAAAAAAGGAAGAAAACGAAGAAGGAAGCCAGTCGCCAGCCACTGAAGATAGCTGCTGCTTAGAAATGGTCCTTTTGCCCACAGATTGCGCGAGTGCGTGTGCATTCACACACAGAGGGCGCTACAGTATGTGTGGCGAGTTCGCCACAGTAGTCCCCCCTTAATAGCTGGACCGGTGGTCTGGTTTGTTAACTGTTGATTGTAACCTGCTAAGGATCTTTCACATCAAAGGTTACTTGCTTCTTCGTTTGCGTGAGTTTTCCTTTGTTTTTAGGTCTGCAATCTACGTCGACTTCTGCAAATTTTAGTTCGATTACTGCTGGCTCGAAAAAGGCCGGTTTCAATCTGTTTATTGATACGTTAACCTGCTTACCGCGTACGTCAACCGTAAAAAGTCTGTCGTTGATTTTCTTAATTACCTTATGTGGTCCTGTGTATGGGAGCTCTAAAGGTTTCCTTACATGATCTGCCCTTACGAATACATGCGGCGCATTGCCCAATGCTTTGTGAACGAATATAGCTTTGCTAGAATGATTGGACGTCGGAATTGGTCGTACTTGCTGGATGTGCTCGTGTAATGTTGCTAGAAATTTTTGTTCGTCCGGAAGCGTGTTACTTTCCACGAAAAATTCTCCCGGTAGACGTAATGTCGTTCCATACAGCATTTCAGCTGCTGAAGTGTTGATATCTTCTTTATAAGAGGATCGAAGTCCGAGTAAAACTGATGGTAACAATTGTATCCAAGCGTGTTTAGGTCGCGACATAAGTGCTGTTTTTAAAGTGCGATGAAATCGCGCAATTAACCCGTTAGATTCTAGGTCAAACGGAGATGTACGTATTCTTTGCGTGCCTAAACGATTTGCTAGCGCCTTGAATAAAGCTTATTCGAACTGGGTTCCTTGATCAGTTGTTATGATCTTCGGGGACCCAAATCGCGATATCCAGTGTGCGTAAAAATTTTCTGCGACTGTATCGGCGGTGATATTTTTCAACGGAACGGCTTCTGGCCAACGTGTAAATCTGTCCATCATGGTTAGCGCATATCTGTAACCGTCACATTCGGGAAGTATTATTAAGTCCAAATGTACATTATCGAATCGCTGATCCAATGAATTGAAAGCTTGTGGCGTAAGTTTATTATGCCTGTTTATTTTTGCTTGTTGACAACTTTGGCAAGATCGTACCCAATTCGCTACATCTTTTCGGATTGACGGCCACACGTACGTGCTGCATAGTTGTTTTGTCGTTGACTTAGTACCAGCATGTGCTAAGGAGTGCACTGTGTCAAATGTTTTCTTCCGAAGTGATGATGGAATATATGGTCTGATGATTCCTGTTGACACATCACAAAAGGTTGACATATCTCGAGATCTATAACCGTAGGCATATTAATAGCATCAATTCTGGATAAACTATCAGCCACTATGTTGTCATTACCATCTATGTATGATATGTTTGTTGTAAACTCTGCAATAAAACTCAGTTGTCGTAGTTGACGTGGTGAAACTTTATCTGACTTTTGTTGGAATGCATAAATTTAGTGTTTTTAGTACTGCTTCTACATGTTCCAAATGCTGCTGTTCACTTTCTGAGAATATTAAAATATCGTCAAGGTAGCAGAAGACAAATGGCATTATCCTGAACAATGAATCCATATACCTTTGAAAGGTTTGCGTAGCGTTTTTAAGACCAAACGGCATGACTGCAACTTCAAATAACCCAATGGGTGTACTTACTGCGGTTTTGCATATGTCATCAGCTTGCATCGGTATGTTATAGAACGCTCTGTGTATATCAATCTTTGAAAATAATTTGCTAGCATGTAGTTTTTCCGTCACTTGATCTAGGTATGGTATTGGGTACCTATCTGGTTTGGTTTGCGCATTTAGCTTTCTGAAGTCACCGCAGGCTCTCCAGGCACCTGTTTTCTTTTTGACCAGGTGAATTGGACTCGACCACGGACTGTTTGACGGACGAATAGTTCCTTGCTCCAACAGCGTTGAAAATTCTACGCGAATTGCTTTTAATTTTTCCGTTAAATAACGGCGTGACCTTTCATGCACTGGCTGACCATCAGTGACTATTTGATGACAGACTACAGATGCGTCAGGGAGGCTATAGTTATTTGCACTGCACAAATCAATGTATTTGTTGATGATTGTAAAGAATTTTGAGTTTGGATCCAATGTGTATACCGAATGTATCGATGTGGTTTCAACTGCACCAGATGACGACAATGTAGTAAGCGGGTCTAATAAACGTCTTGATTTTATGTCTGGAATTAGACCATATTTCGCCAGAAAATCTGCGCCCAAGATTGGACATTTGACGTCTGCTATAATGAAGTTCCAATTGAAATTGCGTCGCAACCCAAGATTGATGCTAAGTCTCTTAGTACCGTACGTCTTAATAAATGAATTATTTGCTGTGAATAATTTTATATCATCTGGCACTAGGCTGCGTTTTACTGTGATTGCTGTTAAAGGAATAATGGATACATCCGATCCGGTGTCAATCAGAAACTTCATATTTGAGATACGATCAATCACATGCAAACGAGCTTCTTCAGTGCAGTGTTCCCGGACGTTGTTGTTTACTGCACTTGTGGACGACAACGATTTTAGTTTTCCTTTTGTTTGATATTAGTTGTTTGGCCGCCGAACTCGCATGGCTTTAAGCATTTAGTTGCAGCTTTTCCAAATTTTATGTGATAATAACAGACTTTTCGATCGTCGCGCTGACTTTTAAACTGAGTTCTGCTAGAACTGCGAGCCCTGCTTCGCCTCTGTGAGTTTCCTGGTCGACTGAGCTCTATTGCTATCTCACTTAGTTTACTTACCACTTGTTGCAGTGATATTTCTAACGCTGTCACACGCGCCTCCAATGTTGATTCCTCTGCACGCAGATAAGATGCAACGAATGTTGCTAGGCAATCGCTGCAACCAAAGTGCTGACAAGGCGTCTTCAGACATATTTGACGCTGCCAGATCTCTCATCTCTCGAAGCAACTGCGTTGGACGCTTGTTAGACACGTCTAAATCCGTTAGCAATTTAATCAATTGTTTCTGACGCGACTCCCCATCGTTAAATTAATTCATTTTTCAACGTTTCATATTTGCCCGTAGCTGGCGGATTTTTTGCTATGTCTGAAACTTGACGAAACGTTTCGCCGTCTAGTGCTGTGATTACCGTGTAGAATTTGGATAGGTCAGAGGTGATCCGATTGATGTGTAGTAATCCGTCCACTTGAGTAAACCATAACTCCGGGTCAGTTTGCAAAAATGAAGGCAAATTTGTTAACTTCACTGCATCAATATCGTTTTTTACTGTTGTGAAATTCGTGTCTGCTGCTGCTGACTTTGCTGTTGTTTCTTTGTCGGCATTTGACGTTTCTGCTTCTTTGTTCTGCTTTGCATCACCCAACATTGTGTAAGTTTGTTTTGACTCTATGAAATAAATGAATAACTTGCGCTACTTCCAATTATATGTTTAATTTGCGTTGGGGTCACCAATTATGTGGTTCTTTGCCACACACTTTATTTTAAATACAAATAAATATTTATAACACGATCAAAACGTTGTGTTATCAACACGTGCAAAAAAAGGAAGAAAAAGGAGAAGGAAGCCAGTCGCCAGCAGATGGCGCGAGTGCGTGTGCATTCACACACAGAGGGCGCTACAGTATGTGTGGCGAGTTCGCCACAGATAGTCGTTTTTTTTATTTTTTATTTACCATATCTTATTTAGCTTCGAATTATAGTTGGCAGTAAGTCTCCTGCTTTGCTTCTGGGCCGTATATGGCGCTGTGGAGGTTCACGTTTTTTATCAATTAATTGGATTTTTGATAAAAAATGATCCATTTTTGAAAAAATAATATGGAAAAACTGTGCATTCGATTTTCTTGATTTTGTCTTTAAAGGAAAAATATCTATATTGCCATCGGGCTTTTGCACGCTATGATATGATATATATGTTAGAGTAAAATAAGGTAGAAATAAAGGTTATTTTTTATCATTTTTTTATGATAATTATAAAATAATCGATTGACGATTTAAAATTGTATTTCGTGATGTGTTTCTGATCATTTTACGTTTTCACTTTTTTCAAATGTGTGATTTGGAGGGAGATAAGACATTGATTTTTAGCATGTTTTTGTGCGATTTCCACGCATACGATTTTTCTGATTTTTACTTTATTTGAAAGCCTGATTTATTGCCTTTCAAATGCATGTGCGTGCAAGTTCATCGAACCCTTAGTTGTTTTTTAATAATTTTTTTAAGTAAAAAAAGTCAGTTTTTTTAAAAAATTTGGTTTTTTTATTTTGTGAATATCTCATTACAAAACATTACTTATTATGATTATATAAATATTTATTTAAATAAATATTTTATTTAAAAAAATCAAATGTCGTCACTATCACTTTGTATAACTTTATATTCAAAATTCAAAACTTCTCGCAAGCAATTTGACAGGTGACAAAAATTCGAACGAAAAAAAGTGAGAAAACCATTCACCATAGTTACATAAACACTTCTAGTGAGTAATTGTCAAAAGTGAAAAAATCGTTCGAGAAAATGAAGTGAGAAAGTTACATAAACGAGCCACTGGTCATATCCAGAGTGGAAAAATATCTAGCTCTACCTAATTTATCTAACACATCCTCTAAGCGGGTCAAGGGAAACTTATCGTTAACGATTTTCTCGTTAAGTTTTCTGTAGTCTATTACTAAACGCCAATTTTTACTGTGGTTGATTTTTTAGGCACCAAAAGTATAGGTGAATTATATGGGCTTCTTGATGGTTGTATTATGTCATCTTCAAGTAATTTTTTTACTTGAGATTTGATGTCATCGTTATGGCAATGAGGTAACCTATAGTTTCTTATATAAGTTGGGATATTATCCACAGTTGAAATTTTTTCTGTATAGAAATTATTTTTGGAAAGCTGTTCTTCATCTAAATGAAAAATATGTTGGTATTTGGATATTATGGGCAATATCGTTCCAGTGTTATCATCATTACTTAATGGTAATTCATCTAAAATTTTGTGTAGTCTATTATTGTTAATGTTACTATTGTTCGTTTGCAGGATATTATAATATTGTAATGGTTGTGACTTCAGCTGTAATTTATTTATAGTAACATTGTAATTATTAATATTCACAATTCTTATGTGGCAATTGCTTTTCGCTGGCACAATTGTATTAGCCATGAAGACACCTTTACTGATTTCTTTGTTGAATAAAACAGTATTTTCATCAAAATGTACATCTACTAGTAAGACACGTTCCGTTCTTGCTTCAGTAGTAATCGGTTTGCATACTATTGGTGTTTCTGCTTGTTTATTGCCTGACTGTATCGTTAGAGTAAAAGAATAATAGTCAATGACTCCCATATATGTTGTTAGGAAATCTCTTCCCAAAATACCGTCTACCTCGATTGGAAAATCCTCTGTTAACACTGCGAAAGTTTGAGTTATCCATATTCCTTTAAAAAGTAAACTTAATTTGGATGTTCCTAGGGATAGTGTTGTGTCTTGCAACGACTTATTTCAATCAAATTTCTCTTTATTTACTTATTCCATTACACATCTTACACTAGTTATTTCTTCAAAACCTTAATTGTCTTTTAACTTATTTGTTTAAGTAGTTAAATTAATTATTCCTCGACATTAACTTATTATATAAATTATTTCACTACATATTTTACAATAGTTATTCCTTCAAAATCTTAATTGTCCTTTTAACTTATTTATTTCACAAGTTTTAATTTTAATAATTTCTTCTTTCACAAAATTCAAAACCATAGCCCATACTCGTGCTGATATTAAAAGACAACTGAACTACCTGCTCTCTCAATCAAAACCGCATGGTTTTTTTCACCAAATTTAGAATCTTTACCGATCCCAAATTTGGTGTAAACAACTAGCAATAATTCAATTGGCATGCAAATGTCACGCCATACAACCGTTACTACCAACTCCAGGGGCGGATTACATTATAAATTAATATATTCATATTAATTAATACAATAATATTTTATAATCAATATATTATATTCATCATTAATATAATAATTAATATAATAAAATAATACAATATTAATCAACTAATATAATAAACAAAATTAACACATTAATAATACAAAAATATATCGATATTAATTTATTTCAATATTAACTCCCATAGTTTTCCAATTTACAACAATAGTACATGTTCACTCGTTATACCTGTTAGTTTGTATGTGTTGTCAGAGTTATAGTCAACGTTAAGGTTTTTTATAATAGACACTTCGGCACCAGTATCTATTAATAATCTTATAATAGTGTTTAATTCAGAACAGAAAATTGAAATATAGTTAGACAGGGTTTGGTTTAGAATTTTAACAGTATTTAATTTCGAACCAGTGGATGGTTCTCCATTTCCATCTCTGGTTGCTCGTAGTTTTCTTGAGCGTTAGTTATACGCACACGCCTATTTGGTATATTAAGATTATTTGATACGCTTCTATTGTTGTACCGGTTGTTGTTAGCACGGTTCGTGTTTGCATTGTAATTGCTTTGGTTTCTAGTATTTTGATATTATGGTTTCCATTCCAGTTTGAGTGTGTATTACTAATATTTCCGTTATTAAAATTTCCTTTATTTCCGTTATATCGATTGCCATCAGTATGATAATTCCTTCGATTTGAATTATTGTTACCGGGATGTCGGTAATTAGGAATTCTGTTAAATGCTAAGTTATAGGCTAATAACTGTTGTTGCTAGGTAGGTATGTCCATATTCTCTGCAAATAGCCTGGCTTTATTAAAGCTTGTCGGTTATGCAGCTGGCACAGTTTGGAAATATAAATGGTTTAAACCTTTTTTGTAAGCTAATAATGCGTTATCATCATTACATTGGACAATTGCAATACCCTCTGGTGAGCATTTGTCGTAGTTTCTCTTTAGCAACGACGCATTGTTAAGTTTTGATAAAATATCAGACATTTTATAGTCTTTTATATTTGAATTACCTTGTTTTGTGTCATTTAGTTTTTGTAAGAGTTTAGGGACTGTATCTTCTAATACAAAATTTTCTCTTAGATTATCAATGAGTTCTTTAATAGATTGTGGAAAACCAATGGGACTAACTCTAATACGTACGTTGTGCTGTAGTTTGCATTCAACCACGTATTCGATAAAATAGCTCTTATCTGCTTCCCGTAATTTATTGTAACTGTCTTTTAACCTGAATATGAATCCATTGAGCTCAGACACTTTTCCAGTGAATATTGGAAGGTATTTTTCCAAAGCTTCAGTATTTAATGGTTGATTAGCTATTGTAGTATTTGGGGTATTTGTATTTGTTGTCTCTGAATGGTCAACGTTGTTCTGGTTATTCATTTTGAATAGGTAATTTTTTGCTGAATTGTATTTGAGTTGATTTTTTCTATTTCTACCGTCTTGTATATAGCACTAACTTTACTATGTGAATAGTCTAGACGCTTAATTTTTTCTGTTATAGTGGCTGTTGTATAGCCACTATTTGATGATTTTTTCGCGTTTTTAAGAATTAAATGAACCTCACTAATGCATGCAGTCAAGAACTAACTATCTCTGACATAAGAATGGACTAAAAAAAATTTTACAACAACAATGATAGGAGAAAGAAAGAACTAAACAATTGGGGACAACAAAACAATGTGGCAATATGACAATAGAAACAATATAGATATTACATTTAATTCGTTTTATTTAAATAGCAAATGATATATATTGGTGGAATTCACATTAATAATATATAATTAAATAATATATAAAGTGGTGGAACTCACAAAAAAAATTTTTTATTACATATTGGATAATATTAGTTTCAAAGTTGTTTGATTTTTCTCTTTTCTTTTTTTTTTTCTTTTTATTGTAATAAAATTTCTTAAAGATTGTATTTAAAATAAATTTTTGTTTTTGTAATTAATTTCTCTTCGTCAAAAAAATTTTTTTTTTTTTAAATATATGAATTTTAGTTTTTTATTTATTCATTTAAACATTTTGTGAGACATTATATTTATGCTTATGTACATATTGTTTAAAATACATATTTATTTTATAAGCTAATGATAAGCTAATGATTTTATAAGCTGAATGATGACATCTGTTGATTGTTGCTGATGTAACGATTGTGGATGTTGTGGTAGCTGTATCCTACTAAGTTGTATCCGGTATCTGGTCTTCAGTTCACTTAATTTATTTCTATTTCACTTGCAAGAATTTTAATTTTTATATTTTTATCAAAGTTTTAATCAACTCGGTTTATCATAGAGATTACACCTAAAGTCAACTTGAAAGTTAATTTGATTTGGTTTATATTTTATTTAAGTTATTTCATTTGTTTTACTTTAAATTCACTTGTACAAAATTTTAGTTTTTATATCCTTGACTTTATAGTCTATTGCTTTGACACATTTAACAGTTTCCTGTATTTATTATATTTCTTTATTATTAGTCTCACTTTATTATACACAATTATCAATTTATTTAATGGTTCTTACACTGCAATTATGCAGTTTGGCAGGATCGTCATGTGGTGATATTTACTTTGGTCCTTGTTTGATGATTAAAACACATTACTATATTTATAAAACTTTACTTTATTTTTCAAATTTTATTTTATTATTTTTATTATTACACAACTGTGATCTCAAACAGATCACGTATTACTCCAGACTTCCATTTAACAACTGATTTTTTAAACTTATCCTAAATCTTACAATAGCTTCTTTTTTTATTTTAAATGCTACATATTTATCTTATTCTAACAATAGTTACTTAAATCTAACAATGCTCTTCTTAACTCTAATTGGTTAATTTTATATACTTTATTATTATTATTTTTATATACTTCCTATTTATAATCGACACATTACCTAAGACAAGAAATGCATAGCAAGTACTTACTGTGCATTTGTTTGTCATGTGTCTCATATTCACATGTGATTGATTAAAAATAAGAAAGCGAAGTTTATCATATGAGTATTCAGTTGATACTGATTTTATTTTAAAAAGTATGCTGTATTTATACAAAAATAATCTTAAAACTAACTTAACTAATTTACAATATTTATTACCTGTTATAGCTTGTTTGAGTGGACTGTATTGCATTACAAAAAAAGGATACAATAAAATCCCGGCACATAGGATTTTTATTACAAATATATTTTTATTATCGATACGGTGCCGTGTATCATAAAATGTATTTTAAAATGTGTTTAATATTCTACAATGTTACTATTTTAGTTTTGGGTTTTTTTATTACCCGTGTTTTTTCCTTCGTATATAATTCTAAGAATTTAAACTATAACAGGCTTGGAATAATAAACTATCAGTTTAAGGACATCCTGCCAGCGTGTTAAATATGCACAGTGCACAACTTATTTTAATTTTAATATAATTTTTTATGATTTTAAAGAGAAAACTGGCATTTGTCTTAAAATAACATGTTCATTATTGAACAACATGTGTTCCGATTTGTGTGGTCTCAATATATTTGACACCACATGAGCTCTTAACCGAATTTTTAGCGGCAACTTATTTATGTCAGAAGTATCGTTTTCTGATTCATGCCATAAATTATAAAATACAGCGGTTAGCTCTTTTAAATTGGAACACAAGCGTTTTGAAGAATATGAATGCAACAGTCATCAAAAGTGGCCTTAACATTGAGTAATGTCAACCATCGATATACCATTACACCCTAAAGAATTTGGGTCATGCTAGTGCAACGACCACATACGCTTTATCACTTGGCTCCTGCATTATGTTACATATGCATTTGTAACTGCTTGAGTCAAATGCATTCAAAATGTAACATAATCAAAGTCAAAGCGACAGTTCGACAAAAGTGCATTTAATAAATTATGACACATATGTTTTGTCTACAATGCAATGACTTATCAGATTAAGCATTGACGTAGATCATGGGCACAACATTCCTGTAACTTTAAAGCTCTATAATCATATGTTTTGTCTCGAACGTACATGTAATAATGTAAATCAAGGTAGAAAATCTCGTAGATTAATAGCAAAAGATAAAACTTGGATTTGTATTTAATTATGAAATCTATACGGGCAACTTCATTTTTCGAAAACATTATAAAGTAACCAGGTTTCAGTAATCTATCATTGTGTTTAACAAATGTTACATAGTGATCAATTTGAGAACATTTAACACAATATTTATTTAGTGTTTCTCTACCAATTTCTTTTATTTTCCATGTGAATAAGTCATTTGAGTTAAACTGTCATAATTTAATAAAAAATAAGACTTTATTTTCTATAATTAAAAGGATAGGCTGTAATTGTTCCTTTCGCTCTCTACAGGGATTAGTGATTTGGCGGACAGCAAAATCTACAGATTTTAAGTCCTGTAAAAAAGAAAAGTAAATACGTAAGTTTTGAAAATTATACAAATAACTGACTATGACTATAAAATAGGCAGCGCACTCTGCCCTGGAAGGTTTTGCAAAGTCTTTGAAAGTTTTTTTTGAGGAGCAGGAAATAAATAAGGAAAAAGAAGTAAACTGAGAAATTTCGGACGGACCTCAGTTGCTTGTGCCACAATTAAATTTTTAATAGTGTCAGTGTTCACAAAAAAGGTATTTTTGTGTTTTGTCTTGCGGTTCGCCAAGGCTTGTTCAATTTAGTTTAAGAAAAACTATTTAAATTAGTTAATTTGACTTTATTAAATTTACTTTACTTTACTTTTATAATTGAAAGAAAAACATTTTTTAGAAGTATGCTACGCGAACAGACGCCAAGTAAGTTTTTTCGCCAACAACTGAACACTCGTGTTTTTTTTGACTTATGTTTTGTCACTTATGTCACTTATGTTTTGGGTGACCACATGTTTTTATTTTAAAGGTGACCAGTTGTGCGTTTTCGTGGTTTAACAGTCAGTATTCTCTGATTTTGAAGACTTAACCTTTAATACATTTTCAATGAAGTTTTATTTTGTTTCCAAATTGTCTAAATCTGCGATAAACTATATATAACGCAAAAAAATGAACAAATTAGAATAAGAAATAAACTAGGGATAATAAAAATATATAAGGGAAAGACCAATTACACAAAAATACAAAAACAAAATCATTTACCAATTTATAACCATCACTTTGACATAGAGCAGGAAATTTCCTAAAGTTATCCGCAGTAGATATTTCAGTAGATAGTAACTTCCTTCGCTCTGTTAATGTTGCTTTCCATTGAAGTAAAACTTTATTGAGATTGTCGTTGCTATTGACAATTATTTTTACTTTGTATATTGTTGTCGTTAATATTGACAATGTGTTCTTAACACTTTGTAATCCACAAGTAACAAAATTTAAAATACAATGAATTTAACTTAAAATTTTTACTACGCTATTTTTACAATATAAAGTTACAAAATTGTTTGCTTAAAATTTTTGCTTACACGTTCTACTAAAAAATCTCTCTACTACTGCGCACCAGTTATCTACCTCTTTTTTTGTGTGTCTTTTTATCCGTCCCCTTCATATCTATCCAGGGATGCCAGATGTGCTGTTTGGTTGTACTTGTTGCTTACTTATGTTTCACTTACGTATCGTAAATACGTTTGGGTGGACACCACAACATCTATTTCAGATTTGATAAAGTGGAGAGATTCTTTATTAGAGTTGTCTGCGAAGAAAAATTGGAAAATTATTATCTTAAAATATTCAAAACAAATTTTAAATACACAGTATTATCTACAAATATATATTTTCGTCACCTTCCTCTAAATCTAAGTTTACTACACATTTAGTTGGCGTGTGTGATTCGGTCTGCGTTTAATAATGCCTTCAATGGCTAATTTATTTCTATAATTGTGATAAAAGTCATGTAACTTTCCTGAAGCTTGTTTTCCTTGGCAATATCTTTGGTAGTATGTCTCAGATACTTCACCTTTAAATATTGCTGGAATCAAATATGATAATTTTAATAAAACCGTAGTAGATAACCTAAAAAAAAAAAAGAAATATATACCTATACATTACTTTTGCACATTGTGTACTAACGTATTGTTGGAATTTTGCAATAAATGTAAAATAATCGCTTTAGAAATATTAACTGTTTCCGCATTTAACAGCGGAGTTTCTTCTTTGCTTTTATTTAAAATTATAGGCTCTCTAAGATGTAAAACGGATATTAAGTCTTCCACAGTATTCATTTCAGTCAATTCTATAAGAACAACAGTTTCTGCTTCCTTGAAATTTAATAGAATAATAGTATATAAATTAAAAAAACAAAGTGATCGAAAACTATTTAATTTAATAGTTTTTTCGGTTCTTTGATTTTATATAAAGATAGTAAAATCCAAATGCACCTTTTAGTTGAGAGGTTCACGTACCACTGATTTATTCTTAAAACATATTATTAATAATAGCAAAAACACAACAAATGGAAAGATGCGGTTATTAAAAGCTTTTTTTTGGTTGTAAATAAATGTTAAATAATTGAAATTAAAATAAGTATAAGAGTATCCAATTGACTTAACACAAAATAACAAATTTAATTAAAGCAATATAAATAGGTATGGCATACACACACAAAAATTTATTTAAATAATGCTTTACCTTTACATATTACTTTGATAAAGAAGTTTTCATCTGTTAAATATTGCTTACAGCTTCAAACTGTTCTTCATCTATAACAAATCCATTTGAATAAAAACTTATTTCATTGGTGTTTAAACAAAAATGCTTATTAAATACACAATAAAAATGATTTAATTTTGAAATAAAAAAGAAAATTAAAATGTTTACAAATAAATTAAACATTTTTCTTCATATTAAACTAAAAATTAAACAAAAGTATCATTAGAACAATAAAATAATTCACAAAAATAAAAATAACACCAAATTTGTTGTGTCAACATTGTGTTTGCAAATTACATTGTAATTAATTATTGCTTATAAGAATTAGTTAAATAAATTATACAATATCAATTAATATTTTTTTTTTCTTGGTATCGAACCTGGGGGAAAAATCTTCCAAAGATACAAATGGCACGTACTATTTACATGCCCGATTCATGCGCAACCCAATTGAGTCATATGTGCCTACGGACTAAAAAGTCCCCTACATTCTCAGCTCAAACTCTTGTAAATCCCTGCAGTACGACCAATTAAGGTATTCCTTCACAGGGCAGGTTAGAAGAGCACTTAGCGTGCTTTCACTCCGATTGTGTACTAAATATCAAATTATATTTTGTATGTGAGCCATTGGCCTCTACCACTGCTTGCAGTCTGCTTTTCATAGATGACATAAGCTTTTTAATGTCATAATTTAGGGGAATTTTGGCCCACTCCTCATTAACATAATCCTACAACTGCGTTTTGTTAGTCTTCCAGCCGCTTTCTTTTTTAAAAACGATCATACAGTTTCTATCGGATTGAAATCCGAACTTTGTGCAGGAGTGTCTATAACTTTTGAACAGCTTTTGAACAGTGTCCATAACATGCATAAATGCGATTTATGTTTTGGATCGTTATTCTGGTATAGTTTGAATTTTAATTTTGTTGGGTAATTTGATTCAACAAAGCCAAACTTTTGTGCACTGGATACCAAATCTGTCTTTAAAATATCTAAGTATAAATGTTGATCCATTCTATCTTCAATAAACCCTAAATTCCTTACACCGTTGGACGAGATGCAGCCCCATACCATTACTGAAAGTTGGCCAAATTTAACAGTGGGAATAATATTCTTGTTTTGATATGCTTGAAGTAGTTTTCTCCAAACTTTTGTGGGTCCTGCATTATAATAAAGCATGATTTTCACTTTGTCACAGAAAATTACATCATCCCAGGTTTCTGAATCATACCTTAAATATGTACTAGCAAACTGAAACCGTTTTTCAATATTTTGAACAGATGACAACGGTTTTTTACGTGCAACTCTTGAAGAATAATTGTTTTGTAATAGCACTTTTCCTATTGTCTCCTGACAATATCAACAATATCAAATTACATTTGATTTTTAAAATAATAATTATTGTAATGATGAATATTAGTAAAATAATCCAATATATGTGGTGTTTATTAAAATCGTGATTATATTCTAACATATCTATAATCTGAAAATTTGATTCTGTTTCGTTTTTAATATAATTTATTACTTTAAAATTGTTGATATTTACTGGTGTTACATATTTCTTTATTATCTCTTTTGCATTAATGTATTCTATATTATCTATAAAAGTTTTGTTATTTAAAGTAATTGAGTATGTTCCATTTAATTTAGCTCCATTTACAGTATGATTTCCTGATAATAAAATTGCTCCATCATTTATAATTTCAATATTTTGGTTGCTTTCTTTTGTTTATTACATTTTTAGTCGTTTCTTTTGACTATTTTATTTAACATACACTATTATACAAAACTACTTTTTACAAACTACAAAATAGTACAAGTTTACTCTAGGAAAATTAACCATCAACTAACTGTTGTTATCAATTGCCTCTCATACTTTAATTTGTTGTTAAGGTGACCAGTTTATGTGGTTTTATCTTTTCAGCATTGCCAGGTGTCTTTTTCCTTCAAGAATGACAATTGGATATTTTCTGGGTTGCCATCTTTGTTGTACTGTCGCCACAGTATGGTGGCTCCAACGGGCGCTGAACAGAATCAGTCCTAAGCAGGACGTGTGAACAGTTGTAGAGGTTTTTCAACACAAATGAAACATTGTTCCGGTGATGTGTTGCGGGAGTCGGTCGCACTAATCGCATGTGTTTGCGAAACTCCGCTATGAAAATCTGCGGGCTGGTGCATTGTTGGTCGTCCTCAACAAACTCGTTCGGTAGTCGAATCGGGGAACCATACAGCATCTCAGCAGTTGAAGTTTGCAGATCTTCCTTGAAACACGTTCGTAGGCCTAGCAGGACTGTTGGTAGTAATTCTGTCTAGGATTCTACTTCGTGACACATAAGTGCTGCTTTTAAAGAACGGTGCCAGCGTTCAATCATACCGTTTGCCTGTGGGCGGTATGACGTGGTGTGGACGTGTTTTGCTTCTATCATTTTGGTCATGGCTTTGAAATAAGCTGATTCAAATTGTAGGCCCCGGTCCGTTGTTATGGTTTGCGGGCATCCAAACTCGCCACCCAGTTTGACCAAAAAACAGATACTATGGTGTTTGCCGTAATGTCTTTTAAAGGTATAGCTTCAGGCCACCTTGAAAAACGATCAATCATTGTTAAACAATAGCGATACCCTTTATCCATTGGCATCACAATGATGTCGATATGTACATGGTCGAAACGGTTGTCTGGCATGTCGATTTTAATTGGCCGAAAATTATTGTGTCTGTGTATTTTTGCTCGTTGACAGGGTAAACAATTTCGCGCCCATTCAACTATATCAATTCGCATGGAAGGCCAGACGTATTTTTGTTTTATCTGATGCAGGATGGATCTTCCACTGGGGTGTGACATGCCGTGAATTGATGCGAAAACCTTATGACGCAGAGATACTGGCACGTATGGCCGAATTGTTCCTGTAGACACATCGCAGAACAAAGAATTTTTGTCGTTGAAAACAATTGCTTGCAGTTTCAAAGATGTTTCCCCGTGCAACAGCGTTTTTAACTCTTGATCGTTTTGTTGTTCCTCTGCAACGGTTGATAAACTGACAGCAGTTGGCAGCGATACAGCTGAAATGCGAGAAAGAGCATCTGCCACAGCATTGTCACTTCCAGATAGGTGTACAATGGTTGTTTAAAATTGGGAAATATAATCGAGATGGCGGAGCTGTCGTGGTGACGCCTTCTCTGGTTTCTGTTTGAAAGCATATATCAGCGGTTTGTGGTCCGTTTTAATGACGAAGACTCGTGCTTCTAGGAGGTGTTTGAAAAAACGAATGGCGCTGTAGATTGCTAATAATTCTCTATCATATGCGCTGTAATTTTTTTCAGTTGCTGAGAGTTTTCTCGAAAAAAATCCAAATGGTACCCAAGTGCCCTGGTCATATTGTTCTACGGCAGCGCCAATAGCAACGTCAGATGCATCACAGATAAGTGCCAGCTCAGCATCAGGTGCTGGATGTGCAATTAGTGCAGCATTCGCAACGCTGTGATTACAGTTATTGAACGCATCGAGACTTTCGGGAGTCCAAGAGATTTTTCGTTTGTCATTCTTTTTGATGTTTCGTACCAGATCACTAAGCTGTGCTTGATGTTGCGATAAGTGTGGTATACAACGCCGGTAGTAATTCAGAACACCTAGAAACCGTGCTAGGTCACTGACTGTGTCAGGTTGTTTGTAATTTACTATTGCTTCAATGCGGTCCTGTGGTGGTTTAATGCCATTCTTGCTGACCGTGTAGCCCAGAAAGAGAATTTCCGATTTACCAAATTGACATTTGTTGACTGTAAAAATACTAATAAATAAATAACAGAACACCGGTTTTAGCGTCAGTTTCTGCTGACAGTTTATTAACGACTAAAATATACAATGAATGTGTATAATTATGCGTACAATGTTTGAAAGATAGAGAGAGACAGTAGCGGCAAGAAACAACCCTTTATTGCGCTTTAGTTTTCACATCCTGGGGCCCGCGAGTTGCAGAAACCTCGAGTGGATACAGTAATTGAATTGGTCTCTTCAAGGTAAGATTGTTACCCATGTAAACATCACAATCTCGTATTCTGTTGTCTCTTCCGTGGTATACATTTTTAATGACACCCATTTTCCATTGTAGCCGAGTTTTTAAATTATCACCGACTAAAACAATATCTCCCTCATTTACACTCCTTGAAGCACGAGGTTTATTGTAGTGAATACTCCGTAATTGGTTCAAATATTCTTGCTGCCATCTTTTAAGATACCTTACGATTAACGCTCGACGTTTTTGCCATAAATCACCAACTTCTGATCTGTCATAGTTAAACTCGTCAATAATAAAGCTGTGTTGACACGAATTTAAAAAATGTGCTGGTGTTAATGGTTCTAAATCCTTTTCATCATTTGTTATGTAGGTTAAAGGACGAATATTTACAACGTATTCAACTTCTGTCAATAGTGTGTTCAATTCATCGTATGTCAATATCAATTTCCCAATAGCTGACTTCAAGCATATCTTGACACTTTTCACTAATCTTTCCCAGAATCCACCCCACCATGCCGCTCTTTCTGGTATGAATTTCCATGAAAATCCTTTGTGGGCTGCATTGTTCTGAAATTCTTCGGATTTAAGTAAAGTTTCTAGCTTTTGAAGTTCTTTGTTTGCTCTTTTAAATGTTTTGGCATTACCTGACATGATTGTTTCTGGACAACCACGACGCGTTATAAACCTTCTTAAAGCGTCAATACAACTGTTGGTTGTAAGATTTTTCACCAGTTTGTAACGACCTTTTCCCGGCCCTATCTATAGCTGGGGTATACTCAGCGAGTATACTAGGGTTCGTTATAAGAAAATTTATCTAAGTAAAATAATAGAGACACTTCTGTTTAAAGTAGCGTTTATTATTTAACAAAAAATAAGAAAATATAATCAATTTGTGGAAAGCGATGTTGAAAATGTTGCTAATGATGTAGAATGTTGTAATGATGTTGTAGACGGTGTAGCATGTTGTAAAATGTTGTATGGTGTTATAAATGTTGTAACGATGTTGTAAACGGTGTAGGATGTTGTGAAATGTTGTATGATGTCATAAACGCTGTCACGATGTTGTAAACGGTGTAGAATGTTGTGAAATGTCGTATGACGATTGCTTGCAGTGGTGCGCAAGTTGCTAACCTTGAAGTGAAAGAAATTCCAAATAGCTAATCTCTAGAAACTCTAATATCAATATAAAACAATACCTTTGTCAGCAAAAGCCAGACAAGGGTTCCTTCCTACTGTTACGCCTGGCCACGTCCGTCAGCAATTGCCAAACGCTCGTTGTCCACACGCCTTCTTACAGTGTTGGTGACTCGTCGCCCATTCCTCCATCAGCTATGGCCAAATGGAAGTCTGGATGACTAGTTAAATTACCCTACGCCAGCAAAAGCCAAGCAGAAGGTAACTCAACTGGTTAAATTACCCTACGCCAGCATAAGCCAAGCAGAAGGTAATTCAACCATTATCACTTCACCCAAACTAGTTCATCCATTCACATGGTGATCGTCAGCAATGGCCAAACGAATCAACATATGCCTGGACCAACTAGTCCGAGCTCCCACTATCATCCCTAATAAAAGTGACTTACCTTGAAGTGAAAGAAATTCCAAATAGAAAGATTTGGCAATTTCGCTGCCCTTTTATTTGAAATTCCTTCCATTACATACAAAAACAATAATTATTTTCAAATAAACAAAGTCCCGTAAATTTGTCAAAACAAATCTCTTATTGTTGTACGCATTGCAATCAAATTCAACAAAAATAACTGCATCACATAAAAAATGCGTGCACAATATTTTTCTTAAATTTGTTTATGCAGACAAACAAGAGAAATAGTTACAACAAATTTAACTAACTTTTATTAGCGGCAAAAAATTAATCAAAACATATTTTACTTTACAGGGTCATTCGTTTATAAAAAATGTTTGTCTTTGATATGTAATTTACAGGGTCAAAAATAGGTGTTACTGCAGAAAAATTTTATTGAATATAGAAATATGTTTTATTAAGTGGATTTAAAACTCATTATAAAAAAACCCATTATACTATTAATTAAATTTGTGAGCCTATATTTTAATGCAAAATTTGGGCCTTACAAGTTCCAAATGGATTGCTCTTATAGCTACGCATGTAAATAAATTTATATAAACCTTTTCTTGGTAATTCTCTCTTTCAATTTTTATATATAGTGGTCCTGCAAAATCAATTCCAGTCGTCTTGAATGGTCTGGCTGTTGTAATTCGTTCAGTTGGCAAAACAGACCATTGTTCATTAGCGCTTTTACATCTGATCCTTTTGCATACTATGCATTGACCTACTATATTTTTGATTAGTTGGCGACCTTGTATTATCCAATATTTCTTTCGTATGTATGCTAGTACTACATTCACACCTCCATGTAGAGTAACTGTATGCGCTTCAATTATTAACAACCTGCTCAGACGAGACAGTTTAGGCAATATAGCTGGTTTTGTCAAACTTTTGTCGTAATCTTTATCTGAAATCCTGCAACTAAGTCTTATCACGCCATCGTCAATAGTTGGATTTAAACATAATAACTTCGATGTTGTTGGCAAAATTTTTCCGTTCTTCAGATAACTAGCTTCTTCAGGAAAATATCTTCTCTGTTCCAGTTTTACCAAAAGTTTTTCGGCTTCAGCAATTTCCTGCGCACTTAAATTTTTTACGTCATTTATTTTTGATGTCTTCTGTACTGTCCTGTGAGATTTTTGTGTCTGCATGTTGCTAATAAACTTCATAATATAGGCTGTTACCCTTAACACTTTTTTGATGTTACTATATTTGTTTATTGTTTCAAATGATTCGCTTTGATTGACAATGTTTTCATTCAGGTCCGAAAATGTTAATAAAATATCATTCATACTCTTGTTGCTTGCAGAATGTATTTGCTTTGCCGATAACCAGCTCGGACCATTTTTCCATAATTCATTATTAAACAAATTTTTGGCTGTACAACCTCTAGTTAAAAAATCAGCAGGATTGCTTTTGCCATCGCAATATTTCCATTCGTATATGTTAGTTAGTTTTAAAATTTCTTTAACTCTTGTTGTAACGTATGGCTTTATTTTATTTCCGCATCCCATAATCCAATTAAGTGTAATTGTTGAATCAGACCATAAGTAGTATTTATCAATCTGTAACTCTAGAGACCCTGATAAAAATGCTTTAAGTCGTACTGCAATAACAGCTGCCGTGAGTTCCAACTTTGGGAGCGAGAGTTCATCATTACCGCTCTTTGTAATTGGGCTTACTCTGTTTTTTGAGCAAATAAATTTGTTTAAAACTATCCCATTCGCCACTGTTCTCAAATATGCCACAACTCCATATGCCTTTGGGCTTGCATCAGCAAATATATGGATCTCTATAAAGCTTTTCTCTGCGTGACACAAACAACGAGAAATTTTGAAATGTCTTAATATTTTAAGTTCGTTTCGCCATGCTTCAAATTCGTAACACATTTCGTCATTTAAAGGCGCGTCCCATTCATATTTCACTTTCCAAATGTTTTGAAGTAAAATTTTTAGTCGCACTGTAAAGGGTGCTATTATTCCTAACGGATCATATATTCTTGCCAAAGCCTTCATCACGCTTTGCTTTGTTGGTTTTAAACTAGCAATGGTTTCAATGGTCTTTACCAGATCAACGCTAATGTCATCTTCAAGAATATACCAATTTATTCCCAAAATTTTTTGAATAGCATTTTGATTACTTTCGCTTGCACAACATTTTCTTATGTCTATGCAGTCTGAATTCCACTTCCTCAAATTAAATTTTGCATCGCTCATAATTTTCTTTGATTCGAAATAAATTTTCTTGGCTTCTTCAACTTCATGACAACTAATTAAAAGATCATCTACATAAAATGACTTTAATAGTGCTTCACATGTTGCTGGAAATGTTTCTTTGCAACTCGTTAAATGTTTTCGAATAACTGCGGATAGCAAAAAAGGGCTAGAAGTAACTCCAAATGTTACTCTCGTCATACGCATTTCTACAATATTTGGCAGTTGTTCGTTTATACTTGGCATTTTGACATACCATAAAAATCTATGTGTATCGCGATCGCTTTCGTCTATAGCAATTTGCAAAAATGCCTTCTCAATATCTGCTGTCATAGCAATTCTCTTTGAACGAAACCTTAGCAATATTGACACTAAGTTTGACAGTAAATTGTCACCTGGGCTTAAAAATTCATTTAACGATCCATGCTCCGCCTCACTTGATGACGCATCAAAAACTATACGCATCTTTGTAGTTGTTTTATCTTTACGATATACTGTTCTATGTGGCATGTAGTATGAAGTTATATCACTCAAATCGCTACTTACCCTTTCAGCAATTCCTCCTTGTAATAATTCTAAGATACCATTGTGGTACTCCAACAACTTTTCTTTATTTGAAATTAATTTCGTAGTTAAATTCTTCAGTCTTCTTTCTGTTAGATATACCAGCTAAGTTCCGCACACGACCGTTTTCTTCAAAGACTTTTATTAAAGAGAAAACTTATAACTAAGATAACAATTGTAATATGAAGTTTTAGTATAACATTTTAGTACTTAATTGCACTGTTGCATTTATGCTTACATTTTGGTACTTAATTGCACTGTTGCATTTATGCTTATAAAGTTTCCCTCAATTCAAGTACATTAATTGATTATTCATTATTCCAAATTTTAGTTCAATCTTGTGCAATCTTATATAGTTTTATAAGTTAATATCTCCTCCTAAACGGCTGAACCGATTTTTATAAAATTTTTTGTGTGTGTTCAAGTGGCTTCAAGGAAGGTTTAGATTCACAATTTGGCCCACTAGATAATGTCTTTTTAATCAATTTTGAATTTTTTAGTATCCATATACATTTATATTAAAAATTTAAAATTTATTCATGCTTACTTTGATTTGTTTAAAAACTTTAAAATCTCTAAAATGAATCGTAAAACTGCCGTTGCATAACTTAAATTATAGGTGAGCCAATTTTTAATCTTAAGTTATGTGGTGGTATTCCTGGTAAATCCAGCGAATTCAAAAATTCAACACACAAAAAAGAAGAATTATATATAAAGATATAAATATCGTACAATGCCACGTTTTCGTGGACGAGGAGGAAATATTGGTCGACGGAAAACCATGAAGATGTAAGAAACCAGGATACAATCACACGTGCTAATGAAAGTCAAGAGCAACGCAACGAACGCCAGGAAAATTAATTGCAAGGGGAAACAACGTTCGCCGGGTCAGCTAGTATATTATAATTTCAAAAATAAATAAAAAAAAATCATTCAAATTTTAATCTTAATCTTTTACAACAGTTAGTTTGTTTTTCTTTAGTTAACAACTTCGTAAACATGTCTGCCGCATTCTCGGATGATGATACGTATTCCACAGCAATGTCACTTGTTTTTTGTTTCTCACGAATATAATGAAAACGAATATCAATGTGTTTGCTTCGTTTATGTACGGTAGGATTATTAACTAAAAATTGAGCACCTTGATTGTCACAAAAAATAGTCGTAGGTTTAGTAATACAACCGTTAAAACCCATTTCCTGTAGCAGACCTCGAATAAAAGCCACTTCTTTTGCCCCTTGGCATAAAGCGATATATTCCGCTTCCATTGAGCTTAGTGCAACTACGTGCTGTTTTTTTGACTCCCAGGCTATAGCACCACCTGAAAGAAGAACTACATAACCAGAGAAAGACTTACGGTCTGTAGCATCTGATCCCCAGTCCGCATCTGTGAAACATCTTAAATTTTCGTTATCTGTTTCAAACTTAATAATACCTTTTGAAGATCCTTTAAGATATCGCAGAACATGCTTAGCTGCTACAAAATGTTCTCGATGTGGATGAGAGTTAAATTGAGACAACTTCGCTACTACATGCGCTATGTCAGGCCTTGAAATAACAGCGAGGTACATTAACTCTCCTATTAGTTTCTGATAGTTCTTTTCCATAGCTTCACTGCAATCATCTTTACATTTTTTTAAAACTACTCCATTAGTTCCTGGTGTAGATGCCGCCTTACAATTCGTCATATTCCAACTCTCCAAAAGTTCTTTAACATACTTTTCTTGGTGAATGTAAATCGCACCTCTAGGACTCTCCCTTTCGATTTGCAATCCCAAATAATTTTTTACCGGTCCGCGATCTACAACTTCAACATAATGATTTAACTCGTGAACTATTTCATTCAATTCTTTCATAGAGGAACATGCAACCAACATATCATCCACATAGAGTCCAATCAGTGTAATTATATTTCCTTTTTTCTTGATGTAAACACAATTATCAGATTGACACCGATTAAAATTCATTTTAATTAAAATTGTTGTAATTTTTTTATTCCATTCCCGTCCAGTTTGTTTCAATCCATAGATTGATTTTTTCAATCGACACACGGCGTCTGGATTCAGCTCGTCTTCAAACATTGGGGGTTGTTTCATACAAATTTCATCTTCTAATTCGCCATGTAGGTATGCTGCAGTAATATATAAGTGATTGATTAACAATCCATGCTTAGCTGCTAATGCCAATAGCAAACGAACTGTAGAGTGTCTCAAAACAGGCGCAAATGTCTCTGTATAGTCTACATTGTATTTTTGTGCGCATCCATGTGCAACCAACCGTGCCTTATAACGATCACCAGTTCCATCAGATTTTCGTTTAATATTGAATACCAATTTATTTCCGATAACATTTTTATTTTCAGGCTTTTCAACTAATTCCCATGTATTGTTTTTTATTAACGAGTCATATTCGGCTGTCATAGCTTCTCGCCAGAGTTCAGCTTCCTCTGAGTTAAGCGCATCAACTAGGTTTTTCGGATTTTCTATAATAGAACTGAGCATTTCGATTTTTTCATCAGTTTTAACGTTGTTTTTTGACTTAACTTCTCTCTTTTTATTTGAAATTACTGTACGGCCTCGAAGCTGTTTTTTATAAACCAATTCAGAATCTGAGTGTGTTTCGTTTGCTGTTTTATCATCGTATATTGATGTTGTGTCAGATTCTGAAGAAACCTCGCCTTGCTCAGCGGATTCTTCATTTTTAATTTCAGTCACCTGATCATTTTCATTTTCAACACTTAGTTTTGGTGTTTCTACTTTAAAAAACGCAAACTCGTTTTCATTTTTTGGCACCTGTGCCTTCATTCGGACTGTTTTCAAAACATATTACGTCCCTTGCCAAAATTATTTGCCTGCTGCTTGAATTGTACATCCTGTATGCTTTTGTATAATCAGCGTATCCAACAAATTTCAGCATAGCTCCCTTTGGAGTGAATTTTCCTCGGAGTGGACCCTTCTGAATAGCCACAGCTTCACATCCAAAAATTCGAAAATGATTCACAGAAGGTTTTCTTCCAACCCATATTTCATATGGTGTAATGCCATTTAATATTTTTGTTGGGGACCGGTTTCTTATGTACACTGCCGTATTACCCGCCTCAGACCACAAACTTTGAGGGAGGTTAGAGTCCAAGAGCATGCATCGAGCCATCTCTACAAGGGTTCGGTTAGCACGTTCTGCTACACCGTTTTGCTGGGGTGTATAACTGACTGTAGTTTGATGAATTATGCCCCGTTGTTCCAAAAATTCTTTAAATTGTTTATTGTTATACTCACCGCCGTTATCACTACGAATAGTTTTTAATTTTTTTCTGTCTGCTTTTCTACGCGGACTAAGAACTGCTTAAAAACTGCAAATGCATCTGATTTTTTTCGTAAAAATTTTACTTCAGTATACTGTAATATATGTGAATTACTGATGTTAGTTTACAATATGGTATAGTTATCAAAGGATATTTTAAACGCCGATATAATTTGGCGATCCTTTTACTAACATCAATTTTTAATTATTTTAAATCAAAGAAAGTTGATTTTTGGTTTGGAACCTAGTGCGCTTCTATTGAGTGCACTTCCAGTTCTGATTTTTATTTAGTTTTTCACTTTCAACTTAACCTAGGTACATAACGACGCAGCGTATGTACTTTCTTATTTACTAAATATTTTATGATTATATATGTATTTAATATTATTTATATTAATATTTATTTATATTTATGTACAAAACGACGCAGCGTAAGTACTTTAATATTTAATAATTTATTGCTAAGTAAGCGTATTCGATTCCACTTGTATCGAGTACGCTTACTGTTGATGTTGTTGTATATGCGGTCAATGCCTGGCAAGCATATGGTTATATCGAAGGCAAAGTGCCGTCGATATGTGTGGTGTCAAATTCCTTGTGTGGAATTGTGCATTTGTTTGTAAACAATGCAATGCGCTTGGAAACAATTAGTGTATTTTTGTATACACTGCGCATTTAAATATAGAACCACTTATTATTATATTAATTGTATGCATTGCCAATATAACTAACGCATATATATTACACCTCCTTTTTGGGAAAGAATAATGCCATAACGAGATTATTCTTACTTTCTTAAATAAAGTTTTAATTTTCAATAGTTTTATATAATTATATTTAGTTTAGTTATATTTATTTGTGTAATCATTACATTTATTTTAACTTATTCATTGTACAATTTTATTCTATTAGTATGTACTAATTGTTTCTTATTTTTATTGTTTCTTATTTCAATGTTTCCATTGTTTTCTATACTTTCTATTCTATAGGGACCCGTGTATTGACTATCTAGCTTGTGACCTACTTCATTCCTAAGTAGTACTTTATCTCCTATTTTTAATTCTAATTGTTCACTATTTCTATCATAGAGTAACTTTTGTTTTAATTTAGACTTATCTAAAAGTGTTTTGGCTCTAGTGTGCGCTATTTCTAATCTATATTTAATTTCTTTACTATAGTCATCTAAATTATATAATGGACTTATGTTACTAATTGTATTGAATTTATTGAAACATTTAGGAATTTTTCCATAAATAAGCTCGTATGGACAATATCCATGCACCACTGATGGTGTTGTATTGAAACAATATGTGAAGTATTTCAACCATATATTCCAGTCGTTTTTATCGACTGATATGTATGAACGTACATATTCATTAAATGTTCGGTGACTGCGTTCTACAGTTCCGAGTGTTTGATGGTGATGAGCTGTTGATGTTATATTTTTGATTTTTAAGTATTTGCATATATCCGTTATTAAAGAATTTTTGTACTCTGTACCCATGTCCGTAATGAACGTCTTCATTGGACCGTACAAAAGTATAAAATTTTCAAAAATTGCCTTGGCTACAGTATTTGCACTTTTATTTGGTATTGGTATAGTTACTAAGTATTTTGTTAAATCACATATAAGTGTGACAGCATACTCATTGCCATTCTCAGTTTTAGGTAATGGACCAATGGTATCTACCAATACTGTGTCAAAAGAGCCTGTTGGCGTATCAGTTATTGTCATTGGTATTTTTGTATGATTATTAATTTTAGATTTTTGACATTTCTGACATGATTTGACATATCTTGATATATCTTTGGTCATGTTTGGCCAATAGAAATGTCTTTTAATTTTTTGTAACGTTTTTGTTATTCCGCAGTGTCCACCTTCCACTGGGTCATCATGGTAATTTTTTAAACTTTTTCTTATTTCTTCCTCTTTAACCAGTTTGGTCACCTTTGGCAGTAGCGCTACTGTTAAATTTTTCAATAATTTATTGCCCTTGGCCTTAAATTCATTTATTGAGACAAATTCGAAAATTTTCTCACTAGGTGCCATTTGTACTTTGTTGATGCGATGTTTGTAGGTTAATTTCTCTAACCTTGGGAATAATTGTCCTAAGTCAATTTTCCCATTGACAAACAGATCATCAATTATTATTTTTTCAATAATTTTATTTCCACGTTTTAAATAACAGTGGTTAGAAGTCAATTTCAATTTTATTTGTTTTCTGACGTCAGTACTATTAATGACTTCGTATATATGGGGCTTTTCGTACTTTAATTGTTGGTCGAGGGTATTTATTTCTTTATTTTGTTTGGTGCTTGATCTAGTTCTCATTTTGAGAATCTTTATAGATTTTTCATTCATATCTTTAAAATCGTCTATCGTAATTCTTGATAGAGCATCGGCAATATAATTTTCTTTGCCTCTGAGATATTCCACTGTGAAATCGTATTCTTCGAGATCTAATCTCATTCGAGTTAGTTTTGAACTCGGGTTTTTCATTGAAAAAAGGTAGGTTAATGGGCGATAGTCAGTTTTAATTAAGAAATGTGTACCATATATATATGGTCTAAAATGTATTATAGCCCAATGAATTGCACTAAGTTCTTGTTCAATGGTTGACTTGTTACTTTCTCCTTGAGTAAAAGTCTTTGAAACGTAGGAGACTGGAAGTTGTCTACCATCATGCTCTTGGCTGAGTACTGCACCACAAGCATGCTTGCTTGCATCAGTAGTGATACAGAATGGTTTTTTAAAATCTGGATACTGTAAAATAGTTGGATTCATAAGTTCATTTTTTAGATAATCAAACGCTTTTTGGTAATCTTGAGTCCATTGAAATGGAACTTTCTTTTTGGTTAATCTCGTTATGTGTCGAGAATAATCAGAAAAATTTTTTATGAATCTTCTATAATAGTTACAAAAAGCAACAAATCGTCGTGCTCCATCAGCATCAGTCGGTACTGGGTAATCTCTGATTGCTGTGTATTTATTGTCATCCGGAAGGATGCCTTTGTTAGTGCATTTATGACCGAGATATGTAACCTCATGCATAAAAAATGTGCATTTGTCAGGATGTAGTTTAAGATTGTACTTCCGACATAGCTCAAAAACATCTGTCAAATTTTTAAACATATGTCTTTCAGAACATCCGAGTACAACTAAATCATCCATATATAAAAATGCTTGAGATGGTGTTAAACCAGAAAACGCAAGAGTCATCATGCGTTGAAAAGAATTTGGAGCAATTTTCAATCCATACGGGAGTCGTTTAAAACGATAAGAGCCATTTTCTGTAGAGAAGGATGTAATATCTCTTGAAGATTCGTGTAGCTCTATTTGATGGAATCCAGACATTAGGTCAAGACATGAAAAATATTTAGCTCTTCCCAATTGATCAAGAATGTCTTCTATTCTTGGAAGAGGAAATTTGTCTGCAATCAATTTTTTATTTATTTGGCGGTAGTCCACTACTAACCGCCATCTTTTCTCATTTGAACCGGGTAATGACTTTTTGGGTACTAATAACAAAGGACTATTGTAGTTTGACATTGATGGTTCTACTATGTCATCATCTACCAATTTCTTTGCTTGTTTTTCGACTTCTACTTTGTGGGTATGTGGTATTCTATAGTTTTTTATGTAGCTTGGTGTTTTATCACTTAACCTTAAACGCTGTTTGTAGAAATTATTTACAGAAATTTGTTCATTTTCTAAACCGAATATGTCACTGTAATTTGTACAAAGTGTTGTTAACTTGTCGCTAAATTTATTAGGAAAATTTTTGGATAATCTATTTATGATTTCTTTAGTTCTATGGTATGAAGTATCTTTTGGTTGTATTATATCATAATTTGATATTTTTTCAGTTTTTATATTTTTAGCTTTTAAAGCTGTAACTGAACTATTTGTGTTGAGTATCCTTATAAACGCATTATTACCTTGAACTATAGTGTTTGCAATAAACACACCAGGTTGTAATTCTTGGTTTGGCACCAATAAATCTTCCTGTTCTGCGCTGAGGTATACTCTCCTAATTACTTGAGATCTTGCTGGTAACATGATAAAATCATTGTCACAAGTGTTTTTAATTGGTATGGCAATATGCTGTGGAAAACATTTTGGTCGTAAAACGAGCTATTCTTTATTTTGCATGAAATCGAGTTTACAATTAAATTCTCTTAGAAAGTCCATGCCGATAATTCCATCGCATGGTATAGGAAAATCATCTTGTACTGCATAAAATTTATGTGTTACTAGAATATTTTCAATTCTAAGATCTAATTGTGTAAGACCCAATGATTTGATCGAACCTTGGCCTATACCGTTGAGGGTTGTTACCTCAAATTTATTTACTTCATATTTATCTACATTTGCGATTTTTAGTAGAGACACGTCTGCTCCTGTATCTACTAATAGGTTAGTAATTTATTAGTGGCATTATTAAAAAAAATTAACAAACACGCCCAGGTTAAGGTTTAAGCTATATATTGTGTTATGTTTTAATCTCTCAGAGGCTGGTTCAGGTTTTCCGAACCAATATTGTTTTGGTTAGTACCATCATTAGTACTAGTTATTCTAACATTATATTGGATCCTACGGTTATTTCCGCGTCCTCGTTGATTTCCATATTGATTAGAGTTATTGTATTGTCTCCGCCTATTGTAATTATTATTTCGGTAGTATCCTCTACCTCTAAAATTATTTATATTTTGACGCTGTGTAAATAGAACAGTGTCTGTCCGGCCAGTAGCATCCGTGCAGCTTTCTACAAATTTTTGTACCGCATCGTTAAAATTATTGAATTGGCCTGACTTCATAATTAGTCTGACTTCAGGAAGTGTACAATTTTTAACCATTGCATCTACAGATGCCTTAGTTGAATATTGTATAGCTATTTTTGG
>NC_051847.1:238536997-238544887 GCF_002237135.1 Teleopsis dalmanni | reverse complement strand
ATAGCTTAAGTTATTATAAATAATTGAAAACAAAAAATTTGTGTAGTTAAATTTGAATGTAAAATAAATTCAATAAATTAATTAATAAAAATAAAAACAGAAATTTTATTTTGAAACATTATATTTAAATAAATTTTTTGAGTCTTTGAAACAACAACTGGTGTTGAAACTTATTCACTAATTTAAATTGATTCTACGGGAAGGTATGGCATTATGGACTGTAAGCAATTGTGGCATAACGTCATGTAATACCTTCCCAATTAATTGAAAATTAACCAGATCACATAATCTGGAAAACTAACCACCAAAAAGGTAATAGTATTGTTCCAAATAGTATTGCACAACACTTAAAGTAAACAACTACAGCCATTATACAGAATTTTTCTGCTTTAACTGAAAATATAATTCCTTAAAATATTCTTATATTATTTAGTATCTTTTTCAATTAACTATTCTTTTTTTTTAATAACACGAATTTCATTCAACACGAATTAACTTTATATAAAAACCCCAATGGCTGGTAGCTTTGAAATCATTTTAAAGCTGTCAGTCTCAATGGACAGCACATGTCTCACATGCCGTGCATTTTACACTTTGTGCAGAGGCAACATACCAGTCACGTATTCTCACGGTGTCATCATCAGTGGTACCTATGGCACACAGACATTTCCAATTCAGTACAGAATGGCCAATTGTTTTAAACAAATATTTAACACCCTTTAGGAGTGATTGTCAAGCTGGTTGAAATTTTTAAAAATGTTGAAAAATGCAAGGTAAGTTGCATTTTATTGCTTTTCAACGGTAGATAAAAATAAAATATTTGGAAACGTACAATATTTTAAAGAAAAAAGTCCTTTAAGACTTAACCGAAGTTGAAGTTACAACAGCTGAAGCTGGAGAAATATTTTTTTAAATTATACCAAAAATTATGTTAATGTTATATATATTAAAAAAAGGAATTATAATTGAACTGAATTAAGTTTACTTATGACTATTCGATCTCAATATAGGTAATGCGATACACAAGTACATTGTATTCTAAAACTCATTGTTATATACTTTTGAATGAGAAATATATTGTTCTTTCGAGGAAGCGGAGAATGTTTGAAATAGGTTAGGAGCTGATACTGAAGATTTTTACAATGTCTGATTAGAGAGTCTTGAGAAGAAGCGACAAAAGAATACAAAATATACACGATTTCATCATTCGTTTGTCACTGCATTTGTATCAAAACCACTGAAATTACTTGACTACATATAGCAAGATTTTACAAGACATTGTATGTCTCCCAAACCAGTGAAAAGCTTGTCAAGGACAACCTGAATGCTTTAATGATATTAATCTGATATTCTAACCTGATATAAGATTTATTTATAAAACTATTAACTCTTCTAATTTATAGTTGTATATTATAAATATTTATGGTTTATATTTTATTGCAACAGATCTATGGCAAGTCTATTACAAATAAAGAAAGTGAAAATAAAATGGAATGATTTTTTTCTTACTCTAATATATTTGAAAATTGCTTTAACTTCTACTACTACCACTTTTATTTACTTTCTAATATAATAAAAAAACAAAAACAAAAAACTGCAAAGTATTCATGAAAAGTATTGAAAACTGTTTGTTTATGTAAATTGACCAAAAAGCGCAAACATGCAAAGCAAGGACTCACCTTACTTTTTGATATGAAAAGTGTTACCACCCGCAGTCAATAAAGGCAAGGCAACATGTTTGTGTAAAAAAATATCTTTTCACACGTTACCAGACACATGAGTAAGCCATAACCGGTAACAGATTCATACAAACTAAAGATACAAGAACTGCAACACCTTTTCAAAGTCCGTTTTTTCAATTTAAAAGCAACAGTTTTAAAAAGTAAATATCTTTCGTAAAGGTTTTAAAAGGAAAAGGTCAGACAAAAATATTTAAGAATCCATTTTTTGTTTTTTATTTTATTTAATATTATATGTACGAATTCATATTGTAATTTATTTAAAAATTATAATTGACCTAATATTAGAGATATTTAAAAACATATCCTCAGATCAAGATTAGAATAGAATTTAGACTTCACTTAAACGAATTTTAAAAATTTAAAAAAGTGTGTATTTAATACTTCTATACAGAAAAAAATATTATATATCCTTTTTTAAATGTATTAGTTTTAAATAAAAACTTTTAAATTGTTTAATCAAAAGTAAAAAAAAAGCTGTGAGCTATAAAAGAGGATGATCACATATATAAGTGCCTCTAATGCACATGGAACTCCCTAATAAAAACAATAAAAATTCAATGCTCAATGGCGAATGGCGAATGGCAAATGGCGAATGGGGATGGTAGGACATGAAGTCACCGCACTAAAATTCTGCAAACAATCTAATTGCTTTGTTTGCCTGTTAAGGGATTTCAGCACAATTCGAACTACAAGTGCACATATAGGCTTACTTCAATATTAACGTACTTAAATATGCTCATACGCACTGTTGTACACTTTGGTACACATGTTTGCAACTTTGTATATAGACATATATATATAACATTGTATATATTAGTGTGCCTTAGATGGTCTTATATAAATTGGACATTTACTTACAGTGTGCGCTTTTATACTTATGATATAACAGCGCAACAATTTGCAAAATCGTTCTAGCAAATGTTTTCCCGGGCTTATGTTTCATGTGTTGATTCTGTTAGGTCCTAAAAATCATTTGCAGCTGTACATTAGTATAACTATATACAACGCATGTAAGCGATATCGCCTTACATGTGAAAAAATTCACTTATATGGTAAATACTGACTGACAGACAGAGCAACAAATGAGCATTCATGTATGGCATTGGCTGTTATTCGTAATCTAATCTTTTTCAATTATCCTCACGTACAGGACATTACACATAGCTTAAGTGTAAACCTAACACAATTGTAAATACATATCTCCATGTAAACTTAATTAAGGCACACATGAGATATTCTATTGTGTAAATGCATAGCCTTAAATGTTATATTCCTGGAAATCTAGTAATAGTTTTAAAATAAATATTAATAAAAAATGCATGCCAAAGTCGTGAGACGACACTATGCCTACAGAGTAAACAACCTTTTAAGTTTCGAGTTATAGTTTATGGTTGGACATGAATAAATATCCTTATTAACTGCCAACTAAGTATTATTTTGCGAAAGATTGGCTCGTAATACTCTATCTTCAACTAACAGTAATTCTTATTGAATGTTCGTAATATTCGATTTGCAATATTTGCATGAGTTGCTTTGAGCCTAAACTACTAGAGTTTGTGTTACTTCACCACAACAATCGCAAGCTCTTTACGCTATATCTTTCAACTTTTCCTAAATCTCACAGAATTTTAATCTTCATTATGTCATATTTGTGTCAATATTCAATCTCTGTGTCAATTCGATTACTTATTTCAGGATGTTTTTAAAACACTTCGTTTGTTCTCTAGTGAAAGTATTTTTTTTACTCTAAGGTAGATATACGTCAATCTGCTTTATGTTTATGTATTCCAGCGTTGTTGGCACAGTATATATATTTGATTTTGTACTATATTTGTATAATTCCAATCGAAACATTCTTGTCTTTTAAGAAATCTCAGCACTGCTTCTTCATTTGCCGAAAAATCTATAGTAATGTGTCCTATAATTACGTTCATAGCAGCTTCAGATACTGTTCGAAAAACAGATACACTTCATAGATTCAAACTGCGTGCTGCTATCAGTAACTTAATGTATATGATTTTAACAGACTGCGGTACATATATTTCAGTATATATACATTGCTAATAATCAATTCATATGGCTGTATATATTGATATACATCTTATCAATAGCATTAGTACTGATATCAGAAGTCTCCTACGTACTTTTTTGTTACTGCTGCACCGATACAAATTGTTTTGCTACTTGCTGACTTAAGGTCCGCCTTGAAGTTGAGCCTTTTATTTAGTCTGACTTCCAAGTATTTATTACATAAATACTTAATTAAGCTAAATTTAATCTTTTTCAGTTACTTATAAAAACTGCTTCAGTTTTTTGCTCAGCTGGCTGACCATTATGATTGTGCTATCACATGATCATGATTTTTGCTACTACTAGAATTTAGAATCCATAGGCATAGCCAACTATCTCTACCTCTCTCTACGTGTTTGTATACCATCATTCACGTCGGAATAAAGAATATGGACGTTAGTACTGCTTGTTATGATTATAAGAAAATATGTTGGGATTTTTATTGTATTTTATCCTAAAATCAAAGAGCAGCTTATATGACTTCTTCCTTAGGACGGAGTATGATTACAATTGATTGTAAATATATATAAATGTGTTATTAATTCAGCAATGGTAATTTTCTTACAAATGAAGCTCATGAATAATTAAACATATATTGTGGTCTCTTATAAAAATAGCAGATAATGTTGCTAATATTGTCTGGTTCTCTTTCCTATTCGTTTTTCATTTTAAATTTCTCAGTATGTTGAAGCTACCTAGTCTTCTTTGCTTTCTAGTTAATCTTTTCTCTCATGGAGCATATTCTATATGTAATATATTTCAAATATATTATTCATATATTTATTAAAATCACATATATAAATTGATGAATAGACTTAATTATGAGAAACCAACTATTTGTTATTATATATATTTAAGAACCCAAAATATATAACTGTGAAAAATACATTAAATACATCTTTCCATTTTTGATTCGTAATTATATTAATACTAACAAAGTACCACAGAATATAAAAAAATTATTTTATGTAATTTTCTATTTCGAAACTTATGAAATACGAACTTTGTATTACGTAAAAGTAATGCCATAGAGCAATCTTTTTGTCCTTGCTGAATAAATGCACTACCCAAATTTTGAACAATGAAATCAAATTTAATATTTTCTTGCACATGCCATATGCTCATTTAGATAATGTGTCGATAATGGAGCTTACACAAACTTTTCGTCGGATTCACTTATCAGGAGTAACAGCGCTAATAAGCTATCACGCTGAGACACGCAAGGATAAATGCACCCAAGAACACATAAGTGCAGCTATTATAGCAGTTTGCACATACACGAGCATGTGAAGATGAAGTGAACGTGAACCGGGAATACGACAATTGCGAAATTCAATTGAATTTCCTTTCATTGAGGCAAACTTTGATTCATAAAAGATATGAACTACTCATATCTTCCACATCTGTTGAAATATGTTATGTAAGCAATTATTGATAACGGCCTTGGGAAAGGCACTGCAATGTGAATAATAAAAATATTGTTAATTTAAGCAGGAGAAAAGCTTTTTTTGATTCATCTTAAAAATAAATTTGATATGATAGTAAAAATATCAAAACATCCTTAGTTAGATTTCAAGCAAATAACATTTAGAATTTAATTCCTCAAAGAACATAATTCATAAAACGTGAAATTCTATCTAAAATAAAATTCATTTAAATTTGAGAGCAACTATTTAGTTTGCTCTTTAAGTCCGTTTAACTATTCGAAAAGTTGTTTGCAAATGTAATTTCCTAGGAGAAGTTATATGCAAGCAATTAGTGGTCTTTTGGCGCTTAGAGACACAATCGTTTGGTGCACTTTTTATACAATTTATGTGAACATATATCAGTTTATCTTTCAACCGTTTTATTTTATAAATTAGAAAATAGTTAATTATATTTAACCTGCATTCGCGAGAAATGCCCATAAAATTACTTTCCAATACTGACGATGTATTAAAGATGTACTTGCTCCTAATCTAGCAAAGCAAGTTATCATAAAACGTTTTGAAATTTCTTAATATATATACTTACACACCTTATTAAGCTTTACATAAATTCAGATCTTTCACTCATATGCTTTACTCAAGCACTAAAATAATCCTATGTTTGGGCTAGACTAGTCTACTACTAGTCTTCCACAGAGGACGATTCGTAATAGGACTTTTGCAGAAACGTACCCATATCAGCTTCATCGCAATCACAATAGGGATATACGATAGTATTTTACTTCTAGAGAGGTTGGAAGAAGGGTTATACTTATTTTAAAACACTTTATTTAAGCTTTACATAAATTCAGATCTTTCACTCATATGCTTTACTCAAGCACTAAAATAATCCTATGTTTGGGCTAGACTAGTCTACTACTAGTCTTCCACAGAGGACGATTCGTAATAGGACTTTTGCAGAAACGTACCCATATCAGCTTCATCGCAATCACAATAGGGATATACGATAGTATTTTACTTCTAGAGAGGTTGGAAAGCATAGCACGAACACGTATAAATTCCAAGAATATTAGTATACATAGTGTTAATAATTGTAATAATATTTTAATATTATATCAATATGACCTTCGGAACAAGATTTTTAATTTATTTTATTAATCTTATTAATAATTTTATTAATAAATGACCAATTTTATATACTTTTTATATCTATATCTATTTATTGAATGGGACAGTATATTCTTCACAAAAGCATGCTGTTTATGCACTGAATGCTTCACTGGACTTCTATCTTTGAGATGGTTCTTTAGATCTAACATATAAACAATATCGAAACGGGCTATTATGTATACTCAAGTATGCTTTGGTGTATAATTCAGCCACTCCAATCCAACCTAACCTCTATATGCGTATATAAAAATAATTGAGTCGTACACGAATATATATGTTAACTCTTCTATTAAAAGTTTTTCATGCATTCTTAGTAAAATTCCGCCACTCAAATCTGTGGACTAAAACATTATTGTGTATTAAGTTGGTCTACAACTAGGTCTATAATCAATAATTAGATTTCAATCGAGAAAAGTCGCTAGTGGCGCGACAGTCGAGGTAATCGTCAGGCTAAAGAGCTGGTTCATCCAGCTATCCTTCTTCAGCAGAACAGAGTTGAGGTTGCTAGTGGGATATCTAACGGGTCACCACGGGCTACGTTATTATCTCAACAAAATGGGCCTGTCCGAAGAGATAGATTGTAGACTCTGCTTAGAAGCAGAGGAGATAACCAGCCACATCTATGTGACTGCCCAGCCTTGATCTGGGCCAGGAAGAGGTCACTGTGTCGGGAATTGCTCTCCCCTTCCGACATTAGGAGGTCTTCAACGGCCGACATTTTAGCCTTCATCCGGAAGGCGAAATGTCTTCTGTTCAGTTAGAGTCTGTTGTAGCAGAAAAGATCAATCATGATCGCAGTACTCTGCTCAAATGGGAGCTAGTACCCCGTTCTTTCTTATCTTATCTAGTAAAATTCTTTATTAATGTTTAATAATTACAAATTCTTTTTATAAACGAAAAACGAACCTTTTATATACTTATTTTATAGTTTTTTGAAAATTGTTTTCTACTGAGACCAATGTACACCAACTACACTGATATCATGAAAAGTATATCAACCCAAATAAACTATATATAAAACAATAAAGTTTACCATTGTAGCAATTGTAAATGCAACTGTTGTTATTGTTTTATTAACGGGAAAACGTGAAAAATAAAGAAAAATAATGTTGGAAACAAAATTTTCCAAGTTTCTTGTTGAATACTAAGAGCAACTCGCAAAAGGCTTTAAAAATAAATTAAGCGCAATAAAACAAAAGGATTAACTTGGCTCTGCACACATGCCCAGATATGTGTGAGCAATCAGAAGGTTAGGGGCGCTTATAGGCGCGTACGAAGGATAAAGCATTTTGCTACGCCAGGACTCAAACGACTGAAATTACTATAAACATAAAAACTTAACCCTAAGCAATTCGAACAGAATGCCGCATAGTGAGCAAAAGAAAAATTAAAAGGAATTACATATATAAAAGAAACTAAACATAAACAAAATGGCGAGCAAAAAATAAACAAAAAAAGGAAAGGAAAAGGAGGAAAAATAT
>NC_051847.1:238530826-238536897 GCF_002237135.1 Teleopsis dalmanni | reverse complement strand
TCTTCGTATATTTATTCTACATTTATTGAATTTCTGTTATGAGTGCAGGCCAATGAAATATTCCACACTTTTCCCATAATTTGTGGTATAGTATATTTTAAAAATTCATACAGAAATAAACAATACCTCAGCGCAGGTGTTCGCAGACACACGATTATATATATTGGACAATTTATTATTAAATTTTCCCCATTAATTTTTTATTTATATTTAATAAAATGTTTGATATTCGATATGCCATTAAGTTGAAAGGATTCAATAGTGAACACATTTCAATTGCGGAAAAGCTGTGAGTAGCAATCATGCAAGATGAGAATCATATATGGTCTTTGCTTTAGAATAATCAACCCTATTATTATTATGGATAGGCTGTGCATACACTGCGACCTTAAAGATCTTTTGTGCAGCCTTTCGCCTAACTAGTCCAATTCTAAACTTTTGAAGAATTTGGTGATAACTGTACGCCGTATTTTAGCTAGGTGTTTAGGGCTCAAAACTCTACAGCCTAGATAGTTAAGTCTGCGGCTAGGCAGCCCATAGAATATGTTATGCTGTTCTGCTCTGCTGTTGCTTTTGACAAAGTTATCAGGAATCGTTGTCTGCTAGACCAATCTTTTTCAGATGGTGTCGCATTCTACAGTGGCCTGTTAACAGTTGCGTGTAGAATCTGATATCTATTCTTAAGTTTAGAACAGCTTTAGCCTTTATATGTTCAGGGATAATAAGCCTTTTTGACTACAGTGTGGCTTTTTGGGGCTCTCCAGAAGTCAGTTATGTTTTGTTTTTCGCGACCAATCTGTTTTTGAAGCTGTTGTTAACTCCGCAATAGGGTTCCGGGCATACGAAAAGTGCTTTTGCCCTTACATTGCCTTTGTACCTTTCATATCCCGGCATCCATAACAGAGTCACAGAATCCGTCATCCTCGTACGTTCTGAAAATCAACTTCAAGCGTTGTGAAAGATTCAGTCAACTTACTGATTTATTGGTGTAAAATTTTTCGGAGAGTTTTTAAGCGTCTCTTCGGTGGGCTAATTTTTTACTATTAAGACAGTTTTGTAGAGATTGAAACAAAGAGTTAACAGGCGGTTCAAAATTCTTTGTTCCGTGTCATCAAACATATGTGTGACCTGGCATTGTCATTATGGAATATGACTTTTTTTCTGTTAGCCAATACTGGTCACTTTTTCTTGTTTTTTTTTTTCAAGCGAAGCAGCTTATAATAGACAATTTCATTCCAGTCCCATTAAACACTCCATAAACCTTGTTTGTCAGTCACGAAAGACGTTTATGGAGAGTAACTTACCTGTGATCATGACTGCTTGCGTTGAATATTCTCGCAATTAATCAGTTTTTCAAGCTCCATAAAGTTTCGCTTCAAAAATGGCTCGATTGTGAAGCGTTTTATCAGCGTTTCACTAATGGTTATTCGGTCAATGAAATTTTTTTATTATAACTCATGTGGTACCCAAACATTGAGCGTTTTTAAGTAACCTGGACAATACCTACTTTATTAAAATTAGATATTAATTTTCAATAAAAAAAATGTTCGTTCAAAAATATATCAATAAAAATTGCAGATACTTTTTATATCATCCGATACAACACAAATTTATAATTGCAGTTTTAAAAAATTTCAGATGACATTATTTCAGTATTAATTACAAATCTTTTGCAGAAGATTGTTCAGAAATCAGTTTTTGTTCCAGAAATCAAAAACCCACAAAAGGAAAAGTTGAGTTTTTCAGAATCTTTTAAAATATAAATTATCTTAGCAAGACACACGACTATTGGAAACCCAAACTTCATAGCCTTAAATATCAGCAAATATATTACTCACATATTTAATTTTGTGTTACTGATAATTACTATATTGAAAATCTTGCAACAAATAATGTAAATAAAAATTAAATTATTCGTAGATTTATTTAATAGTTTTTTATCATAAAACATTACATGACACAGACTTCTATGTATCGTAAGTAAAAAATTATAAGTTCAGCTTAGTTATTGCGTCACCAATGAATCATTCTTCATAATTAACTATCAGCACACCTAAGCAATACTACCTCAAGTTAATTATTATTGTCATAATGTTATTAGAATTCTAAATACAAAATAATAATATTTTGTGAATGACTTATTAATATCCTTTCTGCTATGCTGACCTTTACTATTATCTCCAAAATTATAAAAAGTACTTGAGCCAATTTGTTTATTGATGAAACAATAAATATATTAATATGATTAAATTGCATGACGTGAGAAAAAGTGTCATGACATCGAACAACGTCATATATATCAAATCAACTACAGATGTAGAGTAGATATCAGAAGTAATAATATTTTGTCATCTAAAGAGATAAAAGTGCGATAACGTTTATCTAATTTGTACCTCAAGTTACATGTGTTTAACAGAGAAAGTGCAGATAAATTATCTAAACTTGACATAATAAACTTGATATATAATTTTTCCAGATGAAATTATGCTTAATGTCAGAGAGTAGTATATATTACTAATTTTTCAACAATTGCAACAGCGATTGGCATTGAGCACTCACCTGTCACACCTTCTACATTCCCAGAGAAGTGTGACTAATGAGCTACTTGTTAATTTTTACAAGTTATTAGATTCTTCCATGTATGAAGTGAATATATATTTTTCGTTGCACAATTATGTAATAAAATAAATATATATACATATATACATATATAACTACACACCCTATAGTAATCAATGTGTATCTGTATATATATTCGTTACGTATTAGCTTCCAAATCATTCATATGATTATAATAAACGTTTAGCAAGTTAATGTTTACATGTACAACATAGTTTTTACTTAGATTATATCAACGATAGTTCTATCGGGAACATAAACCATATAAAACCTACTTGACTGCTTTAAGTGCAGTTGTAAAGCACTTTAGATATATATCAATTGCTAAAACTACTAAATTTTTATGAATATTCTGTTATTATTTCTATTTGCACTTCAGAGTCATTCTTAAGTTCTTCTATTACCACGTAGCGAACTTTTTTTACGGCATGTATGCAACGGGCTTATTGACATTCTTCACTAGCATCCTAACAACCTGTAACACCAACTTTAAATAGAGTTACCTATTAGTGAAATATCATCTAATCGCAGCAAAGTGTATAAGATTTTCTTGGGGTGCAATATCTCAAACAATTAGAGGACTCTTCAAAACTCTGGTTTCCGAACTTTCTGTGATACTAGAACATACCAGTTTGAATATGCAGTACTCTTCAAATCGATTATATTCTGCTGTAACTGACTAAAGATTTTTATCTTATTTTTTAGTTTTTATAAGAAACACACAAAAACTTGATCTTAAAATAATTATAAACTGTTTCCTCAATAGATAGAGATTTATGTTTGACATATTGTTACTCGTATACCATTCCACATACCTATTATTAAATGGGGAGTACAAGGCAAGGCGATTTCGGTGGTATATTGTGATAAGAACATTTTATGTAAATACATACAAAACATAAAAGAGATTGTACCCAGCACTAGTAAGAGAACACAATAAAATATGCTAAATGGCAATAGAAGATTTTATCTCCATAAAGATAGTGAACTTCATGAAGACAGTCATTCAACTCAGAATATTAAATAACACAAATATATGTAAGAATTCTTATCTTCGTATTTTGCAAAAAAAAAAAAAATAGTATTTATCATAATTTCGGCTACTTAGAGTAAATCTTTTTGAATTATTTTTATATATCAAAATGTAAGCAGAAGTATAGATAATTTTTTTTTAAATTATTATTTAAGATAAATTTAATATTTTTTTAAAACTACTATCTTATAAATTTATCCTAAGATAATTTTCATAAATAAATTTTGATTAAAAAATGGTAAATGAAGCATGTTATATAAAAAATTGGCTGTTTCAATGGATGTCCATTAAAGTACATTAACAAATAACCACACAGGTACTAATAGGTTCAATCGACAAAACCAAAAAAATTTGTATACATTAATGACTTATATCTGCTACGCCAATCTATAAAATAATTTAAACTTACCGAATACAATCTCTCTATAAGGTCAGCTAGAATTAGTGGCAAATAAATATAGAGCGACTATTGCATCGGACCTATTCCTTCATACCATTTTGTAGTCCATTATGTATTTAAGCATAATAATGTATCATAAAGTAATGTAATGTTAGAAAAAATTTTACCAAATCTATTCATATGTATTAAAAAGCATATAAAATTTTGCATATAAAATGTTAACAAACTACAGCTGTCAAATTTCGATTTTCAAATCAGTTTTAATTCTCTATCGAGTCAAATGTGTAGACTTTAATAAATCGTTCTCAGTGTTGAATTCTATAGATTTGTTTAAGATATATCTATATCTAACATAGTGTCTAATATAAGAAATGTTTCTATAGAAGTTTATATAGAAGTATAGAAAAATATCGATTGATAATGTGACTCAACTCAACTAGGATTATATTAAGTTCACAAGGTATTCAACGATTCTGCGCGCTAAATTAATTTGGAAAAATATATTAAATGCAAGACCGTTTCATTGGAAACAATGTTTTAGAGTAGCTATAGTCTATATAGTTATAGCGCTACAGTATTAATACAGAAGGTCTATTAACGTAACTTATGGCCTATTAAGTTAAGTTAGATAACTTTGGCAGTCAGAGTGCATTACATCACAATGGATCACACGATCCTATTGGGCTTGAAATGTTAATATGATACCATTTTGAAGTCCTAAACAAGCGCATTCTAGTTTTCAATTTTCCAGTTTTTTAGTAGCACTGGACACTTATGTAAAAGAATGCAAGAATAATTTTTAAGAACTTCGCTCAGTTTCTGGCTAGAATGTGGCACCTTTAGAAAAGATGTTTTACTACTTTTTCTTCATTTTCACATCTACGAATTCTATATTATTCATAAAATGGAATTATTATACTAAAGTTAAGAGTATGCCTACAAAATAATCAATGAGTGGTTATACAAACTACGATCTTAGTCACTCTGGATAGGCTAAGAAAATTTCTTGATTTTTTCCTATGAAGTTTAGTTCAGATTATTGTGGACATTAGACAAATTGATCTTTATTTTAATACACATAATTTACAAGTGACGATAGATATTGCGATATTGCTTCAATCTACACACGGTGGGAATAAATACGTTGCCTGGTTAGCTCTAGAAATTTAACAATTGCATGCGACTTCTTAGCATTTTTTGCTGCTCTTCATGCAACTCTGCAGCACTTTACATGCAACTCTGCAGCACTTTTTGCTACTCTTCATGCAACTCTGCAGCAGTTTTTGCTACTCTTCATGCAACTCTGCAGCACTTTTTGCTACTTTTCATGCAACTCTGCAGCACTTTTTGCTACTTTACATGCAGCTCTGCAACAGTTGTTGCTCCACTGCATGCACAGTTTGCCCACACCTGAACTGCGTTTTTTGTCATTCAATAATATTCACAAAAAAATTTGCTTTGCTTTTGGCGGCTTACACACCTCACGCCCGTAGGCCAAAAGCGACAGTTACCGTTAAGTGTTAAGCCTATTTACCATAGAACGTATCTAGTGACCCGATTTATGGTTAAATGCCTCAACAGTCGTCTCCGTCGCTCCGGCTGTGTCTCACGTTTGCCTGTTTGTTTAGCATTCGTTCGACTAATTTATTGTTTGCACATCCGTTTTCGTCGGAGTTTGTTTACCGGCGTTCGATGTGTTGCTGGCTGCCATTGTTTACTCTCCCAATCTTCAGTACAACATTGCGGTAGTTTGTGGATTGTAGATTGGGGAAGAGCACGAAAGCAAATATTAGTTTTCATTTATTTTTTTTTTTGTGTTATTATTTTTTTGTAAAAATTAAAAATATTTTAAATGTGCAAAATTTCATTTTTTATAATTTTTTTTTTTAATTTTTTTTTAAATTTTGTTTTATTAAAAATAAACAACAGAATTTGCTTACCGCACAGATCAAATCAAAAGCGAGCACAAACTTTTTGACCGTTGGCGTTGATGTCATTTTGTTGTTTGAATTGAGAAAT
>NC_051847.1:238522193-238530726 GCF_002237135.1 Teleopsis dalmanni | reverse complement strand
ATGGATACTAAGGGAAAGTTTGGTGTACACTAATGCAAGCAATACTTTATCTTATTAAAGTATTTAATAATATTGCACATCAAAGTTATATATAAAAATATATTAATTTTTTATATAAATAATAAATTGTTAAATTTATAGATGTAGCAAATATCTACATGCCTTAGCATTTATAGTAGAAGCACAGAGAATTTTGATTAAATATTAATTGTATCTAAACTTATTCCAGGTAATATTCACTGATTTTAATAAATAAATTTCATTCAGTTATATATTTGACTGTTTACTTAACCTAATTTGATAGTGACTTTATTTTATTTTAATAAATTCAGTTCACAATTTGTCTTGATCCCAAAAATCTCTAAGGTAATTTAAAATGTTTTATGCGATTTTTGTGTGAGGAAATGATGAATTTGATCGAAACAAGAAGGGTATTTACACACTTTTGTGAAAAATATCACTGCTATTTACTTAATCATATTATTACTACATTGTTTACAACATTAGTAATGATTATCATTAACAATGTTGAGTTGTCGAAAGAATCGTGAGGTGCTGTGGGTGCCACTTTAAAGTTGACATTAACCACTCCTTGTTGTTAATGTAAACTTACCAACACCGCGTTATCGAGTCTCAGAATGGTTACAGGCTCCTCGGGGAGGTATGCAGATCTGAGATCAATTATTGCTTAGTCTAATGAAGTGATAAACAATAATCCAGTCAAGGCGTAAGAGGGGTTTTGAAGATATCTCGCTGTTAATAAAGAGTAAAAGTGCATTGGTTTAAATAGCTTCAACATAATATCTGTATTACAATTTCTGTTTTTTAAATATTTTCTAAAAAATGTAATGTAATGTAAAAAATATAAAAATGTGATATAATTAAAAATATTTAACACAAATTAATAAGTGGAATTTTTTAGCATTTTTAAGTGTTAAATAAACGACCTAAGCCCGTTGACAATGAAAAAACTTAGGATGAATTGGCCGTATCAATAAATAATTATTCAAAAAGAAAGATTTTTGTAAAAAATATAATAATAGCTAACTTTGACATCCAGTCTTTTTATATAGGTATATTTCAAAAATACTTTTTACAAAAACGATTGCAGTTAATTGTTTTACAAAGTCATTTTGAGAGAAAGTCCTTGGGCTCTAATTTGAGCCATAGTAAACTCACTTTATTTTTTAATCTTTTCAGATTTTCTATGCTTTAAAGAATAATTATGTACAAATTTTGTATGCAGAATCTAATGTGAAATGCTGCACACAACTAATACTGCCTTTGTATACTTGTTATCTGAGAGATATGCATCTCTTTAATAAAAACATAAATTTTGTGCGGGTAGATGTAACGGCAAAAAGCATTAAACATTGCATAGTGCATATTAGCATAAGTAAAAGTCGCCACCAAATGGTTTCATTGTCTTACTTCAAGCCATTTTGACCCTTTTGGTGTGCACTCACTCGGCAGACAATGCAACTGAACTTGCACACACAAAAGATTTATTAGAATTAATAAAACGTAAAGGGAAATGAGCTCAGCAGAACCACAGACTAATAAAAATTTACCAGCAATTTCGAGTTACAACTAAAACTTAACTTAAATATTCACATAAAAACATACACATAAAGTCATACACAAAAGCGGATAAGATACGAGAAAACAAGTATCTTTAATAAGCAATGTACATAGGAAAAACTATTCCAATGTTGGTTCAAACTGAAAGTGGCTGAGTGCCAAGAGCCAGCACCCAAGCGGACAACAATTTCACAATCCTCAACTCTCGACTAGAAAATATGAAACATAAAACCTAACAAAGAACTAATACCGCATAAAACTTCGGCGGTTGCAGTTGCAATGTTCGCTTTTGGGTGAACTGAAAAATGACGTTTACGATAAAAAAATGGTTGAGATAATAATTATACGTTCCAGCACTGGTGAAAATATAGAATACACAATATATACACTATAGAGCAACACTCCCCAACTTTGCTTGAAATTTTCAAAAATTTTGTCATAAACAGAAACTTAATTTAAAATGCCATTAGCGCAATGTCAGCATAATTTATGCCCCTAACACCGACACCGTTCCGACTAAAAACTTTTAATAAAAATTATGCAAAAACTAGATTTAACTAAAACCAACACAAATATTTTCAGAAGAAAAAATTTAAATTCAAAAAAGCTGCTTTGATTAAAAATTATATGGTACGGCGCCTTTGATTTCAGCTAAGTGAAGTAAACTCCGAGTTGAAGTGCACTAGTCAGAGAAAAATTTTTAAGTTCAATTAAAGTTCGCTTTCCACGGGATTTTTACTGCAATTTCGTACACAAAATTCCATTATTCAAGTCAACAAAATGTTTTTAAAACATAAATTTTAATAAAAGTTCTAAGTATGGAAGTTAATAGCTTCAAATGCTAATGTTTTCCACGGTTTTACAATTTCTCAAATGCTCGCAACAAGTGCACACTTGACTCAGCCAGTTTAGATACTCTTTGAAGAGTCTAAGTCGCTGCGCTTGCATGGACGATTTTTCGGAAATCTGACGTAAGCAGCAGCGATTATTTTATGATTGGACGAATTAACAGTGTTTTCCATTATGCAAAACTTAGCCAAACTCGTTTTTTTACGGCACTTCAACTGGACAATTGAACAATTTGTTGCACACTGCAGAGATATTCAACTACCACTGGAGGCAAATCCAAAATTGTCAATTGTCACATGACAATTTCTGTGGCTCAAAATTTACAATTTTTTATTTATTTTTTAAAGGGCTTACGGCACTATTTGGTTTGACTGTCCTCCACATATGTATCCCCAAATAATAATAGCAGATAGATTTGTAAAAAATTTTTAAACTAAATTTTTAAAATTGAAATGAAAAGCTTCTTAATAGACAGATTTTGCTTAAAATTTATTTTGAATTGTTATTATATTATTGCATAAATTATTTTCAAATTTACTAATTGATAAAATTTAATCGTTAGTTGATTAATTGCAACGGCTAGTCAACAAAAATTATTTCGCTTTTCATAAAGAGCGATTATTACCATTTAAATACCACATACTCTCTCAAAAAAATCCATAGACAACACCTAATCTATCATGTCGAGCTCATGTAACACAACTGATCATTTTTTGTTATCAACTCGACCTATTAAGCATCTGCACGAGACTGTTTATTTGACTCAAATAATTTTGAGACATAAGATCATCATAATCTTCCAGTGACCTAAAAGAATTGCAATAAACCTAACGATATTGAAGCAAAGATCGGCAAAGATGATGTATATATACTGGTAGACTTTCACCTTTTATAAGCTGCGGTCCTGCGGTGACCAGGAAAATGTAAATTGGTACACCTAGAGACGCATACATAGAAGTACTAATATGAAGTAAAATATCTACTTTTTTATTCTCTTCAATGCTTCTATGATAGGGAACCCAGATCATTAAAATCCCAGTGAGTAGCCCGCCGATTTTCAACTTGTAGTCTTTAATTACCGTTGATTAAATTGAAGGAATCATTGAAAAACTTTAATTGCTATTTTGCTGTCGATGAAATAAGATTACGGTCATTCACATCGCTGACTAATCGATAAGATTTCAGCGTGATCTGATGTTCTCCCATCAGACTTTTTCATGGTGAGTTGTGGGTTTGACTATCTGACTTCTTCAGTCTCAATTCTTTTTGATGTAGAAGCTTGTTAACAGCTGGCAATATTCTTTACTAGTTGTGAATTTATGAAGCGCCAATCCATCAAGCATGCCAGACCCATACCCCTTGACTTATTTTAATGTCAAATTTTTCGAGTACTTTTAGCAACTCTGAAATTTAAATTCGAGCCTTTCTGAAGAAAATTTACATCGAGAAAAATAATCAATCTATATATATGGTACACTTCATCGAAACTGAAACTACTAATTCTAAATAATTAGTTCCAGTAATATTAATACTAGAAAAGTATAGAAAGAATCTCTTGTCTAGAATGCAATTCTTATTACGAAAAGCAAGTCTATTCATAATTATGCAAAATTGGACCTATCCACTCATATATCCGTCTATATGTAATTTAAAGAGCAAGTTGCACACATATCTAGTTTTCGTTATCGCATATATTTATTTAATAAAAATAAAATAAATTTAAGCAAATAATGAAATAATAAATATTTTACATACTTCATCTGGAACATAAAACAAGAACTTTTAAGCAAAATTCAAATTTATTTCAATTCCTGCAAAGTACATTCATTTTAAAATTATGTTTCTAAATAGTAAATAGTAAAGTAAAACAGTAAAGTTGAATTCGTAATTAAAATATTAGCAATTTTGAAATTCCTTCTAATGCAAAAATTTTAGAAAATATTTTATCTGTACATGTATGTGAAGTGTACACTTCATAGAATATTAATGAACATAGAAAAACTTCACTTAATTCACTTCCAGTTCTCTGGCTGGTTGGCAGTGATTTAAATAACTAAAAATGTTTATTTTACTTAAAGAAGTTTCTGACCAAACATTTTCAAAATATTTAAAAATGGTTCAGATACATGTGCAAATTTAATGTATAAGAACGCATTTAATGCACTGACTGAATGAAATATAGCGATGCAATTTCTAAAGGTCCTGCAGAAAATGATAGCATGGTGTTTAAAAGAAATTCATAGTAACTAAAGTGCCAATAATTATATGGGTATATATACCAATATATATATAGGTATATATATATTTTGCATATAATTGAAGACCTCACCATAGTTAGAATGATCCAATTTAGGTCAAATATGCGCCATTTTATTCGATACATGTTGCTATTTTGACGATAATTTTATTATGCCTCTCTCATAGAAGTCGTCGCCGTTATTTTTCAGCAGAAAAATCGTTCGCCATAGACAGGAACCTATGTTAATCACTTGCTGCCAGGTCTAGAGTATAAGGTGGATTCATAAGAGCTTCCCAACCAAGTTTCTGGAGATTTTGGCGACTCAGTATCGATGTACGTGACCTAGCGTTTTCTTTATGGAACACAATTCTTCTCCTATTACCAAAAGCTGACAATTTTTGGGCGATTGCTTTCTTAAAACGGTCCAATTCACGCAATTCAAACTTGACCGTTTTTGCTTAACGGTGGCGTAACTGATCCTTCCTTAATCACCAGTCACCAACCAAAGCAGAAATGGTCTATTGCGATTTTATTACCATTCAGCTTTGATTCGTAGATGAAAATTTGATCGACAAGGTTTTTTACATTAACTCGCAAATTTTAGAGAAAATAGGAAGATAATACAGCACTTCTTATGTCTCTTTGACGAGACGATGCACTGAAACGTTATGGTAGAGAGATATAATAGTTTCATAAGCTTTTGAAAACGTTATATTTATTATGGGTATTTGCGGGATGAACACGAATTAGTGTCGTGTATCACCACATATGTATTACGACTATACTTACTTGATAGAATAAATAAATCAAAACTTTAAAATACCAGTCAGTCGCATTTTTGGTTTCCGCTGGGTAGTTAAAGTGCCTTTGGAAATATGAGTACATGAAGACTGCACATTCCCACATTGGTTTACACATAATATATTTCAGTTTATATAAAATGGTTTCCTCTATTGTGTGTTTTAGTATTAGTTTCCATAAAAATGTTGCTATTAATTTTTAAAATTTCAACCAAACAAAAATTTTTGAGGAATATTCTGAAAATGTTACTACTGTAGCGTTGTTAAAGATTATAAAATTCCTTCATCCTTTAATTTTTCTTAAAATATAGGAAAAAATATATTTCAATCAGAAATGAGGTATTCATAATTAGTTTTAGAAAAAATATATATATAATATTTTTAATTTTGTTATTGTGCTCTTATCTCCTTTAAACAAACAAATTGAACTAAAATAGTCCCGCAAATTTTTAAATCTTTTTGCAAATAAAATAAATCTCAATCAGTGAGGAAGTAAATCAAAAAATATGGGGAATGACTTTATTTCGCAATTGCAGTTCTATTTCAAGCATCCTTGAGTGCATCTATTAAAAAATTTTCTGATTTATGCAGCGCCACCTGTGACGTTGCTGCATTAAAATTGCATTTAAATTTCACATTCAGCAGATTCTGCTGGATAACCCACCCAAATGACTTGCTAATGCAAATCACAATGTTCGCATAATTTTTCATGCAAAATTTGTTATGTAAATATCGCAGTTACGGATACATATTTGTCAGTTTGAGAGATAGGGGAATGCTAAAATTAATGAAGTTACATTGATTATTGGGGATTCAAAAAAAAATTTATCTCGTTGATTTGCACATTTTAATGCAAGCAGAAATTATTTTCATTTGTTACGCTTAATTAAGTCTTGAAATGGAGTTTCTAAGATTTGCAATCAGAAACTTTTTAATATTTATCCTTAGGGTAGTTAGATCTTAATCTCTAGTAAAATTTTCTAAATTCTCAAGGTTTTTTCAATTTTCTTAATATCAGTAAAGCAGAACTAATTAGTAAATTTTAAATAGCCAATGTTGCAGATGAGTCGTTACAGAATCTTCGTATAAAATGCTTTATAATGAAACATTATGCTTGCATCAGTAAATCTAAAGGTAATTAGTGCTTGCACAAAACCTAAAGGCCACTGAAAGTATGCAACTATGATATTCGTGGTTAATACATGAATACTTTTCTCAGCAAAAATCTGCAGCAATTTTAATCACTATAGTTTTTTTATCCATAACAGTATATACCGAACCCGTAGACTAAAGTGTAAGTTCATCTTTATACCAAGAATGAGACGCGAACTCAAGAGGAAAAAGCTGAAACTGGTAGCAGGATATCCGTTGAATTCTGAAGTTTAACTAGAAAGTTACTAGCATTTATCTGACTAGATGATTACTTAATGTTAGCTGCATATCATAGCTCTGTCTGATCCAAGGTAACATGTTTTGTGACTACCCGGCATTAATCTACATATAGAAGAAATTACCAAGTAAAAGCTTATATTTTCATTTTTCACTCAATGTATTCTAATAGAGTAATTTGCTAAAAGAAAGAATTTAATATGGCTGCAGTGCTTTGCTCCATTGAGAACTCAAAACTCTATCGAATGCCCATTTCATCACAACCTTTATATGTAAAAAGGTTATAAGTATAGCATATGTAAAAACTATCAAAAATCTTAATCTCAAACCTTAACCATAGAATTCGTAGAGCTCTCTTGTCGAAATGACTATCGTTAAAGTATCGACACGATAACACAATTCACTATAATAACATTAATAAGTACATGAACTGCATAATATCTTAAATTTCTAATAACATTAATTTTTTTTATTTCAACCTAAGCAACTGTATACTAGCAATCTCGTATTTGCTAAATATATAACTTCTTCAAGCCGTCACATCTATCATGTAATTATTTTTAATATACATAAATCCAGACAACCATGAATATTCACAGATCTTGCAATGGTGAATGTTTAAGAGTAGGGCATGAGATTTTATTAAAATTCTCTATTTGAACTTTCTGCATTAAAAAGACTTTACTGCTTTTAGTTATATTCGAATATTGATTTGCATTTATACATTAACCCGGGTATTTTTTAAATTATTAATACTTCTAGTATGACATCTGCTACAAGTGTGAAGGAATCAGTACAACTGCTTTATCTACATGCTTCTGGGATGGATATTCATCTTATACTGCTCTGCATCTTAAAGCAATCCATATAGATGGTCATTCTAAAGTTAACTGTAACAGATTTTCCTTAATGGTTCAACATAATCCCATTACTTTTCTAACAATGTATAATTTCAATATTAAAAAAGATTTCTCAGTGTCAACAAAAATCACTTTAAAAGCTTAGCCAAATTGAACGCCACTAAAATAAAGCCGACCACTATATGTTGGGAGATGATTCCGCTACCCAAAGTGTTTTTTACCGAAGTACTTCGAGAAAAAAGCAAATACCTCATAAATCGGATTGATTTAAAAAACAAAGATTGCAGTGAGTACTGATTATATCTTCTTGATTACGCAAAAAGTGCGGTTAAAATTATAGAAACCCACGAATGCATACTATGTGTCGAAAACATAGATACAGTTTAAATCATACTTCAAGAACAGCTCTTATAGATTATTAGAATAAAATTGTAGAGAATACAATTATTCCACAAATCAGACTGGTGAACCTTCAATCTAGAAAAGATGAAAACATTTTTGGACATAATAGATGTGAAGTAAGTCTGCTATAATACTCCAGTAAATGACGGAGTATCACGAACAGTTAAATTTTCGAGCGCGTTTAACTATAATAATAATAATGATATTGTATATATTATATATAACACAACACCACGTTAGAAATAGAAATAAATGGGGTACTAGTTCCCAACGGAGCAGAGCACTGCGACCAGATTGATCTTTTGTGCTGCAACTGACCCTAACCGAACAGAAGACATTCCGCTTTTTGAATGAAAGCCAGAATGTCGTCCGTTGAGGACACACACAACACCACGTTATCAAATCTCAGAATG
>NC_051847.1:238516668-238522093 GCF_002237135.1 Teleopsis dalmanni | reverse complement strand
GTTATTAACATTTGTATTATAGTCATCAAAGGTTTATAATACGTTTATGAATAGTGTGCATTATAAGGCTATTATAAAGTTAAAATACATTTTAACTAAAATGTACTTAAAAAGCATTTTAAGAAATCTTTATGAATAAGGCCGTATGTATATATATAAATATATATATATATATATATATGTAGGAAAGTAGGTATGACAGCGGCGCAAAAGTAATTAAAAGTAGTAGAGTTACGTCGCTGTCATAAGAAAAGAGCGCAGGGCAACTCCGTTGCTTTGAGGTGTGAGTGGAAGTAAAAAGGAGTTAGTTGGAGTGAGCAGCTCGTAGAGGAAAGAAGTATATTCGTGCGTGCGTGTTAAAATTAGTTGAAAAAATAACTATTAAAATTAGTTTAAAAATAACTATTAAAATTAGTTTAAAATTAACTATTAAAATTAGTTTAAAATTAACTATTAAAATTAGTTTAAAATTAACTATTAAAATAAACTTAAGGTCTAGAACCTACAAACTTTGGGGGCTCAACCTAAGAGTCAAATAAAAAAAAATGGTGTTTATGTAATGCATATGTGTAAATTTAATATATGAACGAGTTTATAAAAAAAAATGCAAAAGGTGTGATTTAAGAAACATCGAAATTTTTAAACTTTGAATGATTGAAAATTGTTATTTACACTGAAGTTATTAAAAGCAAATATGTGACATAAATTAATAAATAAAAAATTTGAATAAAGTTAAACTAAAAGCGACAAACATAACAATTAAAAACTAACTAAAATAACTGTGGAGTTAAACAAAATTATGTTTGATCCGTTCTAAGCGAGCTGCATATTGTGAAATACACAAATTAAAAGGAAAAAAAAAAAGAAGAATTGCTGTTATTAGTTGGCGTCGGCGTGGTGATCGAAGTTGTTAGCAAGCTGTGTGTGAGTACATGTGCTTTGTTAAACGTAGTAGTAAACGCAGTGCATACAGAGGTGAATGTAGTCACTGAGGTGGTAAAACAAACAACGCAAAAGCTGTTCTGATGAAGTTGGCGAGCGACGAAGGTGATGCGTAGCGGGTGCTGGCGGTGCAGTGGAGACTGGCAGAAATTTTTATATTTTGTTTAAGTACACATTTTGTTTTATTTGATTGCGTATTGAAATTGATACGTTTTAATTTTTTTAGCTTGTAATTTATATATTATTTTTTTAAACTTATTTACTTTTTAGTCATAATTTTAATTTTTTTTGAAAAGATTGTAATAACGCTGGCACCATGAATATTAACAGTATCATTGCGCTGAGTATAGAAGGGTTAAGAGGGGAGCTTAGAAGATTAAATTTAAATACAGAAGGCAAAAAGCAAGAATTGAGAGAAATATTAATTGATCATTATCAATTAGAAACGCGCGAAAATGTAGAAGACAAAGAAATACAGTTTGACAAAATGGCAACTGTTAAAACGATACAAGAACGTTCACTGTTTACGCTTCGTGATGTGGAAGACTCTCTCACTACATTTGCAGGGGTGGGTCAACCAAGTGTTAAGATTTGGGTAGAACAATTAGAAGAAATGGCTATTAGCGTAAACTGGAACGATCAACAAAAATTTATTTATGCTAAGCAGCTACTCAAGGGCGCAGCCAAATTGTTTGTCAGAAGCCAGTTAGAGGTAAAGGATTGGGTGTCGCTCAAAAACGCATTAATTGCAGAATTCACAGTAAATTTAACAATGAACGAGGTTCATGCCATGTTAAAGGGACGAAAGAAAAAACCAACTGAATCATTAAGAGAATATTTGTATAGTATTATTGAAATAGCAAATCAAATTCAGTTAGATGAAATGAGCATAATAGACTATTTTATAGAAGGAATTCCAGACAGTAGAGCAAACAAAACCATATTATACCAGGCAACGAGCATGAATGATTTAAAGAGTAAGCTAAGTATTTACGAAAAGATCAGGAGAAACACATACTCGTCATTAAACACTACAGGAGGGAAACTTCAAACAGAACATACTGGGGTACAAGACATAAAAATAGAAAGAGAGGATAGAAAAGATGGAAAGCGTTGTTATAGGTGTGGAGGTAAGGATCATATTGCTAATAGTTGCAAAATCAAAGATTATAAATGCTTTAGATGTCAAGAGGTAGGGCACAAAGCATTCGAATGTAAACGTCCAGAAAAGGTAGTAAGAAATAGAAACAAAAACAATTCTCTAGTTATAGAAACTATTAATGATGTGCGTCGAAATGGAACTAATAGAGTTTTGAAAGATTTAGGAATAAATGGGAAGAAGGTACGTGCTCTAATCGATACGGGTAGCGATGTCTGCATCATCAGACACTCCACTTGTTTGCGGTTAGGAAACATTGTGTTGGAAGCTAGGAGAAAAACATTGACAGGTATAGGAGGAAAAGAGATTAAAACATTAGGTAGCTTCATAACATTAGTCGATTTAGATGGTATCCAAACCAGTTTGAATCTTCATATGTTAAACGATGATGATGTCCAATATGATGCCATAATAGGAAGCGATATCCTAGAAATAGTTGACATTTTGATCTCCTCAGATGATGTAAAGTTTTTGCGAAAGTCTCAGGAAAAACATATCGACTTTAATAAGGAAAATGTAAGAGAATGTGAAAATGAAGTTAGGAATCTCTATAACATTTGTGTGACAATGGAGCCTGATGAACCGGAGGTAGTGGTTCAAAGCCAGTTGAATCATTTACCAAAGGAAAGAAAAGAGGAGGTAATAAATGTTATAAAGCATTACAAGCCGAACAAGAAGATTAATAACTCCCCAGTAACAATGAAATTGATTTTAACTGATGAAGTGCCGGTATGTCATAGGCCAAGAAGGTTACCACTAGCGGATCAGCAGACTGTAGAATCTCAGATACGTGAATGGCTAGAGGAGGGTATTATTAAAGAAAGCATGTCAGAATATGCCTCGCCGGTGGTTCTAGTAGCGAAAAAAGATGGCTCCAAGAGGTTGTGCTGTGACTATAGAAAGCTAAATTCGAAAATAATTAGAGATAACTTTCCTATGCCACTAATAGATGATATTCTGCAAAAGTTACAGTCGGCTGTTGTATATAGCACATTGGATTTACGAAATGGATTTTTTCATGTGCCTATTGAAGAAGATAGTCGAAAATTTACGGCATTTGTGACGCATGGCGGACAGTATGAATTTTTATTTGCTCCATTTGGAATTAAAAACTCTCCAGCGGTGTTCACACGATACGTTTATGCGGTGTTGAGAGAATTAATAAAGAAAGGTGTAGCAATGGTGTACATGGACGACATCATAATACCATCCCAAAATGAAGAAGAAGGAATGAGACGATTAGTAGAAGTGTTGGAGGTTGCTCAAAATTTCGGGTTAAACATTAAATGGGAGAAGTGTCAGATTTTAAAGAAGAAGGTTAACTTTTTAGGTTTTATCATTGAAAACTCGAGCATAAAACCAAACGAGGAAAAGCTAAAAGCTGTGAGAAATTTTCCAATGCCAAGAGATAACAAAGAAATTCAACGATTTTTGGGATTAACATAATATTTTAGAAAATTTGTGTATAATTATGCTGTAATTGCCAAACCATTAAGTGATTTGTTACGAAAAAACGTAAAATTCGAAATAAAAGACGAGCAAAAATTGGCTGCTCAGCAATTGAAAACAGCTTTAACTTCCGCACCGATACTTAAGTTATTTGATCCAAAAGCAAAAACAGAAGTACATACGGACGCATGTAGCGATGGATATGGGGCTATTTTGCTGCAGTGGGGTGAAAATGCCCCGTTACATCCTGTTGAATTTCTAAGCCGGAAAACCTCATCAACGGAACGAAGATATCATTCATATGAACTGGAGGTATTAGCAATTATAGAAAGTTTAAAAAAGTGGAGATACTTTCTGCTTGGCATCAAATTTAAAATCGTTACCGATTGTAAGGCCTTCGCGTGTACATTGAAAAAAGATGATGTACCTACTAGAGTAGCAAGATGGGCTCTATTCTTGCAAGATTTTGATTACGAAATAGAGCATAGAATGGGCACTAACATGAAACATGTCGATGCACTAAGCCGTGTTTATTGTCTGTTGCTGGAAGATTCGTTGTGCCATAGAATAAAGAATGCGCAATTAAGCGATGACTGGACGAAAGCTGCGCGAAAAATTTTGGAAACTCAAAATTATGGCGATTTTTACTTAAAACACGATATATTATTCAAAGATAATGTTAAAGAACGGATGGTTATTCCTTCCTCTATGGAAAACGAAATAATTGAGATCGCTCATCGTCAGGGCCACTTTGGGTCAAAGAAAACTCAAGACATTATTGAAAAAAATTATTACATATCAAATATAAATCCAAAAGTAGACAAAGTAGTAAGAGGGTGTATCGAATGTTTAGTAGTGAACAGTAAATCAGGAAAGAAAGAGGGATTTCTTAATCCTATAGATAAAGGTAATAGACCATTGGAAACGTATCATATCGATCATGTAGGACCGTTGGATCAGACTAAAAAAAAATACAACTATATTTTGACAGTAGTAGACTCATTTTCCAAGTTTGTGTGGTTATACCCCACTAAAAGTGTAGGAGTAGAAGAGGTAATCGAAAGATTAAATAAACAATCGATGGTTTTCGGAAATCCTGCTGTGATTATCAGTGACCGAGGCACTGCGTTCACAGCAAGCAGGTTCAAAGAGTATTGTACGAACGAAGGGATCAAACACCTATTAATAGCCACAGGCGTTCCGTGGGGAAACGGCCAGGTAGAAAGAATACATAGAACAGTTATTACAATGCTCAGTAAATTATGTGTGAACTCGCCAGAAAGTTGGTACAAACACGTAGAAAGGGTACAACAAGCTATCAATAGCACTCCAGCTCGGAGTACTCAGTATTCTCCATTTAAAATTTTGACAGGGGTGGAGATGCGCATAAAAACTAATGTTGCATTAGGGTCGTTAATCACAGAATGTGTAATGGAAGAGTTATTTGAGAGAAGAAATGAAATGCGTGAACAAGCAAAAGAAAATTTACAGAAAATAGCTGAAGAAAACAGGAATACATATTACAAGGGTAGGAAAGAAGAAGTTAATTATGAAATAGACGATTTAGTTGTCATCAAACGTACCCAATACGGAACAGGACTCAAATTAAAACAGAAATATTTAGGACCGTATCGAATAGTAGAAAAGAAAAGACGAGGTAGATATGTAGTTGAGAGAGTCGGAAATGGCGAAGGATCAAAGAAATGTGAAACAGTAGCAGAACATATGAAAGCGTTTAAGGGGTCATCCGGGACGGATGACATGTCAGGATAGCCGAATGTAGGAAAGTAGGTATGACAGCGGCGCAAAAGTAATTAAAAGTAGTAGAGTTACGTCGCTGTCATAAGAAAAGAGCGCAGGGCAACTCCGTTGCTT
>NC_051847.1:238507465-238516568 GCF_002237135.1 Teleopsis dalmanni | reverse complement strand
CATTTATTAAAAATAATAATTTTACTTACTTCATATTTGGAGGCGGCTTATATCCACAAAACACACCAATTAATTGTGAGTCTTGAGATGGACCATCTCTTACTTCAACAAAGTCATAAACGCAACTGTCGTGATTTTCGACCTCAAATGATTGGAACTTCAGTGCAACTTGGTATCCTTTTGGGACGGTTATTTTCCAAATACATTCCTTGTTTGGCAAATATTCAAGTGGATAGTTTGGGGACTCTAAACGACCTTCCGATTCATCCACATTTAACTCACCACCACATACAACTAAAAGTAGAAAATAGAACAACTGAGAATTCACCTCATCATAGTTTTTTTGAATATAAAAAACATAAACAAAAATTTTAAAGCTTTTATTCAGACGAAGTTAGTTTTACGACCCAAATAGAGACAGTATTTACAAAAAAATTATGTTGAATTGAATTTCAAAAGATTAAATAGTTTCTTAAATATTTTTATTATATTATAGTTTTAGTTTATATACCATATAAAATTAAATATTTTAATAAAAGGCCTTTTGTTTTGTAAGCATATCACAAAAGAACAACCGCTTATTTTAAAAATAACATATGAAACAACAACATTGCTGGCTTATTTAGTCTAATCTTTTTGAAACCGCTTAACTAATAAGCAGCTGAAATCGAATGGTTGCCAACATTAAAAGTTGTCTTTGTAAACAATTTTGGGAAGGACATACAAAATTTCCAGTTAACTGTCAAAAAATATTTGACAAATAATACTCAATTCTTTTGAATTTATTTATATTAAAAAATTATACTTAATTCTTGAAAAAGCCTGACAATACAAATTTTATTCACAATAATGAATAAAATAAATTATTATTACCCATAATTGCTAAGCATTATTATTTATTTACGAAACTTTAACTTTAAATTTTATTACGTGTTTTGCATATATAAGCTTAACAAAATTTCCAGTTCTTCCAGAGTTCCCATCAAAAGCAGTGCTTTATTTTATGTTGTTCTTTTGCGATATACTTACAAAAGAAAACGCCTAATGTTATTTATATACCATATAACTAAAACAATATAACTGTATAACAATTCAATGTAACAATATAGTATATGTAGTTATAAGTATATAGTAGTTGTAACAAATTAAGAAATTGCTAAATTCGCTTTAGTATATATCATATCATATCTCAATTATTATGTTGACTAATTAAATTATATCGAATGCGTACTTATTAAAAATTTCTAATACTTGTTAGATAATGCATTGAGAACTCTACTAAATGGACGCTGTCATTACTGTATATTTTTCTTAATTGTGTAATATTGTGTTCTCAGACAATTCTCTTAACTGGATAAAATTACTGATCTTGTTGGTGTCCGTTAAAAAAAAAAATTTACTGTGTAAAGGTATTTGTATATTTCTATTTCATTTAATAAAGATGTCATATGTCTTAATTCGAATTTTTAACTTACCATCAAATTCAGCTTTGAAACCACGATACCCTTCCGAGCGATGATTATTTACAAAAGTTAATAACATTCTGCTTGATTCTGAAGTGAGAATTTCATTAGCTACTTTTCCACAGAATCTACCAATTAGCGGAGATTTGAAAAAGTACCCATCCCTCACTTCTAAATAATCTGTTTGACAATTATTTGACTTAAATATATTCTAAAACAAAAAAGATAAACATATTAAATTCTGCTGCAAACTAATTTATACATTATATAGTCTATATTTATATATATATATTATATATATTCATTTATATATACTTATATAATTCTATTTCTTCAAGTACTAACCAAATTTTCTAAACGCAGCACCACTCGTTCACCATGTGTTGCTGTAATGCGCCATTCACAATTCTCGGTTTCATTGGTTAGAGCACCGGCAGTGTAGTACGAGGGACTGGCAAAAATGCCAGTGTTCTCTTGAAAAGTTCGACCGCATTTTGGACATTTATAGAGCAAATTTGCCTGTGCAATATCACCTGCACTCAATCTTAAGCGTTGTCCTATCTCGGGTCGCTTCTTGCCCTTCACTTCGATTGGCAAAATTGTATCGAGATAACTGCCCTTGGAGAATGTATTGCGCGCATAATGCATTATAGAATCGTAGTCGTATGCCATACCTAAAGAGTCCACCTCGTCTGGTGTCAGTTTGTTGAAATTATAGTCTTGTCCTTTCATGATGTTATTGTGCTCGATGACGACATGCTTTTCGCGGTCGGGTCGAGTATGTTCGTGCCAAAAGCCCACAACGTGTCCCAATTCGTGTACAACAATGCCAAATTTATCACAGTTCCGGCCGATAGAAATGGCTTGTGGACCATTGCCACGTTTGCCAACAAAGGAGCAGCAACTGCAATTGTGCAAAAGACACAATCACATTCAAGACAATGATGAATAAAAAGTCAAAGTCAATATAATGAAAAAACAGAGGCGTAAATTTAGGAGCAAAATTATTTAAATGAAATTTATTATATAAATTCATTTTATGGTTTATATGGTATCTCTTAAATAATGTGTGCGTTAAATAGTCAAGAAAGTTTTAAGTGGAAGAAAGAAAAATTAACTCACCCACAACCGCGAACTGTGAATACAATATAATTCGGATGTACTTCCGGGTCACGCTCCACAAATTTGATGCATGTTGAGTTCTCCCAATGTCGCATTGCCTGCTTAAACAATGCCTTGTGCAAGCCACTGAAGTTACCATCAATTTCATACGGTATAACGCCATAATCCCAGACGCGTTCTTTTTTTGCTGTCACAGCGCGTGCCATGCGGTGATGGTGTTTCAAATGTTTAAAGTTTCTAAATATGGATTTTTGGTGACGATGAGTGGGAGGTGAAAGCAGTAGGCATATAGCAAGGATTGCAGTTAAAAAAAAAAACCAAAAAGATTTAAGTAAGCAAATTAAGAAGTTTATTTTTTGTGTAAAAAGTTATTAGATTATTGTTTTTCTTTCTTTTTTTTCTTTTTTTCTTTTTTTCTTTATTATTGAATTAATGAAACACAAACAAAAACTCTTCTGTGCTTTTATTTCAAATACTTTAAATGCAAAATAATGTTAAAATAAATTAACAATTTCAATTATGAAACATACTTTTTTGCTTTGTACAGATTTGGGTTCATGAATTCTGATTTTATGGAATTTATGTTATTTTCTCTTATTGCTTTTTAAGTAATAGAAACTTCTGAATCAAAAGTTGGTTTCGAAAGCGTTTCAAAATAAAGGAACAAAAAAGTTTCAAAAGTCACAGACCCGAAATTATATTCTGTGTATTTATTTGAATAAAAATTGAAATAAAAGTTTGATACTCAAAATTGAAATACGAAAGCAGAAAAAGAAATTAACATTTGATGTTCATTTGTTCGTTTTTAATCATCAGACTTTTTGAAATGATTGACTGACGGAGAGGGTTCACACCTCTTTTATAAAGTATGTATATAAATATACTAAATAAAAAAGTGTATATATATTTTAATGATCGCATCTATGAACAAAATGTTAACATGTTGTAAAAAGCAATGCTGAAGAGGACTAATAATTAGCTACTATACGAACAAGATAATAATAATACTAAGAGAAAGAAAGCGTCGATTGTATGGATAAGAATGACCAGAAATTTGAAGGAACATGAAAAAGAATGCAATTAAAATGATGTTATCTCACTATAAATAAGAAGAAGCAATAAAAAAAGTAAGCCTTACAATAATTATAATTATTTTTATAATGTACGAGTATTATACATGTAATACATGTAATCTTATGTAATTATACATTTATTTTTATGCACAAATGTGTATCTTTAAAATTTATTTTACATATAATATCTTGTTTTATATTTTCAAAGAATGAAGACATAGGATGACTGTCGTTAATCTTTCAAACAAAGATTATAGAAAGCGCATTATAATACTAGTTTTTCCATAATATTCATATTTTATAGTATATATGTTATACTCCAAAACCAGATGATGCCGTTTATCTTTTGTAGTAATATTGTTTTATTTTAATTAATTATTTTAAACGTAATGAATTATTTTAAATTGTATATTAAATTCTGCCCCCATAAGCAATTTAACTTGGACTAGACAAACCCCGGTAGTTCAGTGATTAACAATTATAACCATTGATACTGTGAGCCAAATTCAGATCCTGCTAAGTGCAAAAGTTTATACAATTTGTATATACAATTTAATAAACAATTTTAAATTGAAGTATTTTAATCGCAAGGAATTGTACAAACATGTAAAGTATATATGTATATAATATAAAGACAGCTTATGCATTTTGTAGCTCTAAAGATAAACGTAAATAATATACACTCGTAATTGAGATTTGAATCATATTTTTAATTCAATTTATTATCTAAATCTTCTCATTAAGTAATAATTATAACATTATTCAAATGTCCCTCGCCAGATATCTTACAGAACTAACTCTTTTTAATATAATTTTTGTTGACTTTTCGACACATAGGTGGTTATAACTCACGCATAGCGCCAAGTACACGAAAATTTGTATTCAAAGTGCCGAAAATTTGAGGATTGTCCGCATAAGCACGATCCCTTACAGGTCAAAGTATCACCAAACCGTTATGTATACACGTCTAGTAAATTGCTTGTGCAACAAAGCCAGAAGAGAGCGTGTTCTTGTCTTGACAACTGCTGAAATATATATACTTCCTCACCCTCATATATATAATTTTACTCATAAAAATTTTGGCAAGCATATGAATATAGTTATCATAGTCACCGGTTTCTATCCTACCTTCGTCATTTTCAAAAAAGTCTCTCACGCTTTTGTACTAAATAACATACCATAACATAATGTGACGTTATGTTTTTTGTGGACATTCAATGCCCTACATGTGACAAATTTATTTGTGTATGTTCATCAAATAAGATTTTTTTTCTCAATTTTTTTTTTAATGTCTTTATAACACATTTAACGTTTGTTAAACGATCCATTTTGTAAAATGCTCCACCTTAAACATTAAAATATGTGATAACAGGTTTGTTTGACTTATGGTATTAAAACAGTTCAGCTTAATTGGAACCACAACGCTTTATTATTACTATTAGGAACATTCTACATTACAATTTCAAATGATATTACTTATTATATATACTTATCATAAAGTACTGCTAGAAAGTATTAGTTACTAATATTGGAAAATATATGTAATAAGAAATTCCTGAAGAGAGTTTCTTAATATAATTCGGAAATAGGTTAAGATCAGAATTAAAATTAATTTTTTTTTGATTTGGTACTGGGCTATTTTTTTGAATATAGATATTTTGCTCTTAATTTTTAATTTAGGCCCTGGTTTGTACAAAAATCTGAAGAACAATAATGATGATAATAACGACTACTAATTTGTTGTGTTTTTCTTCATTTCAACTTTGTTGTGTTTTTTCTTCAATTCTTCAATTCATTTCAATGAATTCTCGTAAAATCAGAACACAATGTAATGAATTTTGTGTTGTTTTGTTTGTATTATAATAAAATAATTAAAAATTATGTATTTGTTGAAAATAGAAATGAATATTAAAACTTACTATAATTATTTCACTTAGTAAGTAGAAAATGTAAAAGTTCTAGGTGGTTTTAAACCCTGAGGTTTTTCATTATTTATATACGGCATCACAATGGGCCAATAGGCCTAAGTGGATCCACTGGGGATCACCGGTATAACCTAACCTAAACTAAGTAGTAAATGTGAATATCCATTTTAAATCAAAAGTTTTCAGTTTAATTCAACTGGCGGATGCTCTATACCAAGTTATATTTTTATTTCATAACTCTTGAACTTTTATTATTAAAATTTATTAATAATTTTTTAATGTGTATCAGTTAATCACTTATTCACTCATGGTGGGTTAATGAAGAAATGTATATGCAATCAATTGTATAAAAAGTAAAATTAAAAAATATTGTTTAAATTTTGAATTACTTCCGAAATTTTTGTTCAGATCATCTCACACATAAAATCAATGAAAACGAAGTAGGCTTTCCAGTGTTTAATCGGTGTCTACTTTCAAGTGTTCGAATTACTGTAAATTCAAATTTTCACATATTTCACATTCATTCGGAATATTTCTGTAACTTTTACTGAAATATAAAAAGTTGGTCAATAATAGTTATGGAAAACATATTCTACAGGGAAATAATTAATAAAAATATTTTACATAAAGTAAATGTAAATTTTCGTATGTTGAGTTTATAAAATCATATTTGCAAAAAAATTCTAGTTTAGATTAAAGACTCTATTGTGGATATAATTAATATTAATTAATAATCAATAGTTATAAATATAAAAGTAAATTTAAAAAACTAATAGCAGAGCTGGAAAACATTTAGTCAGACAATTTTTACTATAACAAAATCATCTATTGCACATTATTTTAGTGCAAGTATGAAGCAAAATATTTTTGTGCTGTTAATTTACAACGAAAAAAAAAACTTTGATGCAAAAAAACTATATAGGTAAATATTGCTAAAAGTTAATAAATAAAACAACTTAAATTCGTAATACGGCGTTCTAAATAATAATTGAGTGTAAAGTCTTACTGAAAATTATTAAAAACTAATTTTTTTTGTATGCCAATATTTTTTTTGCGAAAAACAATTTTTAATCTAAATTGTCAATAAATAATAATAATTACGTTATCATGTTGACTAATATGTTATATAATTCATGAAGAACACTCTTTCCAAGAGCCATCGTCTATATGTCAGACCATTAACTTTTACACTCACATATACACGTTCAAATGTATTAAAGCAAAGTATTATTATATATTTATTAATGTTATAATATACGGATAAAGTAAAAATATAAACAGGTGCATGATTGAACTAGTGGAGATATTTTACGATATATAACACCAATGTTTCTCAATGTATTCTAGAGTACGCACCACTTAAGGCTTTAAAAAACTCAAACATCAAAAATTTATCCGTTTCTAATCTTTCTAATAAATAATTGTGCACTACTACATTATTTCTGAAGTTGGTAAACGGACTAACTTCTCGGCATTATTTCAAAGTTAACAATATCACTTTAAGTAAATTTCAAATCACACTTTTTGAGAAAGATTGTCTTAAATTATATTACATGTACATGAGACAAAAAGTCGTTTTCCAAATAAAGTTATATTTACCAAGGTCTGATAGTTATTATTTTCCAAGGTCTAATAAACCAGATTAAGTTCTTGTTGCAGCATATCATTTATTGTATACCTTTTAGGATAAACCCAGTTTCAATATAACAACGCTTTAGCACATTATTTTCCAAAAAGTTTCAAACATATGTCTTAATATGAAAGACCAAATTATCCGCATTTCAAACAATGAATTACTTAATCTTTTTTGAAGTTAAATAGTCTATATTTAATATTTAATGAATTGAATTAATGAATTGAAACAACAAATAAACAATTTAGGTGAAATCTTATAAATTACAAGTTTTAAAAAATTATAAATAAAAGGAAATGTATGCAATAAGCAAAAAAATTTTTTTAAATAATTTTATATAAAAAGTAGTTACTAAAATAATAAAAATCATTTAATTTATATTTACTTACTCTGCATCTTCTAAATCAGTTTCCAACGATGTCTGCACCTCTGCAGTAATTGCATCCATGGTTGACTGACGTTTTGTTAGCACATCTAACTCTTCAGGATTTTCATTGGAATAATTAAAATTTTGTGCTATATTCTTTGGTCTATCAATTTGATGATATGTTGCTAAATCGGGTTCCCATGTACTTTTATTCTTTCGATTATTATTGAAACAACTTTTTTTATCTGAGATTTGTATTGATTTTCTTTGGTGCTCCACATTTCGATACCCTTGCACTGCATCTGTATATATAGGACGATTCAATTCCTCTATTAAACGTTTAAGTTTTGCATTATATTCAGTCCGCGCCTCAGAGCTACGACTAAAGAAAAAATTTATTTATTGAAAAGAAATTTATTGGAAAAAAGTGTATATTTTTCAAATAACTAAAATGTGCGAATTTTCACACCTAAGTGAATAAATCGCCTCAAGCATACAGTGATATACTTTCACATATAATAATTTTAGCATATTTACCGATTTTTGCGACCACGTCTATGACGTCGCCTTACAACTCCTTCGGCATGCAAAAATTCCACATCATCCATTTTCATGCCATTCCCACCCGCATTACTATAAACATTAGGTAATGTAGAACGTTGAGTTGGCAGTGAGGTTGGTAATATAACGACTTTACGTTCCGCCACAAAATTATTACCGGAATCATCTTCAATATCTTTTGTGTTCGATTGTATTTTACGTTGGTCAACATTACGATTATTCCATCCTGAGTTTGGTTTATTTAACTTTTCTTCTGTTTCACTAGCAACTTTACCACTGCTACTGATGCTGCTAGTTCTGTATTCCATTGGAATTTGTGGTGTTTTTATGTTAGCGCCGCCAGGCAATGCCGTTATTGCTCCGCCACTGCTTCCGCCGTTAAATCTTTGCTGTAGCAGTGCTGCATTATTGCCACCACTTACTTTGTTCTGCATTTCTGCTTCCTCGCTATCCAGATTGGCATTCAACTTTTTCTCCCGGAGTGCACTTTTTGTTTCGAAATATTCTGTATTTGTTGGATAGTAGGAGTTTTCTTTGGGTTGTCGGTGTGAACTTATGATTTCATTTTTTAAATTTCTTTTTAAATACTCGGAATTGAGTGAGTATTCTGCCAACTTAACTGGTTCATTGGCTGACTTTAAAATTAAAGAGAACATTAAAAAGATTTATTAATGTAAATAAGGAATTTTATATTGTTTATAAAATAAATCTAATAGCTCAACCGAAAACTAAACGAAAACAAAAACATTCAATTTACTGTAACAACAAAAAGTAAAACATTAGTTTAGAAAGAAAAGTCGGATTTCGCTATATTACAGTAACATATATATATATATACAGTCAGCGACAAAACTCTACATACACCCCCCATTTTTGCTAGCTCGTAAATCCAAGGACATAATAGAAAAAAGTAATGATACAGTTTTGTTTAGAACTGTTTTTTAATAATAATAAACAAA
>NC_051847.1:238497131-238507365 GCF_002237135.1 Teleopsis dalmanni | reverse complement strand
ATAATTAAATTTAAATTAGAAAAATAGTTCAAAAATAATCTGATTGCCATGATTGACATCGAGCCGAAAACAGTGCGGCCTAATTCAGTGTACGAGTCGCAGAGGACATGTATCCTTAACACAAAAATTGCCTGAACTTCCTGTACGAGCACATCGACTATAAACAATTACATTACGACATTTTGTGGATTAAAACTATCGACAGCCAGAACTTAGAGTATCACGAGCCAAAGCCCAACTGCAAACCCAGTGCCAATGTAAATATATGCATGAGTAGGTTTACATCCACATTAGCAGTATCTAACGCACACATCAATAAGCCTATTTGTATTAAATAATAGAAACAAAACAATTTATTGGTAACACCTTAAACTAATAAACCCTTAAGGATATTTTGTGGAGCATACGTAATATGCATTACCAAGGCAAATAACAAAAATGTTGCACATGACGTGTAACTCCAGTAATAACCAGCGTGGACGTACGTCGTATAATCTTGTAAATTCGGAAAATAAATAAAATATTTTATTCAACGGATTTAATTTAAATAATTTCACGTTTAAACAGTTTTCATAATGGCTGATGCAGTACCATATTCGGATGAGGATAATTACGCAAATGAATCCTTTGAAAACGACAGCGACACCGACATACCAGAAATTTCCGATTCCGAGGATGAGAGTTTCTCAAAGAATAACAAAACCAAAGCGGTAAATAAGAATGCAAATATTTTCTTAAATAAAATTAATATTATTAACTTAAATTACCTTAATTACATATGGATATGGATATGGGTCTATGAGGGTGACGGCACTCCAATTGGAGGCCTGGATGCGAATGCAAATGAAACAATTGATTTTTATTCAGTTTTGAATTAATTTTATGTGAAAAATGAAAGACCCAATTAACAATTGGAATAACAGTTCAGCTTAAAAGAACAAAATCATGTAACCTAGTTAAGATATAGTGCGTGCTATTCGTTCTCCTTGAGAGACCCACAATTATCAATTATTATATTTAAGTTTGTACAGCCTCTTACTTAGAGCCATCATCGTTGTACATGAGGATTTGTGATAACTATTAAGTTAAGAAACCCCAACTTGAACAAATAATGTACTCTATTTGAACTATTGTAAGTTACACATTTTTTTTTGACACAGTTTTTGTTTCGTTTTGTTGACCTCTTAATCACCTCCTCCTCATATTCAAGATTGTTCCCCACGGTACCGTTTTCACATTACTTCGGGAAGCAACCCTTATTCATTGACTTTCCATGCTGTCTATTTCTTGTAGAATATGCGTCCAGGCCCTTATTTCTGTTCTCATTTGAAAGGTCTCCATGCAGCTTTTTGGTAAGCTTAACGCATTTTATTCATTTTTCAACAGGCTCTTATTCTAAAAGGGAACAGAATGTTATTCTTATTAAGCTAAAAAACACCAGTTTGAAACAACCGATTAATGTACTCGGGTTATGCTATTATGAGTGCAAAACCTTCGACGAGTGTTACCCCTTCGGTGAGTGTGGCGCACAGCTCCTGATCATTATGTTCAAGTTTGAACAGTCTCTTATTCTTAAAGCCTGAAGCTATACATCGTGATTTATATTATATATCAAGGTAAAAAATCACGTCTTGAAAGTATAAAATGATATAATTACTAAGGGTAACGCACAGCAGCCCATCTTTATGTTAAACAGACTCTTATTCTTAGAGAGAACGGTTGTATATTACGATAATTTCTCTTACACTAACAAAGAATTCTTAGTACATGAACTAATTGCTATGTCTTTCTTACCTTTCTTTATTTTGTACTTCAAGATCTTCTATCACATATAAGAATATCTATTACTTTTACTTTGCAGTTATATGCTTACACCAGGAACCATATAATTGGCAATGATAGTCTTGACAATACGGATCTAGTGCGGTACACAAGTTCATCGGACGATGAAGATGATGTTGTTATTAGTGAGACAATTGCTGAAATCAATACTGAACCTGCAAGTACTCGTACCACAGCTGAGAGTACGAATACTGTAGAAGCAATGCAAATACTAGAAGAAGAATTTCCTAACGCTTTAATGATAGCTGAATCTATTGATATAGTAAAACTAACAAGATTAGAAACTGATTATAAATTATATAAAGAAAAGCAAGAAATTGAAGATTTATCTACCTCTGTGAAACATGATTTAAAAATGAATGAAATAGAGTTACAAGAAGAAACACTTGTTAGTGAAAATTCTATGAAACCACATATCGTTTTAAATAACGCCGATAAAAATGAACATCAGACAACTGACTTAACTATTAAAAGTAAAGAACTTCCCACAATGAATTCTGAAAAGGAAGACATAAATGTTAATTTAGAGAGTTCACGGGACACTGAATCTACAAATAGAGAACTAAGTGTCATTACCGAAACTGAATCAATCAATGATACAGACGATTCAAATTTTGAGTGTCACATTACTAGTAATACACCAACAAGTTTCAATACTGAAGATTATGCCTTTCATTTGGAATTTCTGAAACGAAGTTCATGTAGCAATAAAGTCAGGTATGAAATTAAGCATATAGATTTTAACTTTATTTGTAGAATATTTTTGAGATATGGATAAATCTATATATATACTAACTAACCTAACTTCTTTTACTTACACCTAAATAACTATAAATTTTTTTTTGGAATAGTAGATATAATTATCTTAATGGGATTGTGATCAAGGGAGGCGAAGAGAAGAACTTAGTCAAATATTAATAGAGTGCAATACTTTTATGTCAGATACATAAACTATCAATCTTAACATATCTCTACCCAATGCTGACTTTGTTTCTTATAACAATAAATTTTAAACAGATGATTATAATGTCGACACGAACAGTAGACGTCTCTCTTTACATTTCAACCGTTAATCTCTTTTAATCAAAATCTATTGCAATCGAGACAACTTTATTGAGATTAAGTATCAGCCTAGGATAATTACAATCCATACCAATCCAAGCCTTCTTCGGAACTAAGTTTGTTTCTCAACAGGTTTCTGAACATGCATTCGTCATTTAAGAAAAAAACATATGTTTCCATTACAGGTAAAACTTTTCGTACCCAAGTAAGATCAGGAAAAAGCTAGTTAATTACTTATAACATTAAACATATTCATCCTAATCAATTCTAATCACAGCTATATTTAAGTTGAAGTCCTTTATGTTCCGTACACACACCTCTTTGAACCGTGTTGATATTCTTTCTCCATTGAAAAGAATCCTTTACATTAACTCGGACTATTTTCTAATAGCACCCCACACACAACCAAAATCTTTTCCCCATATCTTTCCCTAACAAAGGGTTTTCACTAACAGAGCCTTTTATTTAATCTAAATTAAATTATAGTTAATATTTTGACAGTTGAGGTTTGAAAGTAATCTTCCATTTTGAACAACTATGGGGCTTACCTTACTTATCTCTTTAGACAACTCTAGTAAACTATCTGACTTAAAGTGTAAACACTATAAGTATTATTAAATCAACTATGCCCAGCTTTTCTACTTCTGTCACTACTTTTCTTTCTTCACATATTGTATTTAATATTAGGTGTCCATATAGATTTAAAATATTAGCATTGGAGACAATGCTTATAATCAACATTTGTATACTTATGAGTAGGCGTCAAGTTTTAGTTAAACCCTAAGAGGAGGTTTTTGAATTCTCCATCAGGGCGTATTGCTTTAAGAACTAATAACCGAAAATTACACATTTCCTACAATTTTAGAGTACATCGTAAAAGCTGGACCTTTACAAATGAACGTATGCGAGAAATAGAACGTCAAAATCATATTTTACTTAAAAAGATATTGACTCAGAAGCCAACATACACAACCAGTAACAGCAAACCCATACAACCTAAGGTAACAATTTTATTTTAACCAAATTAATTTCATTTAAATTCATATTTAATTTACACATTTTAGATAAGCAACTTACCACCTGGTATTCGAATGACAAGTTCAGCAGTTAATCGAAGAAAACAGCAACGCCAGATAGACATGGACAATCAAGTACTTTGGAGAAAATTACAAGCAATATCAGGCCGAAGACCAATGGTCTAAATTTACAAAACGCAGTAATGACGTGCAGAGCTGTAACATGTGGGGCTTATGGGACAATATTACGGGATAGGATGTGATAAAAGCAGAGGTTGGTGGTTGGATTATGAAAATGTAAGCAGGAACTTAAAACCTGAAGTTATTTGTCTGTAATATATACGCATCTTATTGATTTTAATATTAATTACAAAATAAACTCAAAGTATTGAAGACAATTCAAATTAAAAAAGTGAAAAAGATGATACATATTTTAAAGTACATATATTAATTATTAAAAACTTTTTACTTTCACATATAAAATACATAGATTAAACAATTAAGTCAATAAAAAATGTAAATACATAAAATTGGTTAGACGATATGTTAAAAATTGTAAACTAATTACGCTAGGAGGCTGAAGCCCAAAAAAATTCGTCTACAAAAAGTTTTAGTGGAATACACAAAACTGTAAAATAATTAAATAAAATTTAATTGTTTTAAGAATAACTAAATTTTAATTTCATTTTCAGTATTCAAGAATGTCTCTCCTAAGGCCTTTACCGCTTTAAATGCAGTTTCTCCATTTTTCCTTAAAAACTCTTCTTCATTGGTTTTTTTAATTTTTTCACGTCTTTCCAACTCTCGATAAATAACTTGTCCAATCTGCAAAATTTCATATATTATAAAATAATATACATATTATTAGTTAAATTAATTAACTAATTAATTATAATTAATTAAAATTAATTATAATTAATAATCGTGGCTTACATAAACGTCGATAGCTGCGTACATTAACTGATTCTCGTCCAGCGGAATTACATGCCATTTACTCATGCGTACCTTTTTACTTTTATCCATTGCCTTCTCAGCCTAAAAATAGAGGTATTTTTCAGTGAGTTTTGCTTAGAATTAATCTTATATTGTACATATGTTATGTTGCACACTGTACTTACAATATAATTTGCTAAACGCTCAAGACTCCAGCGGCCACCAGTTTCACAAACTGCATTGCACCACAATCCCAAATCTACGCATTTCGCAATTAGGATGTCAGCATTCACTTCAGGAAAATCTCGTGCCAATTTCCGAAAGTCACTAACAATTATGGTAAACTTAGATATCACAAAAAAAAAGTTAACAAAATAATTATTTTTACTTCTTTATGTTCACACCATGTAATCTAACTTTGGGATGCTTCAACAAAGCCATTAAAGCAGCTGGAAGTTTTTTAAGATTCGTCAAATGAAACACATAACAGCAATTTTCTTCAACACAGACTTGTATAACAGACGATTTCCCCGGTCCTGTTTGGAATGAAAATGGCCACTCCATATCAAAGGACAGTGGAACCACTTCTAAATGTGTTTGTTTGTCAACCCATTGCCTGCGTAAGACAAACGTAATTAGTAACTTTTGAAATGAAATTAAATTTAATATATTTACATGACAAAATCAGAAGCTTCTGCAATTTCATTTCCTTCAGTAAAGTATTTTATTTTTCCTTTATATTTAATAAATGGCAATTTTTTCTCTATTTTTTCTGGTGAAGGTGTGCCGTCTGCCATAGATTTGGTACTTCTTGTTAATCTTGCACTGCGTCTTTTTGGTGGATTTTCAACGTTTTCCTATAATAAAACAGAAAATATTGCAATTTGCACGTAAGCAGTTTAATTTGTTATCTCAATCGGCATCACCGACCGGTTACTAATCGCACTTAAGCGATTTATTTTCTTATTTGCGTTACTAATAGTTTGTTAATAATTGCAATCTTTACATCAGCAGCAGCGTTATCCAAACTTTTTGAAATCAGTCTTTTTGACATGATGCTATATTTTATGAGTTAATAGTACAGTCTTTTAACACAAACAATAAATTGTCAATAAGAAATGAAGTAAATAATTATGCACTACAAATATGCACTTCAAACATAAAATGTATACAAAAATAAACACATTCCCGCCAAAAAATAAATGGCTGTATTCACACCCAAATGTGAATTAAACTGCATATCAATAAATACACGAAATAGTTCGATATGACATACTAATTATATAAAACATACTTACATTATTCAATTTAAACATATTTTTGTGTTTTATGAATAATAATAATACAATACTAATAAAATAAATAAAATTTGGGAAATATTTAAAAAAAATGAATAAAAGTAATAAGTTGGCAACGCGAGCAGCTGTTTGAAATGTCAGCGCCGCTGTACATGTAACCAAAAACATTTGTATTCTGAAAATCACATCTTTTAGCGCTTAAAATATATTTAACAGAATATAATTTTTAATATAAAATGGATACAATAGTAAATGCACATTTTATATCTGAAAAGATATCCAAAATACGTTGGATACCAGAAACTTTAAAAGATAGTAACCGCTTTTTAACCGGCACTTGGGATATGTCCACAAATTTCTTGCGTATTTGGCGCTTTCAAGGCAATGAGTATCCAGAAAACTTCAATGATTGTGTTCCACGTTCAAGTGATAAAATACCTTTTGTAGGCGACATAACTGGTTTGGAATTTGTTACAGATGAAGTAGTAGCCACAACTTGTACTGATGGTAAAATATAAATGTTATCATAAAAGAACGAATAAATTTTAACATTTCTATGTTTGTAGGCCACTTAAGTTTGGTTAAAATAAAACGTGCTGTTGAGGAAGATGTGCTCGAAATTGATGGACGCAGTAATCTATTACATAAATTTGATTTAGCAGACCAAGCGGCACCATGTACTGGGCTCTCTATATATGCTAAAGATGCAGCAACTGTAGGTGAGGATGGTCGACTCAATATTATTGACTGTAGCACATTACGGGAACCACGTTGTGTAATTGAAGCAGATAGTTGTGCACTTACTGCTGTTGCATATATAAATCCACAAGAAGTTTTAACTGCTAACCGTATGGGTGTCATACGTATATTTGATGTGCGTACTGCAGCTAAAGCAACTGAATTTCCATCATTCATGATCTCCAGTGAAGATGACAAGCGTTCCAATTCTGTAACATGTTTAGGTTCACATCCAACGCAGCAACATGTGGTACTGGCTGGTTCAGAAGAAGGTTCTATAACCGTATGGGATTTGCGACAACCTGGCATTCCTGCATCTTACCTAAGTGCACATACAAGTGCTATTACAGAACTTGCCTTCCATCATACTGATCCAACGAAGCTTTTTACTGCTTCAGAAGATGGTGAAATGTGGTTATGGTCGCAACATATGGTAACAAGTATACCTAGTTTTATTGGTTTGCAAAAAGAAGAAACTGAAAATCCTTGGTTAAGCGGTGAACGTGCCAAAAATCGAATAAGTGTTACTGCACTGATATCAAATTTACGCAAACCCATTAATTCATTCGACTCGAACGGATCAAAAATCATATGCAGTAGTGATAGTGAAGCTATTTACCTAATTGATAATATTCTCTAAATGATTTACTGAACCAGAAACGTTAATTTCTAAAATAATATATTATATATTAAGTTATTAATAAAGTCACATAATTATTAAATTTTTAAGAAAGTTGTGAACATAAAATATTCATTTGAAGGAATGAATTCTGTCTTGATTTTACTTTTACTTTTTACTTTTATTTTTTAACATCAATTTTATAATTATTATTATTATATTTCAAAAGTATGTGATAAATAATTATTTGTTAGTTTTTAAAAATTTTCTCTATGGAAGATTATAAAACAATCTTTTTGCAGTAAGAGACTTTTGTATCTTAAAATTGTTAAAATTTTGTAAAATTCCTGTATTGACTTGCTTGCCGCACTATTGCTTGCCATCCCAATCTCAATATGATCAGCAAGACACTCCGTTCACGTTGCATTTGTGATCTGATAAATCTGTTTTTGTGATATGAATAAATCGTAACCTTTTGTAACAGTCCCAACATCAGTGAAATCAAAAACCAACGAGAGGTAATAGCTCTCCATATAGATCCAGATCGCAGTTGCACAACAACAAAGTTTTCAGTAGGTCATCGATTGATATCTCTAAAGAAGAGAGTCACCTTCCTCGTGCAGCAAGAATTATCCTAATTGAATTGAGATCAGGGTAAATATTGGTTTACTGAGCTTCAATGTATAAGATTAAATTTATTATATGGATCTTTATCAACCAAACTAGTGAGAGGTATAGTATACGCTTGATGATTCATCTGGCATACGAATCCTCACAGAAACCTAGAGACTGCAACAGTTAAAAAAGGTATAAAGCACTTAAGTCTTTGATATTATGGACTACCTTCTAAATTCAACATTAAACCAGCTTAAGGATCGTTCGTGTCAAATAATTTTAAATATATGAGGATATATATATGAGGATCTCGGTACAATGAATAGACACTTAACGGAAAACACATATCACCTCACATTTCCCAGTAAGTCACTATCAGATCGTTTCATAAAAAAGAGATGTGCTGATGAGCTCGAATAAACTATCCATAATTATAATAATAAGTGCTAATATCAAACACATTAGCTCACAGTGGAGCATTTTAGGAGGATTTGGTGATAGATCTCCCCTTTACAATGTAATACATAATATATACATAGAGATCTTAGGATTGACTCAGGGAAAAAATATATCAGAGACAGAGCTCTAAAATTATTTACTAAAGTTGATACGCTAATTAACCCCGCCCTAACAATCCTCAAGTCCACTTCTGGACTCTCAGGAAGATATGCTGATTTAAGGTCCATCATTAACTAAAAGACAAATAAATGATATGTTTTTTTTTAGCCTAGTTAAAGCCTAGTGTGGGGTAGAGATAAGCCCCCCAGCCATTATAGAGTACCATAAAAGTGAGTAATAGCACTAACTCAAGAAGAAGAAGAATCAAGAAGAAATTATTTTTTACTATATCAATCTTGATTATATTACTAAACGCCAGTTTATATATGTAGAAAAATTATTAAAATTTCTAAACATAATTAATTAAATATAGAAATATAAGTTTGAATAAATATTTTATTTATATATATACTTTTTATTTATTTTATTTTTTTTTTTTTTAAGATAAAAAATTATTTGAAGCACTTTAAGAAAAAAATATTTGTTAAAGACAAAGTGACTAGAGTCTTGGAGAGGTTGAATTCTATATAAAGGCTGTTGGAGGATATGTTGATTGGTGTGTCAGGATGTGGTGGGTATAATATGGATTGTAAGGCTTAAATCAAAGCACCTATTTTTTATATAAATAATATTATTATTCTCTACTAATTAATTAATTATTTTTAAAATTAGCTCGATTATTATTTTTTTACTGGAATGCTTCATAATTTTTAAATATTTATGCGTGTTTTGCATCTCTTTTTGAACATGAATAAACACTTAACTTAATTAATTAATATTAAATACTTAAAAATAAATTTTAAAATAAGTTACTAAATAAATCAATTAATTTTAAATTTGATTAAATTTCTTCGCTTAAATTTACTATATACATTTAACCTTTTTTGTTGTAATTTTAAATTGAATTTGAGCATTAAACAAAATTATTTGTTGCTTTTGCTTTTTTCATAAATTTTCCATATTTTTATAAACATTTGAATTAATTTTTTATTATTGATTATTAGCACAAATGACGTGAAATATATTTTATATTGTAGAATATTGAATAATTTTTTAATAATATTTGTCATATTATTTCGTTCTTATATATCACGTCTTCAATAGAATCTCTCCAATTTTGGTTTGTTGAGTGCGCAAAAATAGTACCCGGAATAATTTTGGGTGCCGGGTGAAGTGTAATCGCTGATGCCATAATTTCCGTAATCGTAGCTACTGCTGCCTATGTGAGGGTGGGTGGGATGAGCGTGGTGGGTGTGTGCATGTGCATGGGGGTGATAGTGTTGAAAACCGCCTGCACTGCGTGGCTTTTGTCATGTGATTAAATTATTGCCATTATTGTTGGTGCCATGAACGCGCATGTGCCGGTTTAAATTGCCTGATTGTGAAAATCTGTAAATGGTTTTATATATTCAATTATTAGACAATATAAAATAGTATGTAAAAATTTCATTTATATATAAATTTTTCACGATTGATATTTATATAACCTCACAAAACATTATTTTAATGATAATTTAAGTAAATTACTTTTTATTAAACTATTAAATTAATTT
>NC_051847.1:238452095-238497031 GCF_002237135.1 Teleopsis dalmanni | reverse complement strand
AAAATTTTATTTGGAAATTTGCTTGGAATTTATTTTGAAAAATTGCTGCTTAAGTAAAAAGTTGCTTAATGAGGTCAAAATCTGCTCGTGTGTGTTAAGATACAGATACATAATTTTTGTGGAATATGCATGTATATTTAATAAAATTCTTGTAAGTTTTATAGTCAAGAGTTTCGGAAAATAGCCATGAAAAAATGAAATAAGTAAAAATTAAAAAAGAAAAAAATAAAAATATAAAAAAAGAGAAAAATGGTATAAAGAAAGTTGAAATATGTATCTTGTATCTTCTTCGCTTTTGCTACGTTGTGACGTGGTTAAAAAAAACATTGTAAAATTGTCATTGAACTTTGGTTTTAGCTTTATTTAATGCTTTTTATTCCGATATATTTTATACCGTTTTTTTTTACATTTTGTTTTTAAAAGAAATATTTCGTAATCTGTAATCTGTAAGTTTTTTGTGGTCATTTCAATGAAGTGAAAGTGTTAGTTTACATATACGTTTCTCAAGAGATTTTAATCATTTATCAAAATTAACACAATTAAATAAAAACAAAATGCATATGTTTATTATATAATAACTAGTTATTATAATGAATCAAAAAATTATTTTAAATATTAACGCTAAATTGTTACAAAGCACGACTTTAAAAAAATCATTTTAATATTATACAATTCTCATATCTATTATTGAATAGATACTATTATTGTAAAAAACGTAAACGAATGTAGTGGACTACTTAAAATACTATAAATAAATAAGACATATTAGCTAAGTCATCACACTTTAAATAATAAAATTAAATTATAAATGATTAATTAATAAATAAAAAGCTTTTGAAATTAATTACTTTATATATATACATATATTAGGGATTTTTTAAAAAAGATCTTTATTGAGAATATGTTAGGCGAAAAATATTATACCGATAATCTCCCTATAATACAATATTAGAGTAGACACCGGCTGCCTTACCGATTTTAGTAGAATTCATATATGGAATAGTGAAATGAATTAAATGATATGACTAAGCAAAATTTTAATTAGTATTAAACTAAAAAAATTATATGTGTTTTTTTAAAAATATGTATAAATATGTATATAAATATGTATATAATATATTTTATATACAAAAAAAACATTATTAAACAAAACACACATAGGTTTTAAACAAATTTTTTGGGGATTCAGATTTTATAAAAAACAAAAAATGAATTTGAAGGATTTTAAAGATCACACATATACTAATATTTATATCTAGTTTAATATTCATGTTTCTTCTTGCTAAAATATATATGACATGCTCCACCAATAATTGGGTATTTTAGGTCAAAAAGATTTATGTTTCTTGAACCGTTTGTTTAACATGCCAATTTTTACAATTAGTTTAAAAATTCGGACCTTTCATATTAAACTTGTTCATATACATGTTGCTCAAATCGATCACTTGGAACTACAATATAAGGCACGTATATGTGATTTAAGCACTATTTTATAGTCGTGCCGTAGTCTCAATACTGGCTTAATCATCAACTCTGCTGACTTAATTTGTTCATTCTTAAGTCAGTTTTGAGACTTAAGTTACGACTGTGAAAGCGCCCCTAAGAGTTCTAGTACATTTTTTGTTATAATAGACTTAATTATTATTCTTAATTCAGTTTTGAGACTTAAGTAACGACTGTGAAATCGCCCCTAACGGTTCTAGTACATTTTTCGTTATAATAATTTTTATATTAATATAATAATGAAGCTGTTGAAACATTCTCCAACTCATATTCGGTTTGATGGATTCGAGATTCTCATATCGGCTGAGCCATTTTAAAATTTGAGATGTCTAACTGATTTGATGGAATGTTATCTAGATCATAAAGAGTTGAGACATCTGATATTGCTTTTTGTGATTACTTGAATTTGTTTTGAGCCAGTTGGATACTTTTGGGACATGAATTCTCTTATCTACAATTATAGAACTATTTAAAAGAATACGTTATGATCTTTTGTAATGAAAAAGATTTTTTTAGATAATTGTACTCTGCAAAACTAGAATCGTAAACCACTATTGTCTTTTTCTTTATTATGCTAATTGGTTTCATTAAATATTGAGAGATAAATATTGACAGAGTTTTGACAGAGTCATATAAACAGAGATATAAATAGTTATATATAGCGCGATCGGTTAATTCTACTAACTGGCTAGATTACATTATGCTATCTACATATAAATAGCGAATATTTACTATATTGTATTTTTATAAATGTTATAAGAGAGTAAAAATTAATTGGTACGTTTGATAAAGCGTTCAAATATTTGGATCAGAAATTCTAAAAGGTTTTTTAAAATTGCATGCAATAAGCCTAACTATAATTATATATATTATACATATAAATACACGTACTAATTTATGGGTTTTAGCACTGCTTTCTTCAATATATATAACTGATACTTATAGTATCAAAGCCGATCTAAAAGATATATTAAATATAGTAAAAGTGATTTTTCTTTCCAAATGATTGATCATAAAGAAAAATAAATATTTACCTGATCATCTATAGTTTTCATGTTTAAATAAATAATATTTTTTAGTAGATTTTTTTTTATGGCCTTAAAAAATGAAAATGTAAACAATTTTTTTCGCAATAAATAATTTCCCATGAATTACTCATGTAATTAATTTTGTTATTTGTTTTTTATGATGAAATTGAAATCTACTTAACAATGTTCATAATATTTACAATTTTGTAATTTGAAAGGTGAGATTCTTTACATTTGCATTTAAATGAAATCAACTCATTTTTATTGTTTAAGTAGTATTATTTTTTAATTATTCTAATTGATATGTCTCACTATTTCATTTGAAATAAAGACTATAAACGGATGTTAACTTTAAACCTAAAGACCTTTACATACACAGTTCTAGAGAATTCACTTTATTCTATACAAGACTTTGTATATTTTATTCTATACAAGACTTTGCATAGAATAGTTTAGTACACTTTATTTTTATTTAATAAAAGTTCCCTAAATCATAATCCACCAATTTTTGTAATACTACAAAACGTAGTTTCTCACTCATACATTAAAAAAGCCATCCTTACAAACTGTTCCTTTAAACATAGTTGTTTTTACCCTAATAGTGACTACATTAGCATTAACCTCAAAAACTTCAAAGCCCTGACTTAGGTATCTCTCTGTAATAAGCAGGGTGCAATGGTATATCGTTGGTTTTAAAATCTATTATACCAATATATATTATTATAAAAATCTATTATATAGTTATCAATTACAATTTTCCTCCGTTTAAAACTCTAAGCTTCATTCAGTTCAATGAAAGTTTGATGAAGTTGAGGGATCCATTTTTTTGATTATTGTAAAAGACGAGTTTTATTACCCTTTTTTATTAGAATCTGCAGTTTCCTCGTACACGAGTTTTGAAAGGTTAGGTTATACCGGTGATCCCTAGTGGATCCACTTAGGCCTATTGGCCCATTGTGATGCCGTATATAAATAATAAAAACCTCAGGGTTTATAAAGCAATTATAATTTTGATTCATTTGAACTCAAAAACCTTTTAAAATTTTCATTGTAGACTGGAATAAAGTATATTTAGCAAGTGCATTGACACAGAATATGCTTTTCCACTTTGCTATTTATTTATATAGATATATATTATATATTTTTATATATATTATATGTATGATAATTGATATATACTTTTTTTTTATCAATAACAGCAGTTATAAACTTTGTTAACAATAGTTAGTCCATACATATATAAGGTGAAATGAAGTTATAATTGCAGTATATCGACTTACCTCTTTCATTAGATTTATGTTTACAAATTTTTTACTTTAGGTAATATAAATAGATACTTTCTTTATAAAAAAAAAAATAATAATATTAAGACATAAAAAATAAATTAACAAATTTTATAATAGATTTTGCAGTTTGTGTTAGTTTTGAATTTGATTACAAAATATTTGCTAATTAAATTTAACCTTAAACTCTAAATTTCATCTTGACATACAAACATACAAGATACAAAAAAAAAAATTGTCGAAAATTTTTTTTTTTTCAAAATATAAAGTATCTTAACTGGTATAAGCGTTGCTGATCGTGTGTTGTGTAACAACTAAAATTCAAAAAAAAAAAAAAAAAAAGTAAAAGAAATATAAAAAAATACCAATAAAATCAGACTTAGACTGAATTATAAAAATTTGTGAATAAATTATAAAAAATTCATTATTGTTTTTTTACCGCTGTCACGTTGCTACTCTTAGTCCACTAACTATAATTATGTTATAGAAATAAAAGAGTGTTTTGCAGATATAATAATTATTTACTTATGCATATTTTAGATGGGTTTCTTGGGTTTGTTGTCAAGTGAGCATTACGTATGCGACGTCTTTCTAATGGCACTTTTTTCGGCATTCGTTGCCACTTTATTGAGTATTCGCTTCTACTTACGCATAACATCCGGCAGATGCTTCACTGAGGTAAAAATTGGAATAATTACACATTATGGCTTTAGTAGTCCCAATTTCCCTATTCTGTTGGTTGAAAGTTCTATTTTAATTAATTTCTATGGATGAGTTAAAAACTGTAGACATAATTCTATTTTAATTTTCTTTTCGCATATACGATATAATATTGGACATTTTTGAAAGTATTTTACATTTCTATTTAAAAAATCTATTTGATATTAATTTTAATAAAGAGATACAATATATTTTTAATATTAACAAAATACCTATTACTTTTGAAATAATATTTAAATAAAGATTAAATGTATATTAATATGATACAGATGGTGCATCCGTTAAGAACCTAGTACTCCAGCCACATTATTAGCCTCGGTCTAAGTTGTTTATTCATATATGTATATAAAAAAAGTTATATTTAAAAAGTTTTTTATTAAATATCTATACTTTTGCCATATAGAATACAATACTTAATTTGTATAATGAGATTTTAACATAATATTAACATATTTTTAATGATTAAAGAGTATTGGCTATTATCGAGTATTTATTTTTTTCAATTTTCTGCAACACTTAAAGTCGGTCGAAGAAATATATTATTAATATAAGTTTTCAAAGTCGCATTTCAAAACATTCTTCACAAAATATGTAAAACGTTGTTGTAGTTAAAGGCTATTAAAGGCTATTTACTTAGCATTTGTAGGAGAAATTACAGTAATTAGTTTTAATTTTAGTAAATTAATAGACTAAATCACCAAATCAATAGATAAATTAATAGATTACTTTTGAAATAACATTTAAATAAAGATTAAATGTATATTAATATGATACAGATGGTGCATCCGTTAAGAACCTAGTACTCCAGCCACATTATTAGCCTCGGTCTAAGTTGTTTATTCATATATGTATATAAAAAAAAGTTATATTTAAAAAGTTTTTTATTAAATATCTATACTTTTGCAATATAGAATACAATACTTAATTTGTATAATGTGATTTTAACATAATATTAACATATTTTTAATGATTATCAAGTATTGGCCATTGTCGAGTATTTATTTTTTTCAATTTTCTGCAACACTTAAAGTCGGTCGAAAAAATATATTATTAATATAAGTTTTCAGCGTCGCATTTCAAAACATTCTTCACAAAATATGTAAAACGTTGTTGTAGTTAAAGGCTATTAAAGGCTATTTACTTAGCATTTGTAGGAGAAATTACAGTAATTAGTTTTAATTTTAGTAAATTAATAGACTAAATCACCAAATCAATAGATAAATTAATAGATTACTTTTGAAATAACATTTAAATAAAGATTAAATGTATATTAATATGATACAGATGGTGCATCCGTTAAGAACCTAGTACTCCGGCCACATTATTAGCCTCGGTCTAAGTTGTTTATTCATATATGTATGTATATAAAAAAAGTTATATTTAAAAAGTTTTTTTATTAAATATCTATACTTTTGCAATATAGAATACAATACTTAATTTGTATAATGAGATTTTAACATAATATTAACATATTTTTAATGATTATCGTGTATTGGCTATTATCGAGTATTTATTGTTTTCAATTTCTTGCAACAATTAAAGTCGGTCGAAGAAATATATTATTAATATAAGTTTTCAGCGTCGCATTTCAAAACATCCTTCACAAAATATGTAAAACGTTGTTGTAGTTAAAGGCTATTAAGTTTACTTAGCATTTGTAGGAAAAATTACAGTAATTAGTTTCAATTTTAGTAAATTAATAGACAAGGTGGAGAGGACAATTAAACTATTATTTCTGTATAATAGTATAAAGAACTTTTATGTACAATATTACCGTAGAGATTTATAAAATTTATAATTACTGAAAAGAAAGAAAATTTCAGACAGATAAGTAAAACTACTACATACTATAATATCATAATATATCACAAAACAACTAATACTTTTCTAAGTGTCACAAGGAGTAATGTTAATCTACTTAAGTCTCTTATTACAGGTCATTAGGTGATTGTTGAAGTGTCAACATCGTGCACTGTTGTTTGCTAAACCTGAAGATCCAATTAAAAGTAAGAGTAAACATTTAATGCAGAAATATCATCATTACTTTGAAAATGAACTACTCCCCTATTCAAATAAAAGGAACCAACTTGATACGTCTGTAAACTTTGTCTGAAGTTTCAAAACATGATAGCTTTGTCAGGTTAGGGGCTCAAAGATTTTGTTTTGTCACTTAGCCAATGAAAAACACTGATACACAATGTGGATTTCAGTTTCCTTCTCATCTGCAGAGCCACTACTCTGACAAAAGTCTTTGGGGTGTAGATTAAAATTTGATTATTTTAAGCATTCCAAATAAGCAGCAATCCAATACCATAGTACTAGGTAAGAAACCATATAGCTTAGGACCCACTTTGCTCCGCAGTGAATTATCATTACTCTGTGTAAAAGACCCTGTAATGATTAGGCACTCCAATTGACATACTAAGACCCAGTTAATTGAAAACGATTTCATGAATGACTCTGTCATTTAGTATCGAGCGCAAATGTAAATTACAACCCTATTAGCAGGAACTACTTTATTTTACCTAGTAATCTCTGTTGGGTATGAGAGAACCGAATTCTTAAACAAAGTTGAGGTATGAATATAAGTTATCTATAGAATTATGAGATAGCAAATTCTAATGCAGTATATAATGTTTAAAATTGAGTACGGTTTGTTGGTCTTCCTCCATTTCAGACGGACTCACAATAAGTGTGTGTTAGAAAAATAAAAAAATCATATATAAACTAAAAACAATTCCCTACTTCTCTAGTTATCTCAACTAAACTTAAATTAAACTTAATTACCTAAAAATTCCCTCAATGTTTAATATATCCGTAGTAAGGTCAGAATTTAATGATGATAAAAATTTTTATGACAAGGTATAGGTACATATAATAAAATTAGTTTTACGGATAAATTAACATAATAAAAAAATTGAAAAAGTTGTTAAAATTAAAACCGGAACAGTTTCATTTAATCATAGCTTATAAGTTTCGTTGTCATACCACGGTATCTTATACTAAAATACACTGTAAAAATTGAGATGCTCATTGCTTAATCATACTCATAAAAAGACCGAAAGGTGATGTCGTTTAAAAAATCTGTTGTTTTGTTATTAAATAATAATAAATTTCAATAATTATTAGGTGTAGAAAAGCACTGTAGCACATTATTATTAAATATTTACTATAAATAATTGCTAAAAGGTCGTGATAAGAAGTTAATAGTATTTAAAACTGCAGTTCATTAAAGTTTATTGACGTAATAAGCATTGTTTATTCAGGAAATATAATACGAGTATATAATTTAATGACAATAATACTTTCACCATCTTAATTAGTGGACTCGTATATCTTAATTTCCCTATAGATATACGAGTATACAATCATATTTTCCGAAACTTATAATAATCGAATAAAATGCGGAATTAGATCATATAAGTATAGCGCCAGATAATCAGTAAGTAAACATATTTTATAGTTATTAAAGGTAGAACTATTTACTATTAGTATATTATTTATACTTTCTTTGCAACTCCTGGTTTTTTCTTAATCCCTGTGACTAAGAATGATTAACGTCCCGATCCCCTTTATTCTAATTATTGTACTACTATATATGCTGTAGTTGAGGGTAAGATCTGATTGGAGTATATAAATATACTATATGTGTATTGATACCTTCACTGTGATTACGGTTTTGATCGTATCTGATCGAGTTCTTTCCGTTTTTCCGTACTTCTTCTAAAGTATATCTTTGATAAAATAGGTCGTCGTGGCACATTAGCAAAATCCTGAGCAAACTGTGAGAAAGTATGACTCGACTTTTAAGTAATCATATTTAAGTGAAATATTGATGATACATAATTTTTTTGTGTGACAACAATGCGTCTCTAAAAACTCTTCCATGCCGCTATCGATACTATTAATAAAATTTCAGTTGATATTTCATTTAGTAGTAGCAAATGTTGACTATAGATCATTAGGTAAACTTTCGAATACAGATTTTTAAAAAATCTATATCGAAATTTAAATTGCTAATAATTTCTATTATTTGACCTAAACTTTCCTACATCTTATTCTGCTTTTTCTATGTGAATATCGGTCGTTCTTGTAATCCTTCAATCCTTCATCCTCTTCCAGATATCGATACCTTAAATTGGATTTCTTTGGCGCTTTTTAGTGTGACATGGTCAGAATTGTATCTCTGGAGTATATACTAGTATATTCTTTTGGCAGAGTTTTTTTAAGTGTATTATATATAGATTATATTGTTAAGGGTATGGTATATCACCTAAGCCTCCCGGATATGCCACTGCGCTATATTCATAGGGTTCTAGCATCTTCCTCCAATTTTATACACGATTCTGTAATGTGATGAAGTAATTAATAATTAAATGTGTTTAATAACAGGTTACTTTTCGTATGACTTCTATTTGTGTAGATAACTTTTTTTATGCATACCTAACGCTTTATATTTTGAATAACAGAGCAACAAGTAATAAAATAGTCTACATAGTATGTTAGACACTAAATACAAATTATAAGAGTTATATTAGATAGTCTATTTTTTTATACAACTAACATAAGTGTATTCTACTAAGTGTGGTTTCTGCGATAATATTAGCATAATCACAGCATTAACATGTGTAATATGTACATAATTATTAATTAATTTTTATATTTATATAATTCGCAACTGTAAACTCTTCAATAATAAATTTGTTCAATTTTTCAGAACAAAATGGAAGGTAAAACAGTCATTATTACCGGTGCAAACAGCGGCATTGGAAAGGAGACCACCCGCGATTTGGCCAAGCGTGGAGCCCGTATTATAATGGCTTGCAGAAATTTGGAAACAGCAAATGCAGTGAAAGGTAGATAATTTTTATTTGTCATATATTAATACAAATATATACATTTTCATTTTCTTCAGATGAAATCACAAAAGAGACTGGCAACAGCAAACTAATCGTGAAGAAACTGGATTTGGGATCTCAAAAATCAGTACGAGATTTTGCTGCCGATATTGTTAAGAATGAAAAGAAAATCGATGTTTTGATTCACAATGCCGGCATGGCCTTGGCCTTCCGTGGTCAGACAAGTGAAGATGGTATTGAATTAACAATGGCTACTAATCATTACGGTCCTTTCCTTCTTACACATTTACTCATTGATGTACTAAAGAAGAGCACACCATCACGTATTGTCATAGTAGCATCGGAATTATATCGTTTGGCATCTGTCAACTTAGATAAACTGAACCCGATTGGCACTTTCCCCGCTGCTTATTTGTATTATGTATCGAAATATGCAAATATTTACTTTGCTCGTGAATTGGCTAAGCGTTTGGAAGGTAGTGGTGTTACTGTGAACTTCTTACATCCTGGTATGATTGATTCTGGTATATGGCGCAATATTCCTTTCCCACTTAATTTACCCATGATGGCAATTACTAAAGGTTTCTTCAAGACACCAAAAGCTGGTGCTCAAACCACTATTTACTTGGCTACATCTGATGAAGTTGCCAATGTATCAGGAAAATATTATATGGACTGCAAGGAAGCTACACTAAATGCCGCTGCTATGGATGAGGAAAAAGCTAAAAAATTATGGGAAGAATCTATTAAATTGGTTAAATTAACTCCACAAGATCCAAAAATCTAATAATATACTTAGATCGACTGGTTAGGGAAAACATTTAAGTTTTTTTTAAAGCTTTTCTAGTTTACAAAACACTTTTAGTTATTTTAATTATTTTTCCAATGAGTGAGCAGGAGAGAAATTTTATACAAACTATAAAACTTTTTTATTAATAAATAAAATATATTTACTTAAAGATTTGCATTTAATTGAAGTATGTCGTATCGTTTCAATATAAAACAAAAATTAGTTCCATATTTAAGTCAATATATACTGAACAACTCAGCGTTTAGAACCCATAGTTTTGAGGTGTACAACTATCTCTTTTAAAGCTGTGGTTACCAACCTTTTTTTTACCACTATGTACTTTTGTTTTTATTTTAATATGCTTTATGTATCTCTGGTATAATATATAATGAATTGTATAAGTGCATAACTACATTATATAGGCTATAAAATAGGTATATAATTACTTGGAAATTTTTTGTGCTTATTATTCAATAAGTGAGGTCTCAGCTATCTATTCACACCTCTTAAAATTGATTCACGGAGCATTTTTACCCATCTCCACCGGTTGGGAACCACTGTTCTAAGGGCTTTATATAGTCTTTAAATGTTCTAACTATTGTCTTAATATATTAAAGAGGATGCAAGGTATGGAGGTATTCACATGTGTTTCAATAAAGCATATATGGAGAAAATTGAAATGATTGTGTGTGCTAATATACGATACTAGTGCACTTGCGGAATTATTTTTACTAATAATTGGGAAATGAAATGATTTCTAGTAAATTTGTTCCGAAAACTTTTAGCAGTTGGTGACATCTGTTTTTCATTTGTGAGATTCAAAAAGACATTTCAGTTGTTTTTATATTACAATATATTTATTTACTTTATCTTAAACTATAACAAATAATAAATATCGTAGACGCAATATAAAAAAACTAAAACCAATGTTCTCTATACTCCTTTTCTATCACTACCATTCGCCTGGTCTTAACGGCGTTAGAACAGTCTATGAACAGTTTCGATTCGATTTTGCAAACTGTAAATATATATGTTCATAAAACAATAGATTCTTGTATTGTTAGTAGTACTAAATACGAGTAGTATTATCTATATTTCACACAGGGTACTATTGTTAGCATGTAGAAGTTTTTTATACGGAAGTTATGTGCAAATTACGGTTAATATTGTCTTTGGTTAATATTAAACTCTTTGAAGCATGAAGTATCTTTAGATTTATAAGAAAGAAAAAAATTTATATGCTATAAGTCCAAAATCGTTAAAATAGTGCCTTGTATACCATACATACAATGTTATTTCCAAAAGACAGTGTTCAGTATATTAAACAACTTTTGCTAAACTGTTGTGTGGCAAGTATAATCTTAACAGATAAGTTTCTATTCATAGATAAATTTAGTAAACAATATTACTCAGAAGCTAAAGCAATATAATCATTGATGGGATTACAGAAATACTGTACTGCGTGACAAAGAAAGCAATTTTAATCCAGATTAAATGGCAAAGATTTTAAACTAATTTTTAAATACTGTTTCAATTATTTACTAACAATAAATTATTATGTATTATTAATTACAATTTTATATATAAGAGGTTATTAAAGAACGATTAAAATTAACAGATTAATATTTAGGGAAGAGAACTGAAAATTAGTCTATGAAACGCATATGTAAAAAGCAAAGTTTTTAAAAAATAATTTATAATATTTAGCGTTCTGACTAGTGGTAGAAAAATCGTGTAAGTTTAAATCAGTTTCTTCTATAATCAATACCAATAACTCCACAATAGTTTATCTTCCTACGACTAGGTATTTTAACTTTTAAGCTATTAACTATATACTAACTATATAACTATATATATATAATGTTATACTATATATTAATATACTATATATTAACTATATACCTATATACGAGTTCCGATTTACATATAATTTCCGCTTTCCAGAAAACTTTATTTTTAAATCAAATAAATTATCCATCCATAGTAATAGTCATAGGTGGCATCACAAAGCACAATAGATAATAGCTATTTAACATTTTATAAGAGTTGTCTAATCGTAGAAAAGAAACTCTTGTCGTAGAAAATGGTTTGCCGGAAAACTTTTTTTTGAAACGGAATATATTATTTATCCATCTATACAGTACAGAAGTAATCTTAAGGCAGCAAACACGAAACAATATACAATAGATTATGCAAAATTATATAAAGGTGTAAGAATAAATACACAGTAAACTCATTTTAAATCTAGACTTTAATTTAATCGAAGAGAGCGATATAAATTTTCTACTATAGAATAATTACGGAGTTGTTTGTCTGAATTGAATTCTAAAATAAATCTTATTAAAAATTGGATTACCTCCTAAATAAGATGAAACGGGAATTATGTGGATCTTATAGAAGTAACAGTTTATAGATATGGTAGTAAATGGTTTATAAAATTTATATCGAAAAATTATTTACAAATAATTAAATACAAGAATTATTTCCAAGACCACTGATGTTGGGTATTTGGCAATACTCGAAACAGCTGTATGGTCAGTCAAAAATTCAATTGATTAAAATAATATAAAATTAATTTTTGTTGTTGTAGTTCACTGTTCGAAAAAAATCTTTATAAAATAATTATCCTGATTTATTATTTGTTATGTTTATATGTTAAATTAAATAAGAAAATCCGAAATCATTTCTTTATGTTCTCAAGAAAATTGACTAAGAAGTCAAAACTATTGTTTTAATAAAGTCACATTTCATGGGAAAAATGTATCACATCAAATCACAGCGGAACAAGCTGTAATCTGATATTCTGGATTGAAAATGAAGGACTTTTACAAACCAAACAGCAAAATCAAAATAAACTGGTTCCAAAAATTTAATTTATTAAATTTAAAATCCTTGCGAGTGAAGCAAAAGTTCCCACACTACAATCGCCAACTCACCTGTTGAATGGATACTGCTTAAGCCATACACAACCAGTAATGATACTGTAAATATCCCGAAGGACCTTAAATGAGACATAATCTGATAAAAATTGCATGCATTTTGCGTACTCTAACGTCCCCTTTTCCGCACTCAATTATTTCATTGTACCGCAAATAAAAGGCGTAAATTTGTGTGCGCCGTTTTGTGGTAGATTACAGGGTGCAGATAAGTTCGTAAGTACATCGAAAGCCAAAAGATACATTGACACGTGACTTTTGCTCTTATCGTGATGATGATTGCTGTTTGCCGATTTGTGCTACAACTATTTTTACTAATTTTTATTTAATGACTGTAATTGAAATTTAATATTTTTCCAAAGGATTACAGATACAAATAACATTTCGCAATCAAATTTGTAGCAGTGATAGATAACGTGAGCAGTTTGTTCGAGAGAGAATAGGATTAATGCCATGTTTGCATATTTACTGATCTTGTCTAATGTCTATAATTTAAGGATTTAATTTGGTTGATTAGTAGTATTTAATTTTTGGTTATGTGTGAACGTTTTCAAGAACAAACTTTCTCACATTGCGGAATAAAAAGTGAAAACATTAATTAATTTTAAATTTTATATTTAGAAGAGTATTTCATGTTATTTATATATTTTTTCTTGTATTTTTATATTATAATTTGTATACTTTAATGTAATGTATAAAAATTTTTTCTTTAGGCGCAAACCTTGATTAGTAGTAGTCCTTTTGCAACCCTTTCGGAAAATATCACGTTACAATTAATTTAGCGCGCTTCACTCAAGTGTACTTAACATTGAAAACAGAAGGACAAAGAGATATCATCAAAAAAAAAAAACATTATTCCAGTATACACGACATATTGATGAGACGATGGTGTAATTTAAGACATATCAGTTTATTAGCCACTGGGCATGGAAAACTATTCCTTAACTGTCAATTTTAAAAGTCAATTTTTAGAGCGACCAAACAACAAAAATATTTCCTGATAAACTCAATTATTAAACGACATAGTCCTGAAGTTCCTTTTTAATAATTTTGTTAAATTTTTTTTATTTTGTACTTTAAGAACCATGCCTAGACCAGCTGTCACCACTAAGTACATCACACTTTGTCATATTGACACGTTTGTGGTCATTGATACTTTTGGCTGATATACCAGTTCCACTAATTTCGGAGCAGTTGGAAAAATATTTAACATATTTGGAATATTTGGAGTATTTCCGAAAGGATAAAAACAACTCAAATTTGTCACTTAATGAAATGTGTGTTTTTACTAATAAGTGCTATAAGATATGTTTATTGGGCGCGAAATAATAGTGGGTATGGAATAAAAGCAAAACCCTTTTTGTGATCTACACAGAATTCTACTGTCAAACCATATATCTAGGAAGGAAGGACATTCATTGTAACACCATAAAAGTGTGCTGAAGTACTGCTTTATAATGAAAAAACGGTCCATGGGATTTCGTAATATAGGCTTTTACATTTGTAGGCAGTTATTAAAGCCAGATTTCAGATTTGTTGATTTTTTCTTACCATGAAGATAGGAATAGGTGTTCATTATTTCAATACAATAACCTTTGTTTTTGTCTTTGAAGACAACAAAGATGCAGTAACATCTAACCACTATGTGTTAAATTATATACAATAATATTTATATGAATTTTCCGATTAGACCCCCTAAAATCCCACTTCGGTGTAGGGTTCAGAATATTCCGGAAGTAGAATATTGTGTGTCCCTTAGGAATGCACCCCCCTCCCCCTTACTTTTTAGAGTATAACTAATAGTAAGTGGTTTCACTTGCAGCACTCTACCTAGGGAGAAACCTGGTTTCATGAAATCCAGATGCTCATTACTTTAGTGGTTCTGGATATTCCATAGGATTTGGAAATGTTGAGGTCATTGTGGTTGGTAAGTGAAGTTACGAAGACGAGTATTAGTATGTATGCTTTCATTTGAGGTGGAGTTGTCGGTTGTATTTTCTTCAACCGGGTGCTGTGACCCGATGTAGTTGTGACCTGGGTGCATTCTATATTTGTTCAAATCGTTTAAATGATAAAAGAACACTATCAGATTCAATTATGATAAAACATTCGGTATATTTTCGATTAAAGTGTTGTGGTACGAGCAATAGTTACATAAGTAGACATTTTATTTTATTTATATTAAAAACTGATTGATGCTAAAAGCAATCTAAATTCAGCCTAAATAAAGAAAATTATATTACTTTTATAGTTTAAAATAATTTAATAAAAGAAATTATAAAGATGATTAGAGTGCTGTTTACAAGTACTATTATCATAATTTTCGGTAGTAAAATTTTTATTATCAAGACTTATTATGAATGTCATGATACAAACGAAGGGGAATGAGTTTTTGAAAAAAATTTGGTATATTTTACAATTTTACTACAACATTGGGCTAAAGTAAATATTAGTGATGATTATGGTGAAATAATTAACAAATACTATCTTCTATTACGAACTATCAGCTTTTAACACAGGTAGCTACAGAATATATAGATCTTTAGTGACCCGATAAAAACACGGTAGTCCTTGGTTGTAAACTTTTAATGCATCCACCGAATAGCACAGGCATAGAATTTAGATTTAGATCATTATTTAGATTATGTTTTATTACGATCACTTCAGCACTATAGAAAGATAGATAAATACTATCTATTTTAATACTAATGTTTCTATCTCAGAAAATTGCAAAAGTTGATGATAAATAACTTGCCATGAAAATATAAGATTTTAAGTACAAAAAATGTACGTGAGGTCCTAAATATTTGATGATTTTTATAAAAATATTTTAAAATGGTTTATAATATCAAAAATTTTAAATATTTTTTTAAGGAAAATATGATCTGCATTGTATTTATATTTCCTTAATCTTTTCGTTTATGTATTAATTGATTGTTAATAAATAAGTCTAATTAATATAATTACTGAAAAAATATAATAGGGTTGCAAACTTATTATTAAGTGTGTGACACATACTCACATTTAGCAATTGCTGTAACAATGAATAGCACTAAAAAATGAGAAATAGTATAGATGCTTACCCCTGTATAAAAATTTTTAAAATAAATGAATCATGCACCTTAATAGGAATCACTAACAAAATGGTGTCTAAAAAGTCCTTTAAAGTACCTAAATGCTCACCTGGAGCAAATTGTCTTTCACATTCACATTACGTACAAAGGCAACTATCAATTGCTCAAAGCTGTCTTTCAAAGACACTATTCCAGACCTATACGGTATAGATTAGATTAGATTTTAAAACGAGTTGGGAACGTGTCACCACCTCACTGCATCCTTTGAGGATTATTGTGATATACCCACTTTAGTTCCAAAGACGAGTAGCAGTTAAGAATGCCATTATGTCCTTTGGAGAGATGTTGCCTAATTCCGTTACAAGTGGATAGGTACTGGATAAGCACCGCGTGATACCTGTTATTCCTATATGGTATTACTTCTAATGCGTCTTCGTGGTTGAATATATTTAATCATATACTTATATATTTTGCGTTTCTATACATATTTCTCATTATTTCTCCTAAGATGAATAAACGAATAAAATTGAACTATATAGTAAAACAGTTTTTTTAATGAAAAAAAAAAAGTTTCAGAAGCTAAAAATAATTATATAAAAATTCATAAATTCAGCTGTGTAAATATAAACTTTGATGTAAATAAAAATATGCATCAGAAGTTGCACCTTTAAGCACAATCTACTTCTTCTCAATTAATTAAAATGTATCTATAGTAACGTAAGCTGGTCTCTCTTCCCATTCAACCCCAACATTCATATTTTCAATTTGTATCAATTGTGTTGAGTTAATAAATTCTGTAAACATTGAACACCACAAACTCGCAAGCAAACACACGCACCACTCAATCGAATCATCGAAATCCTAGGCAATCTGTGAGATACGCCGATGTGTGACACGCATATACCTGTTATCGCCACCACTGTTAATTGTAGTGAATTTTCAACACGTGAGTCTGTTTGAGTTTCTGGTATTTAAATCTTTTATGCAATTTTATCTGTTTTCGCATTATTAATTGGCTAAACACTGGGCAAGAGATTTTTCTTTTGAGTACATTTAAGCCGGGGTGGACGGATAATATCACCAGTAGAACATGGCTTTTGATGCGTTCGATTTGTGTTTTTGTATCTTTTCTTTAATGTGCAGAATTCAGCTTATAAGCATTTTCCCGTTGTGCCTTCTAGTTTTGGTTTCGTTGCTGGAGCCGTCAGTGCAGCATTTTCACGAATTTCAGAGGCTTCGAAAATCAATGAAATACTTTTCCTCCATTGGCACTGGTGGGGCTTCATTTGTATGCCTGCAAGTTGTTGTCTATTTTGAGTGAAAATTAAAAGAAAACAGCAGAAAAGTTTTTACAAATTTTTACTTACACAAGATAAAAAATTTGTATTAATTTTTTTATTTGCAAATATTTAGATTTTCTTGTGTAAAATTAAAAATTTAATATGGACAGAAAAAAAACAAATAATCTGATGATATGTGCAGAAATGAGTGCAAGACCATAAACAAAAAAAAAAATACAAATAAAAAAATACAGTTATATAATATAATCTATGTCTTTTTAGAAACAAAATCAAATTCCAGAAGGGTTCGAATAGAAAAGAACGCAAGAACAAAGATTTGCTGCCAAGTACTCACAACAGTGGTTATAGAAAATATTCGAATTTCTTTTTAATTAGTTTATAGTTCGCATACAATTTGTTTGGACTATAGGTGTTAACCAAATCTCAATAAATTAACTAAATTTTTGTTCTTGTCTTTTCTTTTCTATTCGAGTCAATTTAATTTTTAAAATAGCTTTTTTGTCGTCATAGAAGTGTAGCTCTCAGCAAAAATAATTAACTTTAAAATTAAATTCCTAGCAATGAGTAATATTTTCACAGTGATACTCCTTTCCAAAGGCTTCACAGTGACACAATGCAGAAGACTTATATCTCCACAGCTTTACAGAGTAACATATTGATTTGAGGTGAAACTGAAGTTGAAGCATTGACTTTATGAAGAACAAATTAATTAATTATAAAATAATTTGATTTATTTAAGTAAATTAATCAGTTCTATATGGAAAATTAAAATAATTTCATGAATTCACACTATTAAATATTTTATAAATACTTCAGTTAACTATTAATTCCACAAATCTGGCCGATAAAAAAGATAACAAAAATGTGTTGAATATTTCCAGCGCTATAATGGCTCTGAAATATAAAACCAAAATAAAAAATTAAAAAATAAACGCGTTCTCTACATTTTTTTTTGGACTAGTGTTATTGGGACAGATTGGTATCGCTAGAGTTCAATCCAAAAGAGTAGTTTGGTCTAACCTTACTTCTCTTTCAATATAATTTTATTATACAATTGTCATAATAAAATAGAAATATATAGATCAACTTGTTTTATCAACGGTTTTATCTATTAGAAACTAATCACAAAAATGGTATATTAACTATGTTGAATCAACTTCATCAGGTTAGCTTCGGATTAAAAATACTTTTCTAAATGTTTTAGATATAATCTACTCATTTAAAGTGAACTTAAAAAGCACTTTAAAGCTTCATATTTGACTTTAAAATTTTAGAATCTTACGGTTTCAAAGCAATTTTACTGCTAAAGTTTTGCTATGGCCTTTAACAGCACTTTTCTTATAAGCGTAATATTTTTTCTGCTACTTAGTATAGTTACAATCTATCTTTTACTAAAAAAGTATCTGTATGTTAATATAGATAATTATCTGTTATTATCTATGATATTTTGTTCTTCTAGATTTATAATAAAAAAGAATTTAACATTAACAGCAGTTATAGTTGAAATCCATCTAGTATGTCACGTTAATTCGAAGTGACAATCAGAAGCAAACATGACTGCAGTTGAAGCTTGTTGACAGAACAACTACTTGAGCTTAGGACAGGTTTGCATATTTTTTCATCATGTTGATTTCATCCAAGCCTCGACTCAGAACTTTGATTATGTTGCCACAATTTATATCACACACGTTGCTGTCGCTGTCGCTGTTGCTGATGGTTAGTATGGTAAGTGTATCAAGAACAAATTATTCCCATAATGGGAATTTGATACCAGGTGCGATCCTCAAATGCCTTTACAGTCAAATGATTCACAAAAACTGATTGAAAAGTGTGTGAGATTTAATTTTTTTTCTCTCTTATTTTTGGTAAAAATTGAATTGATTTTTTAATGAAAAAAATTTATATATTTTTTGTGAAGAATAAAATAAGGTACTTAAAATATTGCTTAAGTAAATTATATCACATAGATACAATTATATACAACGCTACAAATAAATTAGTTAAAATATTTTATTATAATTACTTTAAAACCAAATAGATACTTACTTCGATATGAGCTATGCTTCACTTTAGTATGTATTTATTTTGAGATTTTTCTAGTTTTGTATCTGGTAGTTGTGACTTCTTCACAAAATTGGACTCGTATTAAAAAGCTGTAATCCAATATCTCAGCTTTACGTCGTGTGACCACATTTGCCGTTTTATGTACTCTGCAGCATATCAGTTTTTATTCTTACAAAGTATTTTTTTTTGTTCAGATTTGCGCATGCTTTAAGGATACTTAGCCCAAAGTTTTTGTGGATGCAGTTTATGCAAGTACGGTTAACCGTATCTCAACTAAGTTGCCAATGTCGGTATGGCACTTTTAATTTTTTAAGCCACAAAGGCGCATTCGAATCGAAATTTAATATCTAAACTAAAACAATATTATACATAATATTTTATTTTTTTTATGTGGTAGTACATACGAATTTATCACTCAATACTCAAGAAAAAAAGATCTAAACATTTTCTATAAAAACGAATAATTTTAAAAGAAATGCAAAAAGCGTAAATAAACATATACATATACATTTTGTGGGGATATTATTAGTAATACTAACCAATACTATCTACCATACTAGTCTTCGATTCATTAAGATAGTACTATAACAGTGGAACTATTTTGCATACAGCACCTCCATAGTAATCGTACTGTTTTTTTTATTTTAATAACTTTAATAACAAGTTCAAATACTTTGAAGTAGTGTCCGAATTATTGTCACCAAAAATTTAGAATCATTAATTACTCCAAACTAATCGCAATTTTGCACCTAATCCTACTCCTACTGTAGTTATCATATCTTCTCTTGTCTTACTTGGTATTACTGCAGTCTATGTCAGTACACAGTTTTATTATATTAACTTCCTTACCTGATTTATAATTAAATATCTTTCTGAAAAGCACAAAACTCTTGAAGTGGTGTTTGTTCTTTCACATTTATTTTAATGAGTCTCTCTTTCACTTTAAAATCGAACTTATTATCACCAAGTCTATAATTAGTTCGATATCACAGCACTTTTGCGCGTACTCTAACTCGTTCTCTATCTACAGTCTTTACCCTTGTTTTGTTGTAGAACTGAAAAACTATTTCGCATACACCACTACTAAGCTCTGCTTACTAAATTTAAATTTTAAACTGCTTTCTGTAACCATAAACTTACCCATATTTTGTTTACTTTCCATGCATTCTAATTTAGATGATTTAAATTTGATAAATACTAAACCTATTGATGTCTATTTTTTACGTTTGATCACTGAAATCAAAACCTTCAAAGTGAGAATACCAAATCTTCCTCTTTTTTGGTCGTGATGTAGAGATCCACAACAATTAACTACCACATATTCTATTAGATCGCTCGAATTGCTCAAATTGCTCACAACCTTCTTCTCTTTCTTACGCATTGTCTTTGCTATTTAACATATGCTTTTTAAGTTTGTTAAATACTTGATCTATTGCCCTCTACTATCTTTCCTTCATTACTGGAATTAAATATCGCTGTTATAATGCTAAGGTTTCTCTCCCATTAGTCGTGATCTAGAGTTCTATTTAGGTTGACTACCATATCTCCTGTAAAGTTGTTTATATTGCTCAGGGTATACGATGAGGACGTGAAAGTATAAATATTGAGTGTGGTACGATGACTAACATATCTCCTGTAAGGTTGTTTGTATTGCTCAGGCTGTGTACAATGAGGACTATAACTATAACTACATACTTAACCACAACTATCATTTGTCCTCTTGACTTGAATATTTGCTTCCGCAAATTTAAAGCCCGTTATGTTTTTTGATTTTATTTTTGCTGTTATGAAATCTTAGGTTGCTTGAGTCATCTAGGGCAGCGTTTTTCAAACACCATTTTGTGACACTAGTGGTATTGATTCGTTAAATATTTTATTTTCGCCTTACGTTTTCATAGTATTTTTCAGGAAAATTTTGAATATGGTTCTTGCAAAACACATTGAATATTTTACTAAACCACAGCACATTTAGCAGTCTCTATATAATTGAAGTCAATAAATAACGAGATATATGACGAAAAACCACTACCACTTTTGAGGGGTTTATTGTTGTTTTGAGATTTGGGCTTTCATATTCTACGATGCGATTTAATCCATTTTTTGGTCGAATTACAGAATTGTGATGGTCTTCTATATTGAACATAGTCAAACGACTGACATAAAGTATTAACTATCTTCTCCAAGAGGTTTATTGTTATTCTTAGAGATGGAGCTTTCATATTGTACATCATGGTTTGGTCGAACATTTTCTTTTCCGGCCGTGTCTTAGGAATAAGATGGCTTTCAATATTCAACACAGTCAATCGTCTGACTAAAAGCTTTTACTACCTACTTCAAGAATTTTATTGTTATTCTAATGATATGGGTCTTTTCATATTGTAAGTTGTGGTTTAGTCAAGAGTTTCTGTTTTCCGATCGAATCTCAGAAGTGTCATGGTCTCCTGTATTCAACATATGCAATCTGCTGACTTAAAGTACTAACTATTTGAACTATATAGTTCTAAGTTTAGCTATTTTGAAGAAAAGCAAAACTAAATTGCTTATACGAGTACATATACAAGTACATACATATACGTATGTTATGTGCATAAAATTGGTTTAATATTTTTATTTTTAATTATATATCAATCATAACATAAATATCTGCACTTTATAAATGAATTTCAACATTTTAATATAACCACAAAAATAAAAAAATATCAAATAACCGAAGTTTGTTTGCTTTGGTAGCTGGAATTGTACGATGCAACCAAGTATCCATTATCATAAAAATGGCACCGATCGATCGATACTCTTTGCCAAGCAAGTTGTTCATGCTAGACAACTCATAAGCACAGATACATTGTCATCCATGTACTTATAAACTGAAAAGCATAAATGGCAAATGCGCTCATTGGTGGAACGTGATTTGCCGGCACCGAATAGTTCAATTGAGTTCAGTTCGGAAATATAATGCTGGCACCAGATACGACTAATAAACAATGTACGAGTATCTACACATTAAAGCATTTAAAGCAGTGCGAACGAGTTGGGGTGTACATTCGAGTGGTGGGGGTTGTGTGTTTGAAGACTTGTTCTGCACCACATCCAAACACATATACCAATTTATATATGAAGAAAAACAATCTAAAATAAAAAATGAAAATAGAAAACAAACCACGAAAAAACCGTTTCATTTGAGAAAACAAAAGTAAACGAACGAATAGACTGCACTGAATGACTGAATGACTGAATAACTGAATGAGAAGAGACAAGAAGAGTGAGTAACGCTGCGGAACAAAACAGGCGATCAATGGCTAATGTAGTCACCGTACAAGTATGCCCAGCAAGTCACTCACAATCGGTTTGCACTCATCAAAGTATCTGATGTCTGCCTCGTAATGCGATGATATTGGGTGACAACTAAAAACTACTGTAAATGCGAGCAGGCATAATCTCGGGGGTAGCTCAGTTGCCAGTGCCGGTGCCGGTACTTGCACTGGTGCTGGTGCTGGTGCTGTTGCTGTTGCTGTTGCCAATATTAGTAGTTGTGTAGTGTTAACTTTGCAAGTGGTGGCAGGGGAGGGTCTTGCCGTATTTATTTTTTCAATGTTTTTATTTTTAAAAGGCCACCACATATTCCTTTATAGCTTGTTTGTTAATTTTTTCACTGTGGTTGCTGCTTTGTCTTCTGTTCAGCGATTGAACGATTGTTTTTGAGGCGACTTGAGCTGCAATTAGTTGCTGTCTTCTGCTCATCGCTGCAAGTCGTTTCTCGAAATATATTTGCTCTATAAGAAATATCGGTGCCGGGGAATGATTTTTTCAATCAAATTGTTTAATTCTTAAAGAATAATTGAATTAAAGAAATATGTGCATTAGAAAAACATACGGTTATAAGTGAAATTTAAAATATATAATCAAATTTATAATATATTATATATAATACTAAAAATTTAATTTTAAACACAAATTTAATAAATAATAAATAAATAAATAAATAAATAGCTACTCTATACTACATACAATTTTTGGATTAACAGAACAATTTACAAACTAATTAGGACTCTAAGGATTAATATTTTTCTCTGGAACATGGTTACAATTATTTATGTTAAAAGGTAAATATGTTTTTTTTTATTTAATAGTAGCAGAAGGACATCTCAAGAGAATTTAATTAAAGAAAATGTGTGTTAGGTCAGGTATAAGAGTGAATCGGTAACGGATTCAACATAAACTACTCATAGGACCACTAGATATTCACATATTTTTATTATAAGGATGCTATCGTAAATCACTAGAAAAGGAAACCTTCTAGCGTTTTAGTTTTAATAGGAGTAAAGATTTCTGTCATATATCTATTGTTGATTTCACAGTTTACTGTATTTCTAAAACAATATATTTTTAAATTTTTTTTTATGAGGCTCTTGATACCAGTTTCTAATAGATTTTGGTTTCTTCGAGATTTTTCAAAAATCTCATGAGTTTCACATTTGAAAACTATTCATCGCCATCTAACATCAAACTGTTAAGTTCAAGACCTGCAAGACCTGCAAATCTTTTATTAAAACTGTGTATATGAGCAAAAAAAATTTTAAGAAGTTTTAAAAGAAAAAAGAAAAAAGAAAAAAAGAAAAAGTATTAAAATGAAAATTTGAAAAAAAGTCCTGGTTCAGCTATTTGTATGCAATTCAGCCAGAAAGTTCTATATCTTTAAAATATTTAAAAATTTATAAAAATTAATTTGATTTGATTTTTATTATAGATTTTTTACATTTATAAAAAAAATTGTAAAATAATTTAAAATGTTTCGAATATTATTTTTTTTTATTCAAAATTCACATACATATAAATATATATTAAACTTTAATTATATTTAAAGTATATACCAGATTTTTTTATATGATAAGTAAAAATATATTTCGTTATAATAAAAATAAACATAATAAAAATATATTTGGTTATAACAAAAATTTAAACTTTTGTTATTATATAAATATATTTTCTTGATTAGTCTTAGTCCGTGCATTTACTTTTATCTAATATTAATTTAAATAGAAAACTTATTTTAATATGATAAAAAATAAACACAACTCAATTCTGACAAAAAAAAAATCAAATTCAAAGTATCTAAAAAAAGATAATTTAATTATATATTTAATTTTAAAATTAATATTAAGTTCATTTGTTTAGTTCTAATATGATAAGTAATTATTATATTCAGAATTATAAGATTTTCGTTATTTTTTTACCTAAAACTTATTTATATGTTCTGTATTTTTTTTTTTGAGAAACTTCTTTTCTAGCTTTAGTGTTTTTAAATTGTTTTTATTAGTTATTTTTTTACATAATACTTTAATACTCATAAAGTTGATCAAGGGGCTTAGTTGGTAATTTAGAGGAATTAACTCAATATCGGGAGTGTTTATTTTTTCATTTTGTTAATGAATTGGGTCATTTATTTTATTATCTGATTTAATTACTTAATTAAATGGTTTTTAGGTGTTTCATATGTACAATATATAATTCCTAATCTTCCTTTTTATATACAATCTATTAAATTTTTTACAATAATAAAATATTTGAGGAAAACGGGTATGGATAATAAATTCATCTATATTATATAATTAAAATGAAATCAATTTTTTACGATTTTATTCACAGTTGATTAAAGAACACCTTTGTTCCTAAAGCAATATTATCTTAACATGAAATTATGTTTAATTTAACTCTTTTCATTTTAGAATAACATTTATTAAATTATAATATTAAATTATATTTTATATACTAATTGTTAAAAAGAAATATATCAGTTAAAGGCTTAATATAGTGAATAATGAGTCATCATAAGTATCGTCCTGCATCAGAGCATTTAAGTTAGTTCTCATGGTTAGAAAAAGAAATTATTGACTTTTATATATTTTTTTTGGAATATATATGAAATACACCTTATATGAGTTTTTTAACTTTCAAATCAATATATTGCGACTATATTTCACATAGTTCTCTTATGGTTGGAACTTTTTCTCGTTATTTTCGTAAAGAAAAACTCTTAATTTTTCAAAGTATTTTGTTGTATTTACTTTTTGTATCTGTGATATAGACAGACCGGCATACCGCGATTGTGGAAAGCTACTGGAAAATATAAACTATTACTAAATATATCATGGTATTAAAATTTCAGACATCAGACTATTCCAGTTCAATAAAAGCGAAATGCATGTTCATCTTCCTTTTGGTAAACAGTTACTGGACCCGTTATTCATTGTCAGATATTTTACTTTAGATTTCACAGATTTTGCGGGTGCCTGTATTCAAACATGCAACTGGGCAATTTAGAAAATTTTAGAATCTAGTTCTTAGACTTAGTTTAGAGTTTGAGAAGTACCATATATAGAAGTTGTCTTTTTCATTTATAAGAGGCTCTGTTCCAGCACGCTTACTTTTTTATTCTTTTCTATAATTAAATAAACAGTTTCAATTTCCTTTCTCCAATAATTATCTTCATTTTATTCTATTCTATACATATAACTACAATTAAATTGACCTGACGTGTTTATTCTTATTTAATAAATAATAAATGAGCTAACTAGAGAACTTTTACATATTCAGTAAAGATTATATATGGATTATAAATTATTACTTTTGATGCTTTAATTTAAGGAACAATTTATTAAAATTTAAGATTGCTTAAAAGAAAGTTATGTTTATTCTCAGAGATTCATTAAAAATCATCTGAACATTCTTTTTTCAAAAATAAAGGAATAATAGTTGAAAGTAAATCAGGGAATCAGGGAATATATGATATATATAATTAATAACTGTATGGTAAGAATTTTGGAACATTGTTATATAGTATATAAATAAACTAAAAAGTTAAAATCTACCATCAGTTATCAAATTTAACATAAAACTTATAAAAATTTAATATAAACTTGAAAGATGTAATAACATTAAGAATTTTAGAACGTTCCTCTAAGCGAACAATAATAGAAAATTCTATTAAATAAATGGCTTATATAAAGAATGTTTGAGATATAATTTCTGAATAAATTTTTATATTCTAATTAATAAGTATGTATAAGATGTTTCCTAATAATATCATATATAGGACTCTTTTTCTTTTCGACTTAACAGCTATGAAAATTATGTATGAATGTATGATGTATGTATGGTATTTAAAAATAATATTTTATTATTTTTACAATTATTTTTTAATTTTTTTTACTTAATTTTCCAAATATCTATATCTATATATTCATAAGATAACACGAAAAATGCATGCAAAAGAATTTTCTAACTATCACACACAGTTTTCGTTTAATCTATCTAACCCCTAAATTTCTGGTTTTCCTTAAAATTTTTGTATACAATGGACTTACTTACTAGACCGAACTGAGCAGCGCCTCTTGCTAGATGGGCTGTCACTGGTATTCATCATTGCTTAATGGAGCAAAAAAATCTATAATCAATTATGTATTTGATTTTTTAATTCTAAATGTTTTTAAATTTATTAGTTAATAATAATATTTTTTTTATGTTTATGTTATTAATATATATAAAAGATAAAATAAACTATTTATTTAAACAATATTACAATATAAACAATATTATATTTTAAATAATTCATATGAACAATCAGTCTCAAGTTTTATGAAGATCTTTTCAATATTGCTTATAACTATCATCTGACAAACCATTAAAATATAACATTGAAAATGTTAATATAAAGGTTTTCTAGAGAAATGCCCACCAAAACTTTTTCGACAATTCTTATTTTTTTCTCTTAAATGTTTTTTCTTTCATTGTTTTTTTTTTATGTAATCCCCATATAAAAAAAGTATTACTGATTTGTCTTTTACTTAGATTTACTTAAATTAATGTATTCAAGTACTCATATATGTGAGTACTTATACGTATATGTGCACTGACTACTTGCGTATGCAGAGTGAAAGGGTTTACTTTGTATTTAATATAAATACAATTTCAATTGAAGTTATTGTTATTTTGTTTTTTTTTATTTTTTATTTTTTCGTAATGATGTCGAGATATTTTTGTTTCATTCTTTCTAAATTAAATAAGTTCACGTAATAATTTAGATAGAATAATCAAGATACAGTTGAATTTATATGAAAATATGTTTTAATTGTATTCTTTATTTATATAAAGATAGAATACGAATATATTCTATGAAAAATATTTTATAAAAAAGGAGCCTAAGTGGTTCTTAAGATTCATTGACGTTTCATTGACTGAACTTTTTTAAAAACTTTGTTAACATCGTCCATCTGAGTTAATATTGTAAATCGATCCTTCATTTCTTTACGATTTTTTAGTACTTTGGAATAAAAAATCAATTATATTTAATCAATTTATTTAAGAAGTAAATAATAGTAGATATAAAAGACATCTAAAATAATTTATTGAAAATAAATTTAATTGCTTATAATGTTATAAAGTAGATTATCACTTTTGTACAATTTAATAAATATATATATAATAAATAAATATAGTAGAAGAGAACATTACTTGGTCTATCCATCACAATAATGACGAAAGCATTGACATTGAAACATTACTACGGCATCTAAATGGAGAGTATCGATAAAGTACTTACTGACCTATTTCTCCATTGTGTTGTATCATATACTTTTTTCTATTAATATAAATAAAAACAAAACAATTTTAGAATAGAAACTAAATGAATATATTTTTCAAATATTGAGTTCTTTCATTTTTTAGGTGCTCTTTATACACACAAAATGAAACGTAGAAAAAATAGAACAAAGAAAATCAAACAAGTGCGTCCTGGTACAGAAGTCATGTCATGGGATTGCTTCATAAAGGTTCCAAACTCTTGAAAATAATTCTGGGTAAGTTTAACAAAATTAATAATTATTATATTAATTTGAAAACATTAGTTTCACATTTTATATCAATTCAATGTCTCTTAATAGAAGCGTATAGTTTTTATTCTATATTATACATAATTATATATCGATATATAATTTTCAAAGGAGTACTCGTAACACAAATAAAGTCAAAAATATGAATAAAAGACAGGTATTGCAATCTTTTCACTAAAAAAACCTTTCCATTTGTTATTTAATATAAATAAGTCAAAATATTTACTTCACATGCAGACTCTTTTGTTAAAATTATTATTGGAATTTGTTTGTCGCCATTTTTGTGCAGCATGAAACAGCAATATTTTAAATGTGTGTGTAAGGAAAAAAGATGGATGCTGCTTTGAACTCATATTGCCTAGTAATGTGTTTGCTGTGTGTGCAAGGGTGTGGTTTTTGGGTGGAGTTTACAACTACAGTGGGCAAAATACTAAATTAATTAATTTGCTATATAAGTTATAACAAAATTTTAATAATTAAATCTTGTGAATATATGTATATTCTTTATAAGTACAAAATTAATAGTTTTTATGGGAAAAATATAATATTCTTAGAAATTTATATTAAAAATTTGTGTTTTTGTTTATTTTATATTAGAACCTCCAAATTAATTTATAAATCAATTTCTTTATAATACATATTGTTATAGAACTAATGTATAAACATTCATTTTTAATATTATTTTGCTTTTATAAATAGCATAAATCATTTAAAATTACATACTTATTAAATTTTTACTTGAGATTATACAGAAAAAAAGTAGGCATTAGACGGTGACTTCATATCGTCTGTCTTGATAAGTTACTGGCTATAAACGAAAATAAGTATATAGTATAAATTAAAATTACAATTAAAACTAAAAATAATACAATAAAAGTAAAATAGCAAAGTAATTATAAATAACTTAAATTTTAAGAGACTGAACAATTTCAGGGAAAATAAAACCAGTATATGTATCCAAGACTCAGTGATGATAAATATTTAGTAATATTCAAAATAACTGTATAGTCAGCAAAAACTTTTATTAATTAATTAAAAATAATTGTTGTTGTAATACACAACTATCCAAAATTATTCTATTAGTTTTATAACATTAAAAATTAAATTAAAATAATTATCGTTATTTTTTTATATTTGATGAAGATTTAATATTTTAAAGACTTGAAGACTAAAAATCGCAACTACCAGTTTAATATATTTCAGGAAATATTAACAATTATACCACAAACATTTTAATTTTGCAAATAAATATCAATTCTAAACATAGCAGTTCCTTTATTATCGTCACCCATGTTTTAAGTGTAAAAATAAACAAAATAACAAAAATAAAAACTTGTACATAAAATATTATATTTTATTAATTTAATTAATGAATCTTTAAAATTAATTAATATAGTATGATCACAATTCAATAATCTTTTGTTATATTTATTTATCTACAGTTATGAAAATAAAAACATTCTTCTATTAAGTACATTCGAAAGTATGTCAACTCACCCTGTTTTTAATAGAAAAACATAGGTGGTTGCTTTTTACATAATTCGTATTCATATTTAATAATTTTCTTTTAAAAGCGTTTAATTAAAATTCCCCTTTTATTCATCATTACATAGATTCCCTGGAAGATCAAGAGGGTGGAGCTATGTATATATCGTGCGATGTCTCAAATGGTGGTCCTGTGGAACCAGAAACGGGATACGTTCCCAATAATCCATTATTCGGCTTGGCGTTGGATAGTCCACAGGTATTTTAAGCGAATCTTAAACAAGATAAAATTTATAGAGTTTGGAATAATTTTGTGGTAGATACTTTTAAGTAATTAAAATAAATTTGAAATAAGATGTGAAATGTGAAGTCAACAAATTAATAAATTACAAACATACGGGAAATTAATAATAATTAATATTTGATTAAGATTAAGGCATTAAGTAGATGCTTGAAGTAAAATGCACAATAAGTGAAATAATAGTAGTATATAATATTTTTTTAATATATAAAAGAAAAAAATTTATTTTTTCAATATATTTGAAAAAAAAAATTCTGAAAGAAATGTATTTTTCAAGATTAAATAGAATAATTGAAATATTTTCTGGTATCTCCTGGAAAATAAATAATTTGTAACATAATATATGGATTAGAGAGGTGATATTTGTGTTGTCAAATAACAGTAATTCAAAAAAATGTATTAATTACATGTTAAATAATAAAAATTTTAATAATTACGTGTATCTGGTTTAATAATAATAATTAACATTATTGAAAAAATATAAATAATTTCTTCAAATTAAACACAAATGCAATAATATTAATGATAAGAATTAAAATCCATAATTAAGTAAAGTTTCCTCCTACTCCTTTTCATTCAGTAGTAATTGCATATTTCTGGTGGTACAAAAATTCTTCTGTAAGTTTCATTTTATTCACCCTAAAAATAGGCAATTAAAATATATACCTGTGTAAATTAGTGGTTTCAAATTTCCACACGATATGAACTCATATAGATTTATAATTATTTTCAATTGATATACGTTGACATTAATTAATGTAATTTCATTTTGTGTTGTTGTTGTTTGAATATAAAAGACCTCGTCTCGATTTATTTAACTTTAAGTTACTATAATCCGAAATAAAACCTGGTATGAAAGCACTATTAAATTAATTTATGTGTATCCTTATAAATTTTTACCGGAGAATGAGAATATTTTTATATAACTGAATAAGCAAAATTTTTAGTTATTAAAATATTTAATTAATTCAAAATAAATTAAATTTTTTCTTTAATATAGCAAGAGTGTGCTGCATCCTGCGTCGGCTGTTTATCCTGCCAAGGTAGTACCGTCCTACCCATATCCTCATTAACATCTAACGATTTCGATTGTGGTTCCTGTTTCGATCCGACTACTAGTGTACTCGGATCAGCACAAAATAACTCTCAAGGCAATCTCATAGTTAATAGCAGTAGCAGTAATAGCTATTGGACAACTGATGAAATGGCTTCGACATTTCCAGGACTACCAACACTAGATATTGATCCATTACCGAGTCTTTTTCCCTTTTCACCGTGTGGTGCTTCCTATAATTTCTCAACAAATCCACATCAGGCTTCGCTCTCTTGTACTGTACATCCGCACCAAATGTTGATATCGCCTAATAGCCATCAGCAAGGCACAGTACAAAGTCAGCAGACATCGCACGGCAATGCATTCAGTTCCACAGCACAATCATGTTATTATGATCCAACAAGTGTTGCTACTGTTACAACAGGCACCGGTGGTACAACTCCTTGTGGTCAGCACATGAATGCAAATAACGCACCGCCAATGTATCCAAGCATGAGTGTCAATGTAAGCATGAATATGACTATGCATGGTTATGGCACAGATGCGGGAATGCCAATGCAATGCTCGCAGGTAAACACATTTTGAAAACAATTAATAAAATATTTAACCTTAACAAAATGTATTTAATATCATTTTAGATGCAATGGACACCTCCAAATTCTTCATCGGCTGTTAATGTTTTATATCCACCACTGCTTAGCCCAACACATTATCCTGCTGCAGCCACATACTCTTTTACCGCAGATTTTCGTACACCCAATCTACAATCAAATCAAAATGCAACGAATGTGCTACCCAGTCTAACTGAAGCGCTAGAAAAAGAGTCGCCACCACTGAGCATAACACCAAAACCTTTCTTTACAAACACACAAATTGGTCAAAGTTATTCACCACCCGCAAAGAGTCCAGTGTACTCACAGGTATAACATTTAGTTAATTATTAATTTACGAGTATTAATAATAAATTTTATTAATTTTGAATACGTAGATACGTGACACAAAGTCTTTTGGCGCTGTTGTTGAGAACGAAGATGAAGACAGTAATGAGGAAGGCTCTGAATCAAAATCAAATCTCTGTCGTTTATGTGGTAAAACCTATGCGCGTCCAAGTACACTTAAAACCCATTTAAGGACACATTCCGGTGAACGACCTTATAGGTGCGTTTCTAAACACAGAATCTGTTTAAAAGGAATTTATAATAAAGTATTTTTTTTTTTTTTGCTAAGGTGTCCCGATTGCAATAAGAGCTTCTCACAGGCTGCCAATTTGACGGCACACGTACGCACACATACCGGACAGAAACCATTCCGTTGTCCTATTTGTGATAGACGTTTTTCACAAAGTTCCAGCGTCACCACGCACATGAGAACCCATTCAGGGGAACGTCCATATCGTTGCAATTCGTGCAAAAAATCCTTTTCGGACAGTTCAACACTAACCAAGCACTTACGTATACACAGTGGTGAGAAGCCATACCAATGCAAATTATGTTTACTCAGGTGAGTTGCTTGTTGGTGAAGATTTTGTGATTAAAAGGAAATTAACTATATATAAATATTTTAAATTAATTTAATAGTTTAATAAAAAGTAATTAACTTAAATTATCATTAAAATAATGTTTTGTGAGGTTATATAAATGTCAATCGTGAAAAATTTATATATAAATGAAATTTTTACATACTATTTTATATTGTCTAATAATTGAATATATAAAACCATTTACAGATTTTCACAATCAGGCAATTTAAATCGGCACATGCGCGTTCATGGCACCAACAATAATGGCAATAATTTAATCACATGACAAAAGCCACGCAGTGCAGGCGGTTTTCAACACTATCACCCCCATGCACATGCACACACCCACCACACTCATCCCACCCACCCTCACATAGGCAGCAGTAGCTACGATTACGGAAATTATGGCATCAGCGATTACACTTCACCCGGCACCCAAAATTATTCCGGGTACTATTTTTGCGCACTCAACAAACCAAAATTGGAGAGATTCTATTGAAGACGTGATATATAAGAACGAAATAATATGACAAATATTATTAAAAAATTATTCAATATTCTACAATATAAAATATATTTCACGTCATTTGTGCTAATAATCAATAATAAAAAATTAATTCAAATGTTTATAAAAATATGGAAAATTTATGAAAAAAGCAAAAGCAACAAATAATTTTGTTTAATGCTCAAATTCAATTTAAAATTACAACAAAAAAGGTTAAATGTATATAGTAAATTTAAGCGAAGAAATTTAATCAAATTTAAAATTAATTGATTTATTTAGTAACTTATTTTAAAATTTATTTTTAAGTATTTAATATTAATTAATTAAGTTAAGTGTTTATTCATGTTCAAAAAGAGATGCAAAACACGCATAAATATTTAAAAATTATGAAGCATTCCAGTAAAAAAATAATAATTGAGCTAATTTTAAAAAAAATTAATTAATTAGTAGAGAATAATAATATTATTTATATAAAAAATAGGTGCTTTGATTTAAGCCTTACAATCCATATTATACCCACCACATCCTGACACACCAATCAACATATCCTCCAACAGCCTTTATATAGAATTCAACCTCTCCAAGACTCTAGTCACTTTGTCTTTAACAAATATTTTTTTCTTAAAGTGCTTCAAATAATTTTTTATCTTAAAATAAAAAAATAAAATAAATAAAAAGTATATATAAATAAAATATTTATTCAAACTTATATTTCTATATTTAATTAATTATGTTTAGAAATTTTAATAATTTTTTTATATATATAAACTGACGTTTAGTAATATAATTAACTATTTTGATGTAGTAAATAGTAGAAAATAGTTGAAAACAGTATCTTTGACAGTGTTTTTGAAGTTCACTAAATTTTTGTATTATGTATTCTTCTTGATTCTTCTTCTTCTTGAGTTAGTGCTATTACGCACTTTTATGGTACTCTATAATGGCTGGGAAGCTTATCTCTACCCCACACTAGGCTTTAACTAGGATAAAAAAAAAACATATCATTTATTTATCTTTTAGTTGATGACGGAGCTTAAATCAGCATATCTTCCTGAGAGTCCAGAAGTGGACTTGAGGATTGTTAGGGCGGGGTTAATTAGCGTATCAACTTTAGTGAATAATTTTAGAGCTCTGTCTCTGATATATTTTTTCACTGAGTCAATCCTAAGATCTCTATGTATATATTACGTATTACACTGTAAGGGGAGATCTATTACCAAATCCTCCTAAAATGCTCCACTGTGAGCTAACGTGTTTAATATTAGCACTTATTATTATAATTATGGATAGTTTATTCGAGCTCATCAGCACATCTCTTTTTTATGAAACGATCTGATAGTGACTTACTGGGAAATGTGAGATGATATGTGTTTTCCGTTAAGTGTCTATTTGTTGTACCGAAATCCTATTATATTTAAAATTATTTGACACGGACGATCTTTAACCTGGTTAAGTGTTGAATTTAGAAGGTAGTCCATTATATCAAAGACTTAAGTGCTTTATACCTTTTTTAACTGTTGCAGTCTCTAGGTTTCTGTGAGGATTCGTATGCCAGATGAATCATCAAGCGTATACTATACCTCTCACTAGTTTGGTTGATAAAGATCCATATAATAAATTTAATCTTATGTTCTGATACATACTTAAGTGTCTTAAAAAAATTAAACTTATACATTGCAGCTCAGTAAACCAATATGTACCCTGATCTCAATTCAATTAGGATAATTCTTGCTGCACGAGGAAGGTGACTCTCTTCTTTAGAGATATCAATCGATGACCTACTGAATACTTTGTTGTTGTGCAACTGCGATCTGGATCTATATGGAAAGCTGTTACCTCTCGTTGGTTTTTGATTTCACTGATGTTGGGACTGTTACAAAAGGTTACGATTTATTCATATCACAAAAACAGATTTATCAGATCACAAATGCAACGTGAACGGAATGTTTTGCTGATCGCATTGAGATTGGGATGGTCAACAGTGCGGCATGCAAGTCAATACAGGAATTTTACAAAATTTTAACAATTTTAAGATACAAAAGTTACTTACTGTAAAAAAATTATTTTATAATCTTCCATAGAGAAAATTTTTAAATCCAACAAATAATTATTTACCACATACTTTTGAAATAAACAAGGGAATTAAAGTAAAATCAAGACAGTATTCATTCCTTCAAATGAATATTTTTCCCCTAAAGATTATGTTCACAACTTTCTTAAAAATTTAACAATTATGCGACTTTATTAATAACTTAATATATATAATTTATAATTTTAGAAATTAATGTTTCTGGTTCAGTAAATCATTTAGAGAATATTATCAATTAGGTAAATAGCTTCACTATCACTACTGCATATGATTTTTGATCCGTTCGAGTCGAATGAATTAATGGGTTTGCGTAAATCTGATATAAGTGCAGTAACACTTATTCGATTTTTGGCACGTTCACCACTTAACCAAGGATTTTCAGTTTCTTCTTTTTGCAAACCAATAAAACTAGGTATACTTGTTACCATATGTTGCGACCATAACCACATTTCACCATCTTCCGAAGCAGTAAAAAGCTTCGTTGGATCAGTATGATGGAAGGCAAGTTCTGTAATAGCACTTGTATGTGCACTTAGGTAAGATGCAGGAATGCCAGGTTGTCGCAAGTCCCATACGGTTATAGAACCTTCTTCTGAACCAGCCAGTACCACATGTTGCTGCGTTGGATGTGAACCTAAACATGTAACAGAATTTGAACGCTTATCATCTTCACTGGAGATCATGAATGATGGAAATTCAGTTGCTTTAGCTGCAGTACGCACATCAAATATACGTATGACACCCATACGGTTAGCAGTTAATACTTCTTGTGGATTTATATATGCAACAGCAGTAAGTGCACAACTATCTGCTTCAATTACACAACGTGGTTCCCGTAATGTGCTACAGTCAATAATATTGAGTCGACCATCCTCACCTACAGTTGCTGCATCTTTAGCATATATAGAGAGCCCAGTACATGGTGCCGCTTGGTCTGCTAAATCAAATTTATGTAATAGATTACTGCGTCCATCAATTTCCAGTACATCTTCCTCAACAGCACGTTTTATTTTAACCAAACTTAAGTGGCCTACATATATAGAAATAATAAAATTTATTCGTTCTTTTATGATAACATTTATATTTTACCATCAGTACAAGTTGTGGCTACTACATCATCCGTAACAAATTCCAAACCAGTTATGTCGCCTACAAAAGGTATTTTATCACTTGAACGTGGAACACAATCATTGAAGTTTTCTGGATACTCATTGCCTTGAAAGCGCCAAATACGCAAGAAATTTGTGGACATATCCCAAGTGCCGGTTAAAAAGCGGTTACTATCTTTTAATGTTTCTGGTATCCAACGTATTTTGGATATCTTTTCAGATATAAAATGTGCATTTACTATTGTATCCATTTTATATTAAAAATTATATTCTGTTAAATATATTTTAAGCGCTAAAAGATGTGATTTTCAGAATACAAATGTTTTTGGTTATATGTACAGCGGCGCTAACACTTCAAACAGCTGCTCGCGTTGCCAACTTATTACTTATATTCATTTTTTTTAAATATTTCCCAAATTTTATTTATTTTATTAGTATTGTATTATTATTATTCATAAAGCACTCAAATATGTTTAAATCAAATAATGTAAGTATGTTTTATATAATTAGTATGTTATATCGAACTATTTCGTGTATTTATTGATATGCAGTTTAATTTATATTTGGGTGTGAATACAACCATTTATTTTTTGGCGGGAATGTGTTTATTTTTGTATACATTTTATGTTTGAAGTGCATATTTGTAGTGCATAATTATTTACTTCATTTCTTATTGACAATTTATTGTTTGTGTTAAAAGACTGTACTATTAACTCATAAAATATAGCATCATGTCAAAAAGACTGAATTCAAAAAGTTTGGATAACGCTGCTTCTGATGTAAAGATTGCAATTATTAACAAACTATTAGTAACGCAAATAAGAAAAAAAATTGCTTAAGTGCGATTAGTAACCAGTCGGTGATGCCGATTGAGATAACAAATTAAATTGCTTACGTGCAAATTGCAATACATTTTCTGTTTTACTATAGGAAAACGTTGAAAATCCACCAAAAAGACGCAGTGCAAGATTGACAAGAAGTACCAAATCTATGGCAGACGGCACACCTTCACCAGAAAAAGTAGAGAAAAAATTGCCATTTATTAAATATAAAGGAAAAATAAAATACTTTACTGAAGGAAATGAAATTGCAGAAGCCTCTGATTTTGTCATGTAAATATATTAAATTTAATTTCATTTCAAAAGTTACTAATTACGTTTGTTTTCGCAGGCAATGGGTTGACAAACAAACACATTTAGAAGTGGTTCCACTGTCCTTTGATATGGAGTGGCCATTTTCATTCCAAACAGGACCGGGAAAATCGTCTGTTATACAAGTTTGTGTTGAAGAAAATTGCTGTTATGTGTTTCATTTGACTAATCTTAAAAAACTTCCAGCTGCTTTAATGGCTTTGTTGAAGCATCCCAAAGTTAGATTACATGGTGTGAACATAAAGAAGTAAAAATAATTATTTTGTTAATTTTTTTTTTGTGATATCTAAGTTTACCATAATTGTTAGTGACTTTCGGAAATTGGCACGAGATTTTCCTGAAGTGAATGCTGACATCCTAATTACGAAATGCGTAGATTTGGGATTGTGGTGCAATGAAGTTTGTGAAACTGGTGGCCGCTGGAGTCTTGAGCGTTTAGCAAATTATATTGTAAGTACAGTGTGCAACATAACATATGTACAATATAAGATTAATTCTAAGCAAAACTCTCTGAAAATACCTCTATTTTTAGGCTGAGAAGGCAATGGATAAAAGTAAAAAGGTACGCATGAGTAAATGGCATGTAATTCCGCTGGACGAGAATCAGTTAATGTACGCAGCTATCGACGTTTATGTAAGCCACAATTATTAATTATATATTTAACTAATAATATGTATATTATTTTATAATATATAAAATTTTGCAGATTGGACAAGTTATTTATCGAGAGTTGGAAAGACGTGAAAAAATTAAAAAAACCAATGAAGAAGAGTTTTTAAGGAAAAATGGAGAAACTGCATTTAAAGCGGTAAAGGCGTTAGGAGAGACATTCTTGAATACTGAAAATGAAATTAAAATTTAGTTATTCTTAAAACAATTAAATTTTATTTAATTATTTTACAGTTTTGTGTATTCCACTAAAACTTTTTGTAGACGAATTTTTTTGGGCTTCAGCCTCCTAGCGTAATTAGTTTACAATTTTTAACATATCGTCTAACCAATTTTATGTATTTACATTTTTTATTGACTTAATTGTTTAATCTATGTATTTTATATGTGAAAGTAAAAAATTTTTAATAATTAATATATGTACTTTAAAATATGTATCATGTTTTTTACTTTTGTAAATTGAATTGTTTTCAATACTTTGAGTTTATATTGTAATTAATATTAAAATCAATAAGATGCGTATATATTACAGACAAATAACTTTAGGTTTTAAGTTCCTGCTTACATTTTCATAATCCAACCACCAACCTCTGCTTTTATCACATCCTATCCCGTAATACTGTCCCATAATCCCCACATGTTACACGTTTTGTAAATTTAGATCATCGGCCTTCGGCCTGATATCGCTTGTAATTTTCTCCAAAGTACTTGATTGTCCATGTCTATCTGACGTTGCTGTTTTCTTCGATTAACTGCTGAACTTGTCATTCGAATACCAGGTGGTAAGTTGTTTATCTAGAATGTGTAAATTAAATATTAATTTAAATGAAATTGATTTGGTTAAAATAAGATCGTTACCTTAGGTTGTATGGGTTTGCTGTTACTGGTTGTGTATGTTGGCTTCTGAGTCAATATCTTTTTAAGTAATATATGGTTTTGACGTTCTATTTCTCGCATACGTTCATTTGTAAAGGTCCAGCTTTTACGATGTACCCTAAAATTGTAGGAAATGTGTAATTTTCGGTTATTAGTTTTCAAAGCAATACACCCTGATGGAGAATTCAAAAAGCTACTCATAAGTATACAAATGTTGATTATAAGCATTGTCTCCAATGTTAAAACTATGTGGACACCTAATATTAAGTACAGTATGTGAAGAAAGAAAAGTAGTGACAGAAGTAGAAAAGCTGAGCATAGTTGATTTAATAATACTTATAGTGTTTACACTTTAAGTCAGATAGTTCACTAGAGTTGTCTAAAGAGGTGAGGTAAACCCCATAGTTGTTCATAATGGAATATTACTTTCAAACCTCAACTGTCATAATTTTAACTATAATTTAATTTAGATTAAATAAAAGGCTCTGTTAGTGAAAACCGTTTTTGTTGTGTTTGGGGTGCTATTAGAAAATAGTCCGAGTTAGTGTAAAGGATTCTTTTCAATTCCTTTTGATGAAGAAAGAATATCAACACGATTCAAAGAGGTGTGTGTACGGAACATAAAGGACTTCAACTTAAATATAGCTGTGATTAGGATGTACATTCCGTATGAATATATTTAAAGTAACGAGTAATTAAGTAGCTATTTTCTGATCTCAATTGGGTACGAAAAGTTTTACCTGTAATGGAAACATATGTTTTTTTCTTATATGACGAATGCTTGTTCAGAAACCTGTTGAGAAACAAACTTAGTTTCGAAGAGGGCTTGGATTGGTATGGATTATAATTACCCTATGCTGATTTTTGACCTAATATTGTCTCAATTGCAATATATTTTGATTGATTTATTTTACTAAGAAAGATATCAACGGTTGCAATGTAAAGGGGGACGTCTACTGTTCGTGGCGAACGTTATGATCAAGATTTTGTGTTATAAGACACAATTTCAGCATTGGGTAGAGATTTGTTAAGATTGATAGCTTATGTATCCGAATCCCATTAAGATAATTATATCTACTATTCTAAAAAAAATTTCTAGTTATTTAGGTGTAAGTAAAATAAGTTAGGTTAGTTAGTATATATATAGATTTATCCATATCTCAAATATATTCTACAAATAAAGTTTCATACCTGACTTTATTGCTACATGAACTTCGTTTCAGAAATTCCAAATGAAAGGCATAATCTTCAGTATTGAAACTTGTTGGTGTATTACTAGTAATATGACACTCAAAATTGGAATCGTCTGTATCATTGATTGATTCAGTTTCGGTAATGACACTTAGTTCTCTATTTGTAGATTCAGTATCCCGTGAACTCTCTAAATTAACATTTATGTCTTCCTTTTCAGAATTCATTGTGGGAAGTTCTTTACTTTTAATAGTTAACTCAGTTGTCTGATGTTCATTTTTATCGGCGTTATTTAAAACGATCTGTGGTTTCATTGTATTTTCACTAACAACTGTTTCTTCTTGTAGCTCTATTTCATTCATTTTTAAATCATGTTTCACAGAGGTAGATAAATCTTCAATTTCTCGCTTTTCTTTATATAATTTATAATCAGTTTCTAATCTTGTTAGTTTTACTATATCAATAGATTCTGCTATCATTAAAGCGTTAGGAAATTCTTCTTCTAGTATTTGCATTGCTTCTACAGTATTCGTACTCTCAGCTGTGGTACGAGTACTTGCAGGTTCGGTATTGATTTCAGCAATTGTCTCACTAATAAAAACATCATCTTCATCGTCCGATGAACTTGTGTACCGCACTAGATCCGTATTGTCAAGACTATCATTGCCAATTATATGGTTCCTGGTGTAAGCATATAACTGCAAAGTAAAAAGAATAGATACTCTTATATATGATAGTAGATCTTGAAGTACAAAATAAAGAAAGGTAAGAAAGACATAACAATTTCTTTATGTACTAAGAATTGTTTGTTAGTTTAAGAGATATTATCGTGATATACAACCGTTCTCTCTAAGAATAAGAGTCTGTTCAACATAAAGACGGGCTGCTGTGCGTTACTCTTAGTGATTATATCATTTTATACTTTCAAGACGTGTTTTTTTTTACCTTGACATATATATAAATTACGATGTGTAGCTTCAGTCTTTAAGAATAAGAGACTGTTCAAACTTGAACATAATGATCAGGAGCTGTGCGCCACACTCACCGAAGGGGTACCATTCGTCGAAGGTTTTGCACTCATAATAGCATAACCCGAGTACATTAATCGGTTGTTTCAAACTGGTGTTTTTTAGCTTAATAAGAATAACTTTCTGTTCCCTTTTAGAATAAGAGGCTGTTGAAAAATGAATAAAATGCGTTAAGCTTAGCAAAAAGCTGTATGGAGACCTTTCAAATGAGAACAGAAATATGGGCCTGGACGCTTTTCTACAAGAAATAGACAGCATGGAAAGTCAATGAATAAGGGTTGCTTCCCGAAGTAATGTGAAAGCGGTACCGTGGGGAACAATCTTGAATATGCGGAGGAGGTGATAAAGAGGTCAACAAAACGAAACAAAAACTGTGTAAAAAAAAAATGTGTAACTTACAATAATTCAAATAGAGTACATTATTTGGTCAAGTTGGGGTTTCTTAACTTAATAGTTATCACAAATCCTCATGTGCAACGATGACGGCTCTAAGTAAGAGGCTGTACAAACTTAAATATAATAATTGATTTTTGTGGGTCTCTCAGGGAGAACGAATAACACGCACTATATCTTCACTAGATTACATGATTTTGTTCTTTTAAGCTGAACTGTTATTCCAATTGTCAATTGGGTCTTTCATTTTTCACATAAAATTAATTCAAAACTGAATAAAAATCAATTGTTTCATTTGCATTCGCATCCAGGCCTCCAATTGGAGTGTCGTCACCCTCATATACCCATATCCATATCCATATGTAATTAGGTAATTTAAGTTAATAATATTAATTTTATTTAAGAAAATATTTGCATTCTTATTTACCGCTTTGGTTTTGTTATTCTTTGAGAAACTCTCATCCTCGGAATCGGAAATTTCTGGTATGTCGGTGTCGCTGTCGTTTTCAAAGGATTCATTTGCGTAATTATCCTCATCCGAATATGGTACTGCATCAGCCATTATGAAAACTGTTTAAACGTGAAATTATTTAAATTAAATCCGTTGAATAAAATATTTTATTTATTTTCCGAATTTACAAGATTATACGACGTACGTCCACGCTGGTTGTTACTGGAGTTACACGTCATGTGCAACATTTTTGTTATTTGCCTTGGTAATGCATATTACGTATGCTCCACAAAATATCCTTAAGGGTTTATTAGTTTAAGGTGTTACCAATAAATTGTTTTGTTTCTATTATTTAATACAAATAGGCTTATTGATGTGTGCGTTAGATACTGCTAATGTGGATGTAAACCTACTCATGCATATATTTACATTGGCACTGGGTTTGCAGTTGGGCTTTGGCTCGTGACACTCTAAGTTCTGGCTGTCGATAGTTTTAATCCACAAAATGTCAAAATGTAACTGTTTATAGTCGATGTGCTCGTACAGGAAGTTCAGGAAATTTTTGTGTTAAGGATACATGTCCTCTGCGACTCGTACACTGAATTAGGCCGCACTGTTTTCGGCTCGATGTCAATCATGACAATCAGATTATTTTTGAACTATTTTTCTAATTTAAATTTAATTATTCATTGTATGGACACGAAAGCGTTAAATTTTGGCTAATACTGCTCGGAAGTCAATAGTTGCTAATGTTGCTAAGGCAACAAGTGTCGCATGCGTAGTAAGTGGCCAAGTCAGGAACCAAAAATGTAAACAAATTTTTATGAAGTAAGTTAAGAGTTCTAAGTACAAAAAATATAATATTTTATTTTTTACTCTTTGATATATGAATTTTATTATTAAATTTCAATAAAATTAAAACAAAAAAAATTAATTTTTATTTTATGAAGATTCAGTATTGATTGAAAATCCCCCAACCTCATGTATATTCTTATAGGCCAGGTAAATTGCAACCCATACCAAGAATCTCCTAACTCCTTCTCTCCTTCACTATAAAGGACCTTAAATTTGGTACAATTGAGCGCAATTTGGACGAATGAATTCAATGGTTTAAACATAGGGCAATTACTTTGTTAATGTCTTGAATGGTCATTAATTCTATTGACTGAGTTTATGGACGTTCTACTTTGATAGAAACTTAGACATACTAAAACAAGGACAAAATGATTAAATTGTAATTATTTAGCAAAATTGATGAGGTAAACAATTCAGCACACAAAATTGTGTCAATCAAAAATTGACTAAGAAAATTGGTTCCCTCAGAGGTTTACTAAATTTAGGCTAAGACGTGTAAATATAAATAAAACGAAACTTAAGTTTTGTTATTAATAAAATTATTTAGAAATTGTTGTACCTAATTTAAAATTATTTGTTAAATTAAATTATTTAAAAATACACAAAAAATGTTCAAATTTAAAAGTTAAAACAGATAAATAAGCAAATTCATAGATAGATAGATAGATAGATAGAAAGATAGATAGATAGATAGATAGATAGATAGATAGATAGATAGATAGATAGATAGATAGATAGATAGATAGATAGGATAGATAGATAGATAGATAGATAGATAGATAGATAGATAGATAGATAGATAGATAGATAGATAGATAGATAGATAGATAGATAGATAGATAGATAGATAGATAGATAGATAGATAGATAGATAGATAGATAGATAGATAGATAGATAGATAGATAGATAGATAGATAGATAGATAGATAGATAGATAGATAGATAGATAGATAGATAGATAGATAGATAGATAGATAGATAGATAGATAGATAGATAGATAGATAGATAGATAGATAGATAGATAGATAGATAGATAGATAGATTGATAGATAGATAGATAGATAGATTGATAGATAGATAGATAGATAGATAGATGGATAGATAGATGGATAGATAGATAGATAGATAGATAGATAGATAGATAGATAGATAGATGGATAGATAGATGGATAGATAGATAGATAGATAGATAGATAGATAGATAGATAGATAGATAGATAGATAGATAGATAGATAGATAGATAGATAGATTAGATAGATAGATAGATAGATAGATAGATAGATAGATAGATAGATAGATAGATAGATAGATAGATAGATAGATAGATAGATAGATAGATAGATAGATAGATAGATAGATAGATAGATAGATAGATAGATAGATAGATAGATAGATAGATAGATAGATAGATAGATAGATAGATAGATAGATAGATAGATAGATAGATAGGTAGATAGATAGATAGATAGATAGATAGACAGATAGATAGAATAGATAGATAGACTAGATTAGATAGTAGATAGATAGATAGAAGATAGATAGTAGATGATAGGATAGATGATAGATAGTAGATAGTAGATAGAGATAGATAGATAGATAGATAGATAGATAGATAGATAGATAGATAGATAGATAGATAGATAGATAGATAGACAGATAGATAGATAGATAGATAGATAATGGCAGATAGTTACAAAATGATAGTTAAATAGATAATGACAGATAGACAGATAGATCGGGATGATTCAAGGAAGTAACAGTGAAATTGCAATTAAAAGAATATGAGAGATAGAACACAAGTAGAGATGTATAT
>NC_051847.1:238438097-238451995 GCF_002237135.1 Teleopsis dalmanni | reverse complement strand
ATAGCAAACGAAATCAAAAAGCGTAAATGGCAATGGATCGGGCACACTTTGAGATAGGCACCAAATGAAATCTGCAAACAAGCACTAACATGGAATCCTCAAGGAAGCAGAAGACCTGGTAGGCCCTAGCAAACGTGGAAGCGAACACTGGAGAAAGAAATCCAAGCAAGCGGAAAAACCTTTGGAGAAATTAAAACCCTGGCAAAAAATCGTGATAGTTGGAAAAAGTTCGTTATGGCCCAATGTTCCCATGGGAACGTACTGGATTGATTGATTGATTGTCATAATAAAATAGAAATATATAGATCAACTTGTTAACGGTTTTATCTATTAGAAACTAATCACTAAAATGCTATATTAACTATGTTAAATCAACTTCATCAGGTTAGCTTTGGATTAAAAATACTTTTCTAAATGTTTTAGATATAATCTACTCATTTAAAGTGAAATTAAAAAGCACTTTAAAGCTTCATATTTGACTTTAAAATTTTAGAATGTTACGGTTTCAAAGCAATTTTACTGCTAAAGTTTTGCTATGGCCTTTAACAGCACTTTTCCTGAATACGTAATATTTTTTCTGCTACTTAGTATAGTTACAATCTATCTTTTACTAAAGAACTATGTGAATGTCAACATAGATAATTATCTGTTACTATCTATGATACTTTGTTCTTCTAGATTTATAATAAAAAAAGAATATAACATTAATAGCAGTTAAAGTTGAAATCCATCTAGTATGTCACGTTAATTCGAAGTGACAATCAGAAGCAAACATGACTGCAGTTGAAGCTTGTTGACAGAAGAACTACTTGAGCTCAGGACAGGTTTGCATATTTTTTCATCATGTTGATTTCATCCAAGCCTCGACTCAGAACTTTGATTATGTTGCCACAATTTATATCACACACGTTGCTGTCGCTGTTGCTGTTGCTGATGGTTAGTATGCTAAGTGTATCAAGAACAAATTATTCCCATAATGGGAATTTGATACCAGGTGCGATCCTCAAATGCCTTTACAGTCAAATGATTCACAAAAACTGATTGAAAAGTGTGTGAGATTTAATTTTTTTTCTCTCTTATTTTTGGTAAAAATTGAATTGATTTTTTAATGAAAAAAATTTATATATTTTTTGTAAAGAATAAAATAAGGTACTTAAAATATTGCTTAAGTAAATTATATCACATAGATACAATTATATACAACGCTACAAATAAATTAGTTAATATATATTATTATAATTACTTTAAAACCAAATAGATACTTACTTCGATATGCGCTATGCTTCACTTTAGTATGTATTTATTTTGAGATTTTTCTAGTTTTGTATCTGGTAGTTGTGACTTCTTCACAAAATTGGACTCTTATTAAAAAGCTGTAATCCAATATCTCAGCTTTACGTCGTGTGACCACATTTGCCGTTTTATGTACTCTGCAGCATATTAGTTTTTATTCTTACAAAGCATTTTTTTTGTTCAGATTTGCGCATGCTTTAAGGTTACTTAGCCCAAAGTTTTTGTGGATGCAGTTTATGCAAGTACGGTTAACCGTATCTCAACTAAGTTGCCAATGTCGGTACGGCACTTTTAATTTTTTAAGCCACAAAGGCGCATTCAAATCGAAATTTAATATCTAAACTAAAACAATATTATACATAATACTTTATTTTTTTTATGTGGTAGTACATACGAATTTATCACTCAATACTCAAGAAAAAAAAAAGCTAAACATTTTCTATAAAAAAGAATAATTTTAAAAGATATACAAAAAGCGTAAATAAACATATACATATACACATACATTTTGTGGGGATATTATTAGTAATACTAACCAATACTATCTACTAGTCTTCGATTCATTAAGATAGTACTATAACAGTGGAACTATTTTGCATACAGCACCTCCATAGTAATCGTACTGTTTTTTTTATTTTAATAACTTTAATAACAAGTTCAAATACTTTGAAGTAGTGTCCGAATTATTGTCACCAAAAATTTAGAATCATTAATTACTCCAAACTAATCGCAATTTTGCACCTAATCCTACTCCTACTGTAGTTATCATATCTTCTCTTGTCTTACTTGGTATTACTGCAGTCTATGTCAGTACACAGTTTTATTATATTAACTTCCTTACCTGATTTATAATTAAATATCTTTCTGAAAAGCACAAAACTCTTGAAGTGGTGTTTGTTCTTTCACATTTATTTTAATGAGTCTCTCTTCCACTTTAAATTCAAACTTATTATCACCAAGTCTATAATTAATTCGATATCACAGCACTTTTCCGCGTACTCTACCTCGTTCTCTAGCCACAGTCTTTTCCCTTTCGCATATTTCGCATACATCACTATTAAGCTCTCCTTACTAAATTTAAATTTTAAACTGCTTTCTGTAACCATAAACTTACCCATATTTTGTTTACTTTCCATGCATTCTAATTTAGATGATTTAAATTTGATAAATACTAAACCTATTGATGTCTATTTTTTACGTTTGATCACTGAAATCAAAACCTTTGAAGTGAGAATACCAAAGCTTCCTCTTTTTTGGTCGTGATGTAGAGATCCGCAACAATTGACTACCACATATTCTATTAGATCGCTCGAGTTGCTTAAATTGCTCACAACCTTCTTCCCTTTCTTACGTACTGTATTTGATATTTAACTTATGTTTTTTAAGTTTGTTAAATACTTGATCTATTGTCTTCTACTATCTTTCCTTCATTACTGGAATTAAATATCGCTGTTATAATGCTAAGGTTTCTCTCCCATTAATCGTGATCCAGAGTTCTATTTAGGTTGACTAACATATCTCCTGTAAAGTTGTTTATATTGCTCAGGGTATACGATGAGGACGTGAAAGTATAAATATTGAGTGTGGTACGTTGACTAACATATCTCCTGTAAGGTTGTTTATATTACTTAGGATGTTCCATTTGGAATATAACTATAATTAAATACTTAATCACAACTATCATTTACCCTCTTGACTTGAATATTTACTTCGGTAAATTTAAAGCCCATTATGTTTTTTGATTTTATTTTTGCTGTTAGGAAATCTTAGATTGCTTAAGTCATCTAGGGCAGCGTTTTTCAAACACCGTTTTGTGACACTAGTGATGCTGGTCCGTTGAATATTTTATTTGATGGTATTTTTCGGGAAAATATTGAATATGGTTCTTGCAAAACACATTGAATATTTTACCGAACCACAGCACATTTAGTTCGCTATATAATTTAAGTCAATAAATAACGATATAGATATGAAGAGAGGTATAGAGCCAATAAACCAAGAGGTTTATTGTTGCCCTATGATATAGAGCTTTCATCTTCGACGTTGCAATTTAGTAAAGCGTGTCAGTTTTTTGGTCGAATCACAGAATTGTGATGGTCTTCTATATTGAACATAGTCAAACGACTGACATAACGTATTAACTACCTCCTCCAAGATGTTTATTGTTATTCTTAGAGATGGAGCTTTCATATTGTACATTACGGTTAAGAGGAACATTTTCGTTTTCCGGCCGCATCATAGGACTGAGATGGCCTTCTATATTCAACATAGTCAATCGTCTGACTTAAAGCTTTTACTACCTACTTCAAGAATTTTATTGTTATTCTAATGATATGGGTCTTTTCATATAGTAAGTTGTGGTTTAGTCAAGAGTTTCTGTTTTCCGGTCGAATCTCAGAAGTGTCATGGTCTTCTGTATTCAACATATGCAATCTGCTGACTTAAAGTACTAACTATTTGAACTATATAGTTCTAAGTTTAGCTATTTTGAAGAAAAGCAAAACTAAATTGCTTATACGAGTACATATACAAGAACATACATATACGTATGTTATGTGCATAAAATTGGTTTAATATTTTTATTTTTAATTATATATCAATCATAACATAAATATCTGCACTTTATAAATGAATTTCAACATTTTAATATAACCACAAAAATAAAAAAATATCAAATAACCGAAGTTTGTTTGCTTTGGTAGCTGGAATTGTACGATGCAACCAAGTATCCATTATCATAAAAATGGCACCGATCGATCGATACTTTTTGCCAAGCAAGTTGTTCATGCTAGACAACTCATAAGCACGGATACATTGTCATCCATGTACTTATAAACTGAAAAGCATAAATGGCAAATGCGCTCATTGGTGGAACGTGATTTGCCGGCACCGAATAGTTCAATTGAGTTCAGTTCGGAAATATAATGCTGGCACCAGATACGACTAATAAACAATGTACGAGTATCTACACATTAAAGCATTTAAAGCAGTGCGAACGAGTTGGGGTGTACATTTGAGTGGTGGGGGTTGTGTGTTTGAAGACTTGTTCTGCACCACATCCAAACACATATACCAATTTATATATGAAGAAAAACAATCTAAAAAAAAAAATGAAAATAGAAAACAAACCACGAAAAAACCGTTTCATTTGAGAAAACAAAAGTAAACGAACGAATAGACTGCACTGAATGACTGAATGACTGAATAACTGAATGAGAAGAGACAAGAAGAGTGAGTAACGCTGCGGAACAAAACAGGCGATCAATGGCTAATGTAGTCACCGTACAAGTATGCCCAGCAAGTCACTCACAATCGGTTTGCACTCATCAAAGTATCTGATGTCTGCCTCGTAATGCGATGATATTGGGTGACAACTAAAAACTACTGTAAAAGCGAGCAGGCATAATCTCGGGGGTAGCTCAGTTGCCAGTGCCGGTGCCGGTACTTGCACTGGTGCTGGTGCTGTTGCTGGTGCCAATATTAGTAGTTGTGTAGTGTTAACTTTGCAAGTGGTGGCAGGGGAGGGTCTTGCCGTATTTATTTTTTCAATGTTTTTATTTTTAAAAGGCCACCACATATTCCTTTATAGCTTGTTTGTTAATTTTTTCACTGTGGTTGCTGCTTTGTCTTCTGTTCAGCGATTGAACGATTGTTTTTGAGGCGACTTGAGCTGCAATTAGTTGCTGTCTTCTGCTCATCGCTGCAAGTCGTTTCTCGAAATATATTTGCTCTATAAGAAATATCGGTGCCGGGGAATGATTTTTTCAATCAAATTGTTTAATTCTTAAAGAATAATTGAATTAAAGAAATATGTGCATTAGAAAAACATACGGTTATAAGTGAAATTTAAAATATATAATCAAATTTATAATATATTATATATAATACTAAAAATATAATTTTAAACACAAATTTAATAAAAGAATATATTCAATTTGAAGTCAAAACAGAGCTACTCTATACTACATACAATTTTTGGATTAACAGAACAATTTACAAACTAATTAGGACTCTAAGGATTAATATTTTTCTCTGGAACATGGTTACAATTATTTATGTTAAAAGGTAAATATGTTTTTTTTTATTCAATAGTAGCAGAAGGACATGTCAAGAGAATTTAATTAAAGAAAATGTGTATTAGGTCAGGTATAAGAGTGAATCGGTAACGGATTCAACATAAATTACTCATAGGACCACTAGATATTCACATATTTTATTAAAAGGATGCTATCGTAAATCACTAGAAAAGGAAAACTTCTAGCGTTTTAGTTTTAATAGGAGTAAAGATTTTTGTCATATATCTATTGTTGATTTCACAGTTAACTGTATTTCTAAAACAATATATTTTTAAATTCTCTTTTATGAGGCTCTTGATAGCAGTTTCTAATAGATTTTGGTTTCTTCGAGATTTTTCAAAAATCTCATGAGATTTCACATTTGAGAACTATTCATTACCATCTAACATCAAACTGTTAAGTTCAAGACCTGCAAGACCTGCAAATCTTTTATTAAAACTGTGTATATGAGCAAAAAAAATTTTAAGAAGTTTTAAAAGAAAAAAGAAAAAAGAAAAAAAGAAAAAGTATTAAAATGAAAATTTGAAAAAAAGTCCTGGTTCAGCTATTTGTATGCAATTCAGCCAGAAAGTTCTATATCTTTAAAATATTTAAAAATTTATAAAAATTAATTTGATTTAATTTTTATTATAGATTTAATACACATATAAAAAAAATTGTAAAATAATTTAAAATGTTTCGAATACTATTTTTTTTTATTCAAAATTCACATACATATAAATATATATTAAACTTTAATTATATTTAAAGTATATACCAGATTTTTTTATATGATAAGTAAAAATATATTTCGTTATAATAAAAATAAACATCATAAAAATATATTTGGTTATAACAAAAATTTAAACTTTTGTTATTATATAAATATATTTTCTTGATTAGTCTTAGTCCGTGCATTTACTTTTATCTAATATTAATTTAAATAGAAAACTTATTTTAATATTATAAAAAATAAACACAACTCAATTCTGACAAAAAAAAATCAAATTTAAAGCATCTAAAAAAAGATAATTTCATTATATATTTAGTTTTAAAATTAATATTGAGTTCATTTGTTTAGTTCTTATATGATAAGTAATTATTATATTCAGAATTATAAGATTTTCGTTATTTTTTTACTTAAAACTTATGTTCTGTTTTTTTTTTTTGAGAAATTTTTTTTTTCTGCTGTAATGTTTTTTAAATTATTTTTATTATTTAAGTGCAGCTATCTGGCACTTCGGCTTTCTTGTTTCTTTCTTATTTGTTATTTTTTTAGATAATACTTTAATACTCATAAAGTTGATTAAGGGGCTTAGTTGGTAATTTAGAGGAATTAACTCAATATCGGGAGTGTTTATTTTTTCATTTTGTTAATGAATTGGGTCATTTATTTTATTATCTGATTTAATTACTTAATTAAATGGTTTTTAGGTATTTCATATGTACAATACATAATTCCTAATCTTCCTTTTTATTTACAATTTATTAAAATTTTTACAATAATAAAATATTTGAGGAAAACGGGTATGGATAATAAATTCATCCATATTATATAATTAAAATGAAATCAATTTCTTATGATTTTATTCACAATAGATCTAACATTTAAAGGACACATTTGTTCCCAAAGTGATATTATTTTAACATGAAATTATGTTTAATTTAAATCTCTTCATTTTAGAATAACATTTATTTAATTTTATTATTAAATTATATTTTATATACAAATTATTAAAAAAAATAAATCAGTTAAAGGCTTAATATAATGAGTTATCATAAGTATCGCCCTGCATCAGAGCATTTAAGTTAGTTCTTATGGTTAGAAAATGAAATTATTGACTTTTTATATATATTTTTTTTGGAATATATAGTAAATATACCTAATATGACTTTTTTAACTTTTAAATCAATATATTGCGACTATATTTCACATGGTTCTCTTATGGTTGGAACTTTTTCTCATTATTTTCGTAAAGAAGAACTCTTCACGTTTGAAAGTATTTTGTTGTATTTACTTTCTGTATCTGTGATATAGACAGACCGGTACACCGCGATTGTGGTAAGCTACTGGAGAAAGTTGTTACTGGAAAAATATATAAAGTTGTTACTGGAGAAAATAAACTATTACTAAATATATCGTGGTATTAAAATTTATATTTATTCCAGGCATCAGACTATTCCAGTTCAATAAAAGCGAAATGCATGTTCATCTTCTTTTTGCTAAACAGTTACTGAACCCGTTATTCATTGTCAGATGTTTTACTTTGGATTTCACAGATTTTGCAGGTGCCTGTATCCTTTTATCAAACATGGAAATTGGCAATTAAGGAAAGCGTATCTAGCTTAGAAACTAGTTCTTAGACTTAGTTTAGAGTTTGAGAAGTATATAGAAGTTGTCTTTTTCATTTCTAAGAGGCTCTGTTCTAGCACGCTTACTTTTTTATTCTTTTCTATAATTAAATAAACAGTTTCAATTTCCTTTTTCCAATAATTATCTTCATTTTATTCTATTCTATACATATAACCACAATTAAATTGACCTGACGTATTTATTCTTATTTAATAAATAATAAATTAGCTAACTAGAGAGCTTTTACATATTTAGTAAAGATTATATATGGGTTATAAATGATTACTTTTGATACTTTAATTTAAGGAACAATTTATTAAAATTTAAAATTGCTTAAATAAAAGTTATGTTTATTCTCAGAGATTCATTAAAAATCATCTGAACATTCTTTTTTCAAAAATAAAGGAATAATAGTTGAAAGTAAATCAGGGAATCAGGGAATATTTGATATATATGATTAATAACTGTATGGTAAGAATTTTGGTACATTGTTATATAGTTTATAAATAAACTGAAAAGTTGAAATCTACCATTAGTTATCAAATTTAACATAAAACTTATAAAAATTTAATATAAACTTGAAAGCAGTAATAACATTAAGAATTTTAGAACGTTCCTCTAATCAAAGAATAATAGAAAACTATATTAAATAAATGGCTTACATAAAGAATGTTTGAGATATAATTTCTGAATAAATTTTTATATTTTTAATTAATAAGTATGTATAACATGTTTCCTAATAATATCATATATAGGACTCTTTTTCTTTTCGACTTAACAGCTATGAAAATTATGTATGAATGTATGGTATATGTATAGTGTTTAAAAAAAATATTTTATTATTTTTAAAATTATTTTTTAATTGTTTTTACTTTATTTTCCAAATATCTATATCTAAATCTTCGCAAGATAACACGAAAAATGCATGCAAAAGAATTTTCTATCACACACAATTTTCGTATAATCTATCTAACCCCGAGATTTCTGGTTTTCCTTAAAATGTTTTTATACAATGGACTTACTTACTAGACCGAACTGAGCAGCGCCTCTTGCTAGATGGGCTGTCACTGGTATTCATCATTGCTTAATGGAGCAAAAAAATTTCTAATCAATTATATATTTGATTTTTTAATTCTAAATGTTTTTAAATTTATTAGTTATTATTCGATAAATAGCATTTCGTATTATAGAGCAAATAATATTTTTTTGTATGTATATATTATTAATATATATAAAAGATAAAATAAACTATTCATTTAAACAATATTACAATATAAACAATATTATATTTTAAATAATTCATTTTTCATTTCATTGCTCAACCTTATGAACAATCAGTCTCAAGTTTTATGAAGATCTTTTCAATATTGCTTATAACTATCATCTGACAAAACATTAAAATATAACATTGAAAATGTTAATATAAAGGTTTTCTAGAGAAATACCCACCAAAACTTTTCTCGCCAATCCTTTTTTTTTGTCTTCCATGTTTTTTCTTTCATTTTTTTTTTTTGTGGGGGCATTTTGGTATTATTGATTTGTCTTTTACTTAGATTTACTTAAATTTATGTATTCAAGTACTCATATATATGAGTACTCATATGTATATGTGCACTGACTACTTGCATATGCAGAGTGAAAGGGTTTACATTGTATTTAATATAAATACAATTTCAATTGAAGTTATTGTTATTTTGTTTTTAATTTATTTTTTATTTTTTCGTAATGATGTCGAGATATTTTTGTTTGTATAAAAGGTTCATACTTACTAAATTGAATAAGTTCACGTATTAATTTTGGAAGAATAATCGAGATACAGTTTGAATTTATATCAAAATATTTTTTAATTGTACTCTTTATTTTTTACATATCAGTGTCTTATTACTCTACGAATATATTCTATGAAAAATATTTTATAAAAAATGAGCCTAAAGTGGTTTTTAAGATTTATTGATGTTTCATTGACTGAACTTTTTTAAAAACTTTGTTAACATCGTGCATCTGAGTTAATATTGTAAATCGATCCATCATTTGGAATAAAAAATCAATTATATTTAATCAATTTATTTAAGAAGTAAATAATAGTAGATATAAAAGACATCTAAAATAATTTATTGAAAATAAATTTAATTGCTTATAATGTTATAAAGTAGATTATCACTTTTGTAGAATTTAATAAATATATATTTAATAAATAAATATAGTAGAAGTGAACATAACTTGGTCTATCCATCACAATAATGACGAAAGCATTGACATTGAAACATTACTACGGCATCTAAATGGAGAGTATCGATAAAGTACTTACTGACCTATTTCTCCATTGTGTTGTATCATATACTTTTTTCTATTAATATAAATAAAAACAAAACAATTTTATAATAGAAGCTAAATGAATATATTTTTCAAACATTAAATTATTTAATTTTTTAGGTGCTCTTTATACACACAAAATGAAACGTAGAAAAAATAGAACAAAGAAAATCAAACAAGTGCGTCCTGGTACAGAAGTCATGTCATGGGATTGCTTCATAAAGGTTCCAAACTCTTGAAAATAATTCTGGGTAAGTTTAACAAAATTAATAATTATTATATTATATTGAAAACATTAGTTTTAAATTTTATATCAATTCAATGTCTCTTAATAGAAGTGTATAGTTTTTATTCTATATTATACATAATTATATATCGATATATAAATTTCAAAGGAGTACTCGTAACACAAATAAAGTCAAAAATATGAATAAAAGCTTGGTATTCCAATATTTTCATTAAAAAAACCTTTGCATTTGTTATTTAATATAAATAAGTCAAAATATTTACTTCACATGCAGACTCTTTTGTTAAAATTATTATTGGAATTTGTTTGTCGCCATTTTTGTGCGGCATGAAACAGCAATATTTTAAATGTGTGTGTAAGGAAAAAAGATGGATGCTGCTTTGAACTCATATTGCCTAGTAATGTGTTTGCTGTGTGTGCAAGGGTGTGGTTTTTGGGTGGAGTTTACAACTACAGTGGGCAAAATACTAAATTAATTAATTTGCTATATAAGTTATAGCAAAATTTTAATAATTAAATCTTGTGAATATATGTATATTCTTTATAAGTTCAAAATTAATAGTTCTTATGGGAAAAATATAATATTCTTAGAAATTTATATTAAAAATTTGTGTTTTTGTTTATTTTATATTAGAACAACCAAATTAATTTATAAATCAATTTCTTTATAATGCATATTGTTATAGAATTAGTGTATAAACATTAATTTTTAATATTATTTTGCTTTTAAAATAGCATAAATCATTTAAAATTACATACTTATTAAATTTTTACTTGAGATTATACAGAAAAAAACGTAGGCATTATACAGTGACCTCATATCGTCTGTCTTGATAAGTTACTTGCTATAAACGAAAATAAGTATATAGTATAAATTAAAATTACTAATAATAATACAATAAAATAATACAATAAAAGTAAAATAGCAAAGTAATTATAAATAACTTAAATTATAAGAGACTGAACAATTTTAGGGAATATAAAACCAGTAAATATTTCCAAGACTCAGTGATGATAAATATTTAGTAATATTCAAAATAACTGTATAATCAGCAAAAACTTTTATTAATTAATTAAAAATAATTGTTGTTGTAATACACGACTATCTAAAATTATTCTATTAGTTTTATTTCATTATAACATTAAAAATTAAATTAAAATAATTATCGTTATTTTTTTATATTTGATGAAGATTTAATATTTTAAAGACTTGAAGACTAAAAATCGCAACTACCAGTTTAATATATTTCAGGAAATATTAACAATTATACCACAAACATTTTAATTTTGCAAATAAATATCAATTCTAAACATAGCAGTTCCTTTATTATCGTCACCCATGTTTTAAATGTAAAAATAAATAAAATAATAAAAATAAAAACTTGTATATAAAATATTATATTTTATTAATTTAATTAATGAATCTTAAAGATTAATTAATATAGTATGATCACAATTCAATAATCTTTTGTTATATTTATTTATCTACAGTTATGAAAATAAAAACATTCTTCTATTAAGTACATTCGAAAGTATGTCAACTCACCCTGTTTTTAATAGAAAAACATAGGTGGTTGCTTTTTACATAATTCGTATTCATATTTAATAATTTTCTTTTAAAAGCGTTTAATTAAAATTCCCCTTTTATTCATCATTACATAGATTCCCTGGAAGATCAAGAGGGTGGAGCTATGTATATATCGTGCGATGTCTCAAATGGTGGTCCTGTGGAACCAGAAACGGGATACGTTCCCAATAATCCATTATTCGGCTTGACGTTGGATAGTCCACAGGTATTTTAAGCGAATCTTTAACAAAATAAAATCTATAGAGTGTGGAATAATTTTGTGATAGATACTAATAAGTAATTAAAATAAATTTGAAATAAGATGTGAAATGTGAAGTCAACAAATTAATAAATCACAAACATACGGGAAATTAATAATAATTAATATTTGATTAACTTTAAGGCATTAAGTATATGCTTAAAGTAAAATGCACAATAAGTGAAATAATAGTAATATATATATATATTTAATATATGAAAGAAAAAATATAATTTTTCAATATATTTGACAAAAAAAAAAATTCTGAAAAAAATGTTATATTCAATGTTATATATCAATGTTATATTATATTAAATAGAATAATTGAAATATTTTCTGGTATCTCCTGGAAAATAAACAAATTGTAACATAAGATATAGATTAGAGAGGTGATATTTGTATTGTCAAATAATAGTAATTAAATAAAAGTGTAAATTACATGTTAAATAATAAAAATTTAATAATTACGTGTATCTGGTTTAATAATAATAATTAACATTAATGAAAAAATATAAATAATTTCTTCAAATTAAACACAAATGCAATAGTATTAATGATAAGAATTAAAATTCATAATTAAGTAAAGTTTCCTCCTACTCCTTTTTACTCAGTAGTAATTTGTTATATATTGCATATTTCTGGTGGTACAAAAATTCATCAGTAAGTTTCATTTTATTCGCCCTAAAAATAGGCAATTAAAATATATACCTGTGTAAATTAGTGGTTTCAAATTACCACACGATATGAACTCATATTGATTTATAATTATTTTCAATTGATATACGTTCACATTAATTAATGTAATTTCCTTTTGTGTTGTTGTTGTTTGAATATAAAATATCTCGTCTCGATTTATTTGACTTTAAGTTACTATAATCCGAAATAAAATTTTGTATAAAAGCACTATTAAATTAATTTATGTGTATCCTTATAAATTTTTACCGGAGAATGAGAATATCATATTTTTACATAACTGACTAAGCAAGATTTTTAGTTATTAAAATATTTAATTAATTCAAAATAAATTAAATTTTTTCTTTAATATAGCAAGAGTGTGCTGCATCCTGCGTCGGCTGTTTATCCTGCCAAGGTAGTACCGTCCTACCCATATCCTCATTAACATCTAACGATTTCGATTGTGGTTCCTGTTTCGATCCGACTACTAGTGTACTCGGATCAGCACAAAATAACTCTCAAGGCAATCTCATAGTTAATAGCAGTAGCAGTAATAGCTATTGGACAACTGATGAAATGGCTTCGACATTTCCGGGACTACCAACACTAGATATTGATCCATTACCGAGTCTTTTTCCCTTTTCACCGTGTGGTGCTTCCTATAATTTCTCAACAAATCCACATCAGGCTTCGCTCTCTTGTACTGTACATCCGCACCAAATGTTAATATCGCCTAATAGCCATCAGCAAGGCACAGTACAAAGTCAGCAGACATCGCACGGCAATGCATTCAGTTCCACAGCACAATCATGTTATTATGATCCAACAAGTGTTGCTACTGTTACAACAGGCACCGGTGGTACAACTCCTTGTGGTCAGCACATGAATGCAAATAACGCACCGCCAATGTATCCAAGCATGAGTGTCAATGTAAGCATGAATATGACTATGCATGGTTATGGCACAGATGCGGGAATGCCAATGCAATGCTCGCAGGTAAACACATTTTGAAAACAATTAATAAAATATTTAACCTTAACAAAATGTATTTAATATCATTTTAGATGCAATGGACACCTCCAAATTCTTCATCGGCTGTTAATGTTTTATATCCACCACTGCTTAGCCCAACACAT
>NC_051847.1:238425919-238437997 GCF_002237135.1 Teleopsis dalmanni | reverse complement strand
TCTCTATGACAATATAATCTACAGATAATATGCGACATCCTTTTGGACAATACTGACTACGCCAAAATTACCCAATATAGTATAGAGGGTGAATATAAGAGAGAATATAAGATTATTCTCTGTTAGCATCATTAGTTCTTATTTATTAAAGAGAATTAAAGACTTTTTAGCATTAAATGTTGTTAAATTTTCCAAAAATTTTAAATTGATTCATAATTTTACTGATTTTTGACTCCTTTGCTAAATATACCTGAGACGTTTTCTAATAGTGCTTACGGCAAGATAAATATACTGTAATATTATATTTAGAATATACAGAATCGATTATTGATAATATCTTCAAATAATATCTTATTATTAAGCTACATTAGAGTAGTTATTTACTTAAAGTACTTGTTTAGTTTTTGAGTCGTAGCTGGGTTTTGGACTAGCTGGGTTGAAACGATATACATACCTTACAACCAGTTAGTGGGAGATTAATCTTGGATTTACAGAATACCTGAAACATTTTAAAAAAACGTTGCGTATCTACTGTTATATATAAATAATAGTTCTGTAGTTTACATCATTTATCAATGAGACCCTTTCATTGAAAGTACCTTAATGTTAAGATATTCCAAACGATATTAGATGTGCTACCATTATCTGAGCATATTTAAGTCTATGAATAAATTAGTAAGTAATTTTCAGTGTTCTATATTTTTTGATGTTTAATTATAGTCTAATTATTATTATATAATCTATAATTATACCCTAATTACAATGCCGTGACATACAGACATGCTCGTTCATCCCACAAATACAATATGCATACATATTATTTTGGAATGAATCAACAAACTCTTACTTAATTTCCCATTAAACTTGTTAATAAGTCTTTTATAATCATAAAAATCATTTTAATATAAAACGACATGTCGAGTCACAGATTTGTTTGTTATGCAATTCTAGAGACATATTTAATGGTCACTTTTCATCGGCTGCTTTAAACTTTTCTACATATTTCTTAGCACTGAATGCCGTATAATTCTCAAGAGTGCAAATATTTATGCACTCATGTATGAAAGAGTTTTTGTGATCCGCATAATATGATTAAAAAAGTTAATGGAATTCTTAAAATTGATACATCACAACCTCTGGAAATGTGCATGCTGCATGCTGCATACTGAATACTGAATACATAAGTTAAAGTTAACTCTGTTCATTGTACAAAATCGTCACGGAATTATGTAAAAGGTCAACATACATTGCCATACAAAGGATACCTATTGTGATCATATGAGTATGCTGTGCCTGTGTAGAATTTCCATTTCCATTACCATAAGACATAGCTTAACAGTAGCACTAAACTAATGCAGTTAATGTTGCTATCATTAGTGATGAAGTCAATTAGATAAGTACCAACAACAAAAATGTAATAAAACCAACTGAAGATCTAGTGAAGATCTTTATATGCAATTTCATACTTATTCTTCACTGAGTTGTGGACTATTCTACCGAGAATAACTCAGAAGAAAATCAAAATAAAAACTGTAGAAAAAAACAAAAACAAAAACAAAATAGACAACCCTAGCTTGTTGCAAGTGAAGCGGTGTCTTTTATCTCACCGAGTGATGAAATACGCTACGAACTTGATATGTGGTGGCTTTATTCAAGCCGACCAATTGTCCATATATGCAGGAATGTGTAACGCATAGAAAAATTAATTTAACCCTAAGCATTCTCAACACTAAAAATTGATACAAAATGTTTCTTTTTACTTTACTTTTTCACAGTTTATTTTAATATTAAATTTCACTGTAGGAAAAACAAATAAAAACTGCAATTATCATTTCAGTTCGGTGAGAGGCTCGAGATTCCTCAATAGTTAACCATTGTGTTTATGCGGCCGAAGGAATTATTTGTTATTTATACTTGAGCCCAGTGTCGCCTCTTCTTACGAATTTTATTTGAATTAAACTTTTGATCGACTTGTGGGGCTTCTTTTTTATTTCCACTGAATTTAATGACTCACAGAAGAACAAAGTTTACCGGAAACATGCACGAATTCCTTGAGCCTTTGTCTTTTTGATTTTTTGCAATCTTAACCTGAACTAATATTGGTTGGTTACCTTTGCAACGCCGTCATCAGGCCGATGATTTACGTTTGTAGCGGCTTCGAACATTAAAATTTATGTATCCACGCATAACTGAGCGTTAAATAACAGCTCCCAAATAGTTTGCAACTGGGAGATCTGGTGAATTGGTTTGGGTAGTGGTAGTGGTAGTGGTAGTGGTAGCGGTAGCGGTAGAGTTGTTGATGATATTTCGAATAGAGTCCTCTAGGAGGCTTAATCAGCGGAGCGCAGCAAGCCAAACAGTCCAAATAGCCGCGAGTCTGCAAATTAATTCACTGCATTTCAATTTGAGGCACAGTTCTTTTTTATTTAAGCTTCCTATTTTTTAACAACTTATCGTAGCGGATCAGAGGTCACAGAACGATGAGTACATTTGCAAATAATAGGCGTGACAAGCGTAGTACGTTACGGTTCGTTGATCAATGTAATCAGCGCGAGAAGAATTAAGCGGAATCGCTGCTGTGCAAAAGACAATTACGGACAAAAAATTTTCTTAAATATTTAAATTTAGTGAGTTTGTACAAATTCATTTTTAACGACACTGTCAGTTTGGTTTTTGGCGTCGCTTAAACCAAATTGTACTAAAATAAACATATAAGATATAATTGCTGATAATATAACCAAAATGAACTCATTCTGCAGTTGAAAAAACCCTAAAATTTTAATTTCCAAATTTTCGGTTTTGCGTTGATTTATAAACGTCTCAACCTGTGGAAAAATAAACAAAAATCAAATTATAGAAATTACTTTGTTTTTGTTTGTTTTTAAAAAGAACTGAAATCACTGTCTCTCATATAACCACTGAATGCTTGAGACCCTCAATATTCATTCATAAACAAAAACCCGTGGGAGTTCATTAAATTAAAGTGAATGTAATTATTTTTATCGTCAAATTATTTTAATTGGAATTGCATATCGCTAATAAATCCAAAGTAATTGAGTACCACCTTACCTAGTCACAATAAATTGAACTTCACCCTGAATCTACTTTCGATTTCTGGTGATAACTTTGAATTACGTAGATTGTTTACTTAACAAATTAAAATTGTAGACAAGGTTTTTTTGTGATAAGCAGTAAAGAACTGAGTATGTAGGGAGCTCGGGTGAAACATTTTATTGACACTCCTTTTATATTAATAATAAATTTTCTAATTAACAAAAACTGTTTAAATTTATATCTTTATATAAAATTTGTTTTTTTTCAGTCCCATATTATTAAAATTATATAGAAAGAACTTAGATAAATATCTAAATATCATATTTATAAAAATAGCAATTATTTTCATAATTCACAAAATCGAATTCGGGGAATCTTCAAGACGTGGGACTCGGAGCGCATCATTAATTCTTTTCCTATTAGCACACCTTATGTGACCAATAAGCATTAATGAATAAGCATTCCTAAATGAAATTATATATAACGAAAGTTTCTACTATGGATGCAGATTGTGTTTTAATCTGATATCAAATAAACATGTATTTATAATAATATTTCTTAACTATTTTATTCTATTTGGATCAAAATCTTTTAATCAATATATCTTTTGTACCGTAGTCTATATATAAAATTGTAGTAAGAAGAATTCTGTTGAAATAAACAGATGTTTGAAGTAGTTAAAGAGAAGACACCAAATGGTTTTCATAGGTAAGTTGAAATGTTTTCTGTCTGACAAATGGATGATGTCTTTCAAAAAACTCTATTTCGTTGTTCTAAAGTAACAACCTTCATAAGGTATCTACCATTCTAATAAGTTGGAGCCGATTTTACAATAGAATTTATATAAATGCAATAACAATAATTTCATCTTGTCTTAATAACAATCTCCTATTGCGTTAATAACAATCTTTTATTACTATCCATCCATGGACGATCGATGAAACATTATGCAATTTTTTTTATATTTCGGACACGCCTTTTTGTGTGCTAAGGGGACAGTAATAGTAGAGATAAGAAATCTGAATTATCAGTAGATATTTGGATTTGTCAATTGAAAGCATTAAAAAGGTCATATTACTTTACATTACCTATCAGCAGATCCTTTGATTCCGATTCGAACAAGTGGATGTAAAATCTAGAACACTCGGTTCATATATACCATATATCTCTACTTCAGTCATTCTTTGATCCCTATCATAGTAAAACTTTAGTTTTTAAAACCTAACACCATTTATTAAACAGTGTTTCCGCAGTTAACCAAGTATTGCATCTATATAGCATTAATAAAATGTTTTCTTATACTTTATATTGCACCGAAATCAAATATTAAATTACCAAATTTTTAATTCCGCTTTTTACCAGATTTATTTAATATACGACAACCCAATTAACCAACTTCTTCAGAATTATAATAGAGAATAAAGAATATGTATATGGTCCAGCAGCGTTTAGAGTCTACTTAAACGGGAACGTTTGAATAGATTGTTAAAAAATAAAAAAAATTAAATAAGCAATTGCATTATATTGAATCAGAAGTAGAAACACTTAAATCAAATTTAGTCGGTGAAGATCTCAAATCTCACTTATCAGAATATTAAAAGTTAAAAGTATTTCTCAATGGTATCCACTTATGAAGTGCAAAAAATAAATGATTAAAATTAACATTTCTTATTTTTTATATCTCTTACACTTTTATCCCATCTTTCATCAATATCCGAACACACAATATCCAATGCAAGTAAATTGGGAATTTCAGATTTCTGTACAATGTTGTCCGCACACATAATGAGAAGTGCTAAGTTGGTAAACTTTGTTAAAACCATTGCAAGGTCCATGAAGTTAATGAAATCAGTGCTTAAATACATATATATACAACCATGTAATAATAACAAAATCACCATAAAATTATAATAAATGTAATAAAGAATCTGCCAGTGAAATATACGATTGAAATGATTAGTTATTTCGTAAAGATCGTGATATATAGCACCGCTTATGTCAATGTTATCCGCGCTTTCGCATAGTAGCTTCATGCAATGATAATGACTTATCGAAACTCCAAATTTATCTTTTGTCTCAATATATTTCATTTTATGCAGCATAGTTTTTAGATAAACTCCCATTTCCTCATACATACTGGAAATAACCAAAAATCCCAAAAAACATACATCCAATACGAACATCGAGCTCAACCACATGTAGACGCCAAATATCGACGTGATGTAGAAAAGTATTTGTAAATAAGGTTCGACATGAATAAGTGATGGTATCTCACCGGTGAAGCCTATAATTGTGGCAGTAAATTTTAGACATAACAGAAAAATAAACTTTTCCCGAAACATATTAACGGAGTGAGTTTTTTCCACTACACGATCGTGCAATCGAAAGAAGAGATTTACCAGATTAATTATCTTCTGCTCTCGGCGCATTTGTATTAAAAACGAGAAAGTAGCAAATATTGATACTGAGACAGCTTGAAATGTGAAGAATATGCCTATATAGCCACCATACTCTAAAGCGAAGTGACGTCTATAAACCGCAGGTAGTACGCCAAAAAACGTGATCATTATTATAATACGTACAGTCCATGATAATATTTTTCCACTACGTTTCAAAGGACTAACAATCAAATGTTTCTGATTCAAATTACAATTTAACACATTGACGAACCGAGCATATCGATATAAGAATAATAGAAACGAACGGACAATGCGGTCTATGTATGTACGCTTAAACATAACTATTAAAAAGCTGGTGACTTACTAAAATCGAAAACTAATTTCAATAAAATTGTATCTCAACCACGCGAATGCGTAAACCATAAACAAAAGCTGTCACTCATACAAAGTTTGTTTGCTTTAGTAATGAAATTAAGATATTGTTTACGTATATTAACGGTCATTTGTATGTGTTTATTAATAAAAGTTTGAAATATGGAGCACACCACAAGAATTTTAATTTATTAAATGCGGTTGTCATATACTGTATCTATTGCATTCATATCGATATGCTTAACTATTGACTGGCAATTGTGAAGCCAACGTGCGATATTCAGTGTATGGACAAAAAAAATAAATATTTTCTTTTTCAGTAATTTTATTCTAAGCATTGACTTTGAACTTAAACTTTTTGTTAAATTCATTAATACTGAAATCTAAAATTTTCTTTAATATAAGAAGTTACCTAAGACTAGGGCTTTAAATTAATTAAAAGTAAAAATATATAGTGCATGTCATTTAATTTCACCCTTTATGCTAACCATGTAATAGCCTATAACTAAAATGTACATAGACAGCAGGTTGAACTGGTTAGCACGCATTGACATCCGGGTCCCTAGCGATATACTAAGAAAGTAATAGTTTATTTTAAATATTACTTTATTTACAATAGGTTGATAGTGTACTCAAGTGTAGTGTTAAATATTGTTAAAAATATTTGTGAATAGTAATTCTGTAGATACTGGACCATGAACAAGATATTGTAGATATTTGTATATTCATCCTTAAATTTATCCATGGTCTCAAACTGTCCAGAAACACTATTTCAGTTAATTATTAATGCAATTGTATAAATCAATTGTAAGTTAAATGAAATGAAGGTCCAAAAAGAGAGTACAACTAACAATGTTTAATCGAACTTATAATATTCCATAACGAATTGTTTTTCGTCATGTACTTAATTCATATGACTACTTAATTAGATATAATGCCTCTTTTCGAATTTATGCCTGACCCAGCAAAGGCTTTTCTGCAGCATTTCAACGCCATCTCCAAAAGACGATTTTCTACTAACATATATCTATTGTATTTTATAGACTGCTGCTTCAAACATCGTTTATGCTGAAGCATTGTCTTCTAAAATGTCAAGATCGACACTGAAAACTATCAATGTCCTATAAAGCTTATATGTTGGCGATTCATTTAGGTACCATCTATATACCGAAAGTTTCGTCGGTTGATATAGAACTCTGCATCACAATTGCTTGTTGACCGCATAATAGCACGGATTAGCAATTGTGATTCTTTGTTTGATCTTCAGGCTAACATTATTATTGGTTTGCATGCATTAAATTAGTTGGATGTTGCCAAAAAATCACAAGCTAGTGAAGAAAAAAAGTTTCTTTAGAAAACCCTTATTTTTAAAGTAGATAAATATTTGAAGTAAAATTTTAGATATGTTATAAGCAAAAAAGGTTTATAAAAATATATTATAAAATTCAAACAATGAGTTTAGAACTATAGGACAATACTTTATACGAGTCTTTATATGAGTAGTCTAAATATAGCTTCGATTTCTTGTAAATCAACTAATGAATTTTCGGCGATTTGAACTTCGTTTAACCTTAATATGTTTAAGTTTTTCTCTCCAAGGATGGTGACAGGAAAAATGACCGAAAAGAAAACAAACTAGGATCGCGTAAAAATGTTTGCTGAAAAGTTTCTGAGATTGAAAATTAGATCTTAACAGAAACAGCTGGAGTAAGCAGATGTACCACACCAAGATGAAGAGCAGGCCCTGCAACAGTAGCAGAGAGTGGACACAGGTCACACTGATGAAAGTATTAAATGACTATTAGAGACCCTACCTCGAAGTAATACTAACGTAGTTCCAGGGTAGGAAAATGAATAAGGGGGAGTGGTTTAGATCGTGCGTGTCAAGAACTCACTTTCCAGGGCGCCGGATTGTGATCAGTGCGTAGTCATTCCATTCCTTGCCGTAATAAAAGTACATATATATATATAAGCTCTCTTGGGGAATGGAGGCACTATTTCAGTTGATTGAGGGATACATGTCTATGTGTAGAGTAAATGTAACGTGTGTGCTCCTACTTGCATTTACGCGATTACGTCAGTTTGCTAACCAGGTTTCAGTTACATTGAGATGTTCTTTAAGATTCGTAGATGTAATAAAACGGTTTAGATGAGAGCTTATAATAGCTGTTTTATCAGTAAATGTGGTCGTGACAATCCGAGGGTTAGTAGGCAACTCTGAAGTAAATTCGAAGTATGAATAATTTTATTTATTACATGCAAATTAATTTAAGTACAGTAATCACTGTACCACATAAATATCTTAATATATTCGTCATTATATATGTATATAATTTTGTATATAATGTATGCTGTTTTAAATAATTTTATTCTTAATTTTGTATTTGGCAAAATAATTTATATGTGCATACATATGATAATATTATATTATACAAGTTGATTCCTTGTATATATTCTTGTGTTCACCATTTTGTGTACTTCTGCAAAAGTTCATTGCTTTTTGAATCTATTGCATCTATTCAGTGTTTGCTCGTATATAACTATTTTTCTTACTTATATTTTTTTTTTTATTGCGTTTATATAATACTAAGATGTATGTAGAAATCCTGTAACAAAATATTGTTCGCTTTACTGTAAAAGTCTAACAAACAACAGATGCAGTAGGCAATATCTTAGCTCCTTGATCAACAATAATAGCTCGAACTGCTCAACTAACTGCTAAACGAAAAAAAACTATCTGAAATACAGGTTTTCGCTTGTAATTCTATCTTCTATATTCTATAAGCCGGGGCAAAGCACTGCATGATGATGTTCAGGCTAGCAGCATGATGTTGCTTGCAATATATTGCAGATTATCTACTGTGTTGCTTGCATTGCGAGCAACAGCATCTTCAGCTAACCAGTTCTAGTCGTCGTCAGTCGCTCCAGCCTTTGCCAGTCACCAGTCACCAGTCGTTGCCTGCTCAATATGTGTACAAATGTTATTACAACTCAAGTACATGAAGTAATTGCAGTAAGCATCGGTCACTGAGCAGCAAACCGAGCAACGAAAGCAAGCTACAATCAGTAACAACAACAACAACAGCAAGCGCAGCAACAGCAGCAGCAGCAACAGCAGCAGCAGCAAAGGCAACGATGGCGACAGCGGTAATAGCGGGCATAGCTAACAATTGACGATTGACTGTAAAGACGTACAAAATTGTTGCTTGTTGTGATTGTGTGATTGTGTGTATGTGTGTGTGTAAGTTTGTGTTTACGTTTGAGTTTGAGTTTCAGTTTGCGTTTGCGTTGACCCTTAAGTGTAGGGCCAATGAACTGTGAATAAAACAATGGAGTTCGATTTGTTGTTATTGTAGCAGTTCATTTAGGCTCTTTTTTATTTTGTCTCTTAAATAAGAAATTGCCAAGTAATTGCAACGCTCGAGAAAGTGCACGTGTTGCTGACATTCTGTGTAATTGTTAATTGTTCGCGTTCGCAGTTCGCCAGAGCAAAAACGAGTTCCAAAGACAGAGCAAAGGAAACTTCAGTAAAATTGATCAAAACATAATGATATATTAATTTGACAAAGTAGGCTTGAGTTTTTACTATACTAACTATATTAACTTCATAACTCCTATTCAACTCCTACTTTACCATATATTATATTCATGCACAGAAAATAATTCCAAGCACATACATATGTGTGTACACACTTTAATGCATACTAGTAGTTAGATAGTTATAAGTATGTATCTATACTCGTATATATATGTACATATATGATGGTTTAAGTTTTACAACGTTTGTAAATAAAATAGTACGAGCGAGTATTTGGCGACAGTGACTACGACGTTACGAAAATGATCATCAAAAGAAAGGTTCAACGACATTTCTTCTTCTAATCACGTTTTCACCACAGCAACAACAACATCAACATCAACAACACCAACAACAGTAATAATAAAAACAGCAAAATAAAAATATATTTAAACAAAAAAACAAAAAAAAAATATAAAAAACAAAAAAAACACCATGTAGAACGAAATGTTTGCATTCAGATTTTTTTATTATTTGATCGAATAAAGTATCTGCAAGTATTACGTTTATGTGAAGATTCTTGCTGTTCACATTGTTTACGCGTTCATCGATAAACAAAATAATATAACAAACAACGTACACGTATGTTTGTATGTATGCATTTATGTATGTTTATGCGTGTGTGTATATGTTAGTTGGTATAGGCAAGTACGTTTGCATGCGTTATAGAGGAATGACTACGAACGAGTTCAAGGGGCTCAAGCAAGGCTGCCTCGCAACTGTAGTGTAGAAAGCGCAGAGCAAAATATAAAGCAAAACACACTTCTCGCATGGAGAAAGCAATATGAAAATGTAAATAAAGAACTCGAACTCAGTGTAAATTTACTTGGATGAGCGATCAGGTTTAGGGAGGATATTGTCATTGCACTCGCTTGTTGATTGGTGCCGATTTATAATTATCATGAAGTACACGTAATTATGCTGGTATACTTAATTTATCACACAAGTACGTTCAAAATATTATAGATAAGAATATTTAAAGGTCAATTTTGGTATAAAAAAATTTTAATTACAAAAATATTTAAAAAATTTTAAATATTAACTTAAGGTTCATATATTTTTTTTGTAGAATCTTATGACTCATAACAAGCGAGACAAAGCTTTAACACTAAACACAGAGTCGTAGACGATGTTGATGATTCACAAAAATATATATCCAAATAACTCTGAAAAATGGAAACAAGTTGAAAAAGGGAAAAATAGGTATGAAAAGAAATTGACCAATTAGAAGGAATTTATAAAATTTCCAAATATGACGAAATTGATACCAGATATAAAAATATTTATCTTAAATTTCTTATAAAGTTGTGTCTGGATATAGTGAATTGATTCAGACTGTTTATTATAAAGGTTGAATTTATAAATTTTCAAACATGATGAAATTGACCAAGAAACAGTCGCGTCTGGATATAATGAACTAATTATTACAAAGTTTGTTCACTATATAAATGTCAATATTTTTTCTTCAAAAACTCAGTTGATTTACTCAAAACACATATTTGTGTAGGTAAACGTAAGAGCCCCAGTAGAAAAAGTGGTCTTCGAAGACATTGTCTTCAAGACGGTCTTTGATACCGCGTCCGCATTTTCAAGCAAATTTGTAAAACAATTGCTCAAAACATGAATGTAAATACTCTTTCTTTGCTTTGTCTCTCATTTTTAGTGTTCTTAGCAACGTATTTGAATTTTGCCTCAGATGACGCTATGTTTTATAAATGAAGTGACGCAATAATTTTGAAGTGTAGTGAAATAAATATTAAAAAAATCAAAACAAATAAAGAAACAAAATCATTAAACTACGAAATATTAAAAAAAAAGAAATTAAATCAAAACAAATTAAATAGTGACTTAGTTCCTGGAAAATATATTGATATTAATATTGAAGACAATAATTCCAGTGAAAGTTGTTTAAGAAACGAAACAAAGGATGTTGAAAATAAAAAAACTGAAAACACTTGTGAAAAATTAGCTGTTATATTTAAAAAAACACAGGATTAACAGGCGTCTGGTAATGATATTTTAGAACTCTTAAGATCAGAAGGTTTAATTGTACCAAAATCCTTTTCAACGCTTTTGAAAACATATAAAACTTCAACAATAGATGATAGCGAAATGCTATAAATTATTTTATATTAGTTTTAGTTAATTTTAGATATGTTAAGTTATATTAAGTTAATTATTTAAATTAATTTTCACTATGTTTACTAGTTTTTACTAGTTTATTTTTAATATCTTAATAAAATTTATAATAATTTATAATAAAATTTATAATTTACTTTTAAAACTTTTAATTTTGAATGTAATGTAAGAAATTATTATATAAAATAAATAAAAGTACAAAATACAACAATTTCTTTCTACTTATTTAAAGAGAAAATTGAAATTCATTTAAAATTTAAAGAGCGCAATAAAAGAGTAGAAATAAAAAAAGGGTGAAAAAATTAAATGAGCACTGCACTAAGAGCGCACAACTTTCTGTCGAATGCGTCCGTTATGCAAGACATGGTCTTCGAGACGGTCTTCGAGACATGTACGCAAAAATTCATTGAAGACATTTGGCTAATTTGTATGAAAGTGTCTTCGAAGACCGTCATACATTTGGATCGATCGGTCTTCATGTATGTATCCATGTCTTGAAGACGTCTTCGATGACGGATCGATCCGTTTTCTACTGGG
>NC_051847.1:238418212-238425819 GCF_002237135.1 Teleopsis dalmanni | reverse complement strand
CAACTGCTAATAGCTCCTCATTTTGACCATCAGATTTGTTCGACTCATTATACCGCATTGTAGTTATTTCATTCAATACTGGTTCTTTCTTCATAACCACAACATCCACTTTATTAGTCACGTGTTCGACCTCTACATGTACTTGCCGTTTGTTGACACAAATTTTATTAATATCTTCTTCTGCTATGTCAAATTCTGGGACTATTGCATATGGCCATTCTTTTCTTGTTTCGATGCCAGTCAAATTCTGTTCGATACCCAAATGTGGAAGCAAGTATGACATTTCATCTCCGTATTTATATTTTGCATCTTTAAGGAAGTTTCGTAGTAAGCTATGCCAACGCGCTCTTAAAGATTTCTCTGGAAGAAAAATATATTCATTGTAGTCATATACAGTATATCAAGAACGAGTTTACACATTGAACTACAACTCACTTTATTAACTTATTGTCGCAGAAACACGGCAGTTTCCTTAAATATAAAGATTTTTGATAATAACTTTTTAATAATTATTATTATAAAAAAAATTTCAGTAGTTTGTTGTAAAATAAACGAATTCTACCACAAAAACAAATCGCACATCATTTTTTGACTGTCCAGTAACTGTTCACACAAATAATATAAAGTTCTTTAATATAAACTTTATTCACTGGAAACATTGTTATATAAGTTTTAAGTATTGAATATAGTCCTTTGTAGTATCTTTGATATATATTACAGATTACATAAAAAATCTTTATATTTAAACAAATAGCAGTATATTTGGATTCTAAGTTCAAAAAGTGAATTTTATTTCAATATGTAAACTCATTCTTGACACGCTCTATTTATTAATCAAAAATTTGCTTATATTTACCTGACATATCAAATTGTTTTGCGAGTTCCTTCCAAGCTTCCATTTTTTGTTGAAACGAACCCGTTTTCTCAAACAATACAGGGAATTCCTGTATAGCTCTTATTAATGCTATATTAATATCCATTGAACGGCTTTTACTCTTCACAACCACGCTGCCTAAACTTGTCAGTGCTTGTTATTAAATGATGCGCATTATACTCGTATGTGTTATTTATCCGTTCAGAATAGTCCTCCATAGCCAAAGAACAATTCACTAAAGAGGAAACTATGATATGTACTGGACAAAACTATTTTAAAAATAGTTTGTTGATGACCTATTATATATAAGAAAAAGAACGGACTACTATTTTACCTTTACTAAAGCAATATTCAGATGTGATAATCCACTTTACGTTGGCTCAACTAGCAAATTTTATATTGAGTTGTCATTGCCGGTATCAATTGTCCGCGTACGACACACCTCAGAACTAATATTTTCACTAGTTTATAAAAAGTAAAATGGCACCCGTACCACACACCGCGAAACTAGTCTTTTCACTAGTTCATAAGAGGTAGAATGGTGTAAATTGATTTGAAAAGTAATAAATAACAAGTGAAATTTATATATTATATATATATATTTATTTTAATATATATAAATATATATATACATATACACATATATGTATATTAAATACTTTTATTGCTGTAGTTTAATCAAATCTTCTAGAGTTTTGATTTTATCCTAGACTTTTGGTTTAATGACTTATGTATGTTTTAACGATTTATGGATACCGTTATGTTATTAATTGTAGTAATTCTAGATATTATTACACATTATTTTACATATTTTTGTATTACATTTTTAAAATTATTTACAATAAAGTGTCAATAAAAGCGGTGTTAATCGAAAGTAAGACCAATATATTTAAAATCGATAACTGTTAACATTACTTGATCTTCTTCATTCATAGGTGTACAGTCCACTAAGCATATTTTAATATTGTATGTTTTTACATATTCACCAAGTCAACGCGCTATTATTAATATCTTAAAGGGGCATAATATTAAAAACAAGAGAACGAATCATATTGCTCTCAATTTGTTTATGCACAACAAACATAAGCAGTGGATGTTTATTTCAACTGGTGAATCTTTGCATTGCCAGGAGTCAGAATATGCACTCTAGTTCCAAAATAAATAACTCTAATATCTGATTGAATTTCTTTGTTTCTCATTTGCATTTTAGTTTACTATTGTTCAAAGATAATAGAATACTCTATTAAATTTTCTACAAAAAAGCATTGAGAAATTTATATATTCTAAGTGGTGAGGTTTACTCATCCCCACAGACCACTCATTTCACTAGTACCTTTGGACTAGTTCGTGTACTAGTACCTAGCGACATATACATTTCGTATTGTTGTCAGCAACACACTAATACACATGAAACTATAAAAAGAAAAAATGCGATGTAAAAACTGATCATATATTTATTTGCTCTGTAGATACACCATTTACTGCGGATAACTTGATCCCGAAAAATAAAGTACTGTATGTTTAACTGGACGCCTACATATTTTAGGCTTTGTTGAGATATTCAATTACAAATACGCGTCATTATCGAATTGTGTCTACAAACAAAATTGTATATACCTATATTAGTAAAAAAATAACTGTAAGTGCAAAAATTTGCCAAAATTCAAGCCAGTGTAGACAAAAAGTAATCTAACATATTCATACAATATGGTTATCTATGTACATATATTTACATATACATATATGAACATGCATTAAATATACCACATGGTTTAAAAAGTCGAAACCAACCATACCGTCTGAATGTGTTAGTTTGAATATATATGTACATATATAAAAATATATATAAACATTGTTAATAGAATTTATGTTTTGTATATAAGCCTGATTTCATTTAATAGGAGCACAATTCAATATAGTTCTCCTCTTTTTACAACTATATATCTTTTAACTCAAGAAATGATAAAATTCGTACATATTTATTAATAAATTAGCAGACATACATTGCAAATCGGAATACCTTTCTCTTTTTACCAAGAATGTAATTGATTTATTAATATTTTTAAAATCTTCTTTACTGTATCTTCATAATATCTGTTTGTCTCTTGAACTTTCCGATGCATTGGACAACATCATTGATAAAAATGAGTCGGAAGCCTGGGAAAGATCATTTAGTTGTTGCAGCATATCGACCAATAAGTCTATTGCCGCAAATCTCAAAAGTTTTCGAAATACTTCTAATAAAAAAATCCTGATATCCTCACCGATAGAAAACTTAATTCCGGGCCATCAATGTGGTTTTCGCAAAGTGCTTGGAACAATTGAGCAGGCCTTTAGAATCGCTATCGAAATACACCTAACTTTACATTCAAATCAATATTGTACGACAGTTTTTCTTGATGCAGCGCAGGCATTTGATAAGGTTTGGTTAAAGTTCTAAAATCCTATGTGACTCACCGAAAATTTAGGGTTAGACACAAATTTTTTACTTCGCAAGAGTACGATATTGACGCTGAAGTTCCAACTGACATTCCACAATACTCAAACAATTTGCTGACGATTTTCACTGACAACATTGCTATAGTCAGTAACGACCGTGACTGCACTATAACATCACAAAATTTATCCAGGCATTTTGGTTTGATTGAAGAGTGACTTGCTAAATGGAAAATCAAGGTAAATGAAACTAAATGCGTTCAAGTGACTTTTACTCTAAAGAGAGAAACATGCACTGCAGTTAAAATCAATAATGTGGTCATAGCTTAATCACATTCTTTGAAATATCTGGGAATTCGTCTAGATAGAAGGCTCAGGTGAACAAGTCATATGGATGCCAAAAGATGCCAATTAAATCTTATATATAAGGAATTTTACTGGCTTCTAATTCGAAACTCTAAACTCAGTCTCGATAACAAATTGTTAATTTACAAATTAATATTAAAGTCAATTTGAACCTTTTCTATGGAACTGTGGTGTTCACCGTGTAACACAAATATAGAAAAAATCTGAAGAGTACAAAATAAAATTCTCCAAAACGCTAAATGAGCTCCATGGTATATCAAAAACAAAAACATACACAAAGACCTAAATCTACCAAGTGTAGAAGAAGTTATTCGCCATTATACACCTGAATTTCGAAAGAGACACAAGTTGTATCCAAATTTTCATGTTCGACACTAATCTCCTGCAACTGCACTAAATCACCTTAACAGAAAATCATTCATAAATATGAAGACCCTACCTCAAAAGCATACATGTTATTTATTTAAGATTTACAAAATTATTGTCAATTTCTATTTAGAAAGATTTAATAAATAAACCAATGTAAATAAATTTTTTTTTACTTTAAAAAGGTGACCAAATAATAAACACATTCAAAATACTAGTAGATATGTTTATTCAACAGTTTTTGAATAACACGAAAAATTTTAAAATAATGAAAACCAGATCAATTTTGTGTTAATTTATTTATTTGTATAAAGACAAAGCTATTTTACAAAAGAAGGTAACACTATTTAAGGAAACAAAATACGTAAAATATCATTTTTGATCTGTGTCTTTTTTGCATCATCCATATTGGTTATTTCTGAAGCTATCAATTTAAGAAAGTCTTCATCATCGATTGAATATTTAATCGACTCTTTAAATTCTTTAACTTCAACTGCTAATAGCTCCTCATTTTGACCATCAGATTTGTTCGACTCATTATACCGCATTGCAGTTATTTCATGCAATACTGGTTCTTTCTCCGTAACTGCAACATCCACTTCATTAGTCACTTGTTCGACCTCTACATGTACTTGCTGTTTGTTAACACAAATTTTATTAATATCTTCTTCGATACCAGCCAAATTCTGGTCGATACCCAAATGTGGAAGCAAGTATGACATTTCATCTTTGTATTTGAATTTTTCATCTTCAAAGAAGCTTCGTAGTAAGCTATACCAATGGGCTTTTAAAGATTTCTCTGGAAGAAAAATATATTCATTGTAGTCATATACAGTATATCAAGAACGAGTTTACACATTGAACTACAACTCACTTTATTAACTTATTGTCGCAGAAACACGGCAGTTTCCTTAAATATAAAGATTTTTGATAATAACTTTTTAATAATTATTATATTGAGAATACAAATATAAAAAAAATTTCAGTAGTTTGTTGTAAAATAAACGAATTCTACCACAAAAACAAATCCCACATCATTTTTTGACTGTCCAGTAACTGTTCACACAAATAATATAAAGTTCTTTAATATAAACTTTATTCACTGGAAACATTGTTATATAAGTTTTAAGTATTGAATATAGTCCTTTGTAGTATCTTTGATATATATTACAGATTACATAAAAAATCTTTATATTTAAACAAATAGCAGTATATTTGGATTCTAAGTTCAAAAAGTGAATTTTATTTCAATATGTAAACTCATTCTTGACACGCTCTATTTATTAATCAAAAATTTGCTTATATTTACCTGACATATCAAATTGTTTTGCGAGTTCCTTCCAAGCTTCCATTTTTTGTTGAAACGAACCCGTTTTCTCAAACAATACAGGGAATTCCTGTATAGCTCTTATTAATGCTATATTAATATCCATTGAACGGCTTTTACTCTTCACAACCACGCTGCCTAAACTTGTCAGTGCTTGTTATTAAATGATGCGCATTATACTCGTATGTGTTATTTATCCGTTCAGAATAGTCCTCCATAGCCAAAGAACAATTCACTAAAGAGGAAACTATGATATGTACTGGACAAAACTATTTTAAAAATAGTTTGTTGATGACCTATTATATATAAGAAAAAGAACGGACTACTATTTTACCTTTACTAAAGCAATATTCAGATGTGATAATCCACTTTACGTTGGCTCAACTAGCAAATTTTATATTGAGTTGTCATTGCCGGTATCAATTGTCCGCGTACGACACACCTCAGAACTAATATTTTCACTAGTTTATAAAAAGTAAAATGGCACCCGTACCACACACCGCGAAACTAGTCTTTTCACTAGTTCATAAGAGGTAGAATGGTGTAAATTGATTTGAAAAGTAATAAATAACACGTGAAATTTATATATTATATATATATATTTATTTTAATATATATAAATATATATATACATATACACATATACATATGTATATTAAATACTTTTATTGCTGTAGTTTAATCAAATCTTCTAGAGTTTTGATTTTATCCTAGACTTTTGGTTTAATGACTTATGTATGTTTTAACGATTTATGGATACCGTTATGTTATTAATTGTAGTAATTCTAGATATTATTACACATTATTTTACATATTTTTGTATTACATTTTTAAAATTATTTACAATAAACAAGTGTCAATAAAAGCGGTGTTAATCGAAAGTAAGACCAATATATTTAAAATCGATAACTGTTAACATTACTTGATCTTCTTCATTCATAGGTGTACAGTCCACTAAGCATATTTTAATATTGTATGTTTTTACATATTCACCAAGTCAACGCGCTATTATTAATATCTTAAAGGGGCATAATATTAAAAACAAGAGAACGAATCATATTGCTCTCAATTTGTTTATGCACAACAAACATAAGCAGTGGATGTTTGTTTCAACTGGTGAATCGTTGCATTGCCAGGAGTCAGAATATGCACTCTAGTTCCAAAATAAATAACTCTAATATCTGATTGAATTTCTTTGTTTCTCATTTGCATTTTAGTTTACTATTGTTCAAAGATAATAGAATACTCTATTAAATTTTCTACAAAAAAGCATTGAGAAAATTATATATTCTAAGTGGTGAGGTTTACTCATCCCCACAGACCACTCATTTCACTAGTACCTTTGGACTAGTTCGTGTACTAGTGCCTAGCGACATATACATTTCGTATTGTTGTCAGCAACACACTAATACACATGAAACTATAAAAAGAAAAGATGCGATGTAAAAACTGATCATATATTTATTTGCTCTGTAGATACACCATTTACTGCGGATAACTTGATCCCGAAAAATAAAGTACTGTATGTTTAACTGGACGCCTACATATTTTAGGCTTTGTTGAGATATTCAATTACAAATACGCGTCATTTTCGAATTGTGTCTACAAACAAAATTGTATATACCTATATTAGTAAAAAAATAACTGTAAGTGCAAAAATTTGCCAAAATTCAAGCCAGTGTAGACAAAAAGTAATCTAACATATTCATACAATATGGTTATCTATGTACATATATTTACATATACATATATGAACATGCATTAAATATACCACATGGTTTAAAAAGTCGAAACCAACCATACCGTCTGAATGTGTTAGTTTGAATATATATGTACATATATAAAAATATATATAAACAATGTTAATAGAATTTATGTTTTGTATATAAGCCTGATTTCATTTAATAGGAGCACAATTCAATATAGTTCTCCTCTTTTTACAACTATATATCTTTTAACTCAAGAAATGATAAAATACGTACATATTTATTAATAAATTAGCAGACATACATTGCAAATCGGAATACCTTTCTCTTTTTACCAAGAATGTAATTGATTTATTAATATTTTTAAAATCTTCTTTACTGTATCTTCATAATATCTGTTTGTCTCTTGAACTTTCCGATGCATTGGACAACATCATTGATAAAAATGAGTCGGAAGCCTGGGAAAGATCATTTAGTTGTTGCAGTATATCGACCAATAAGTCTATTGCCGCAAATCTCAAAAGTTTTCGAA
>NC_051847.1:238410429-238418112 GCF_002237135.1 Teleopsis dalmanni | reverse complement strand
GCGAAATTGGATTCTTTCAAATGGATTCTTGAAAACTTCCACTATGTTATTTTACTGAAGTAAACAATTTACAAATGTGGAACTATAAATAATTATATCCACCTAGAATACATATATGATATATAGAAAAAGTCAGTATGTGTTTTAAAATTTAAAATAAATTCTTTGGTTTTTTAAACTTAATATTCATTCCAATATTCATTCCAATATATTATGTAAAAATATAGTTTGTATCTTTTAGTCACCTTTGTAACTATTTTAATGCTCTTGAAACTGTTCAATGTTCTTTACTTTTGAAGAAGAACTACAGATTTAAGCGTTTTGTTATTGTAACTTTTATACATTTCTTCCTGATAACTACCATGTACCTCAATTAGCGATTTTTCGCCGTTTTGCTACTACATTCCTCGCAAGAACCCTAGTATAAAAGAGTAAAAACTAAATCCATCCTGCTGAATTTAGATAATTTAATACGTATTTCGTCTTCACCGATGAACAGTCTGATAAACTATTAAGAAGTATCTTCCTAAGAGCTTATATTTTCTGGACGGCAAAGCCGGGCATAAGATATAGGGCAATATAGGGCAATATAAAGCGGTACCGCCAGGGACACATCCAGAGAAGCACCAGAGCGGACTAAAATTTCAGCATTCTCGTTCCCTTCGATGTTCCTATGTCAAGGAATCTAGATGAGGATGAAGGAATAGACCTATAATAGCTTATTTTATTTTAGTTTTTTTTTCAGTGTAAAAAACGTGTGACGTCTAAGTGCGTTGAATTTCATTTAACTATTATGTTTTTATTATTAAAATATACATGTACGTACAAAATTCTCACTTAATGAAGTCTACTGCATATATAATCTTTACTACTCATTTCATTTTATAATAGAAATGTAAGTTTTAATAAATTTGTAATCCGTAATAACTAAAAAGTAGTAGTAGAGTTACCTCTTGTATCTTTCTAATCCATTCCATTCCATTATAAAGTATGTATATAAAATTGGATGGGAGTTCAATTCCATTTACTAAGTTTGACTTCTTCTTTCTCCTCATGCACCAATAATCATTTTTTTTAAATTTTCAGAACTTTAGTTGTATCTTTTAATAGCTGTGTCCAATTCGTTTTTTTCAAGTCTACTCTAAAATACGTTTGACTCTCTTCCAATTATTTCGTTGGTAGGTAAGTTGAGCTAGCGAGTTATTAACTGGTCTCCGAAATGTTTCCTTTTGCAATATCAAATGCAAGTTTATACATTTTACTCATATATACTACTATGTAGGTATGGCAAGCTTGTATTAAATTTAATGAAGACTTTGTCTTATTGCAGCAATTATGAGCGGAGATTGTTGCAGTGCTGCAGTTGCTGATGCAGTTACTGATATTGAATGAGTTGGTGGTTGGTAGTAACAGTCGTTATTTTTAAAAATTTGCAGCAATTTTATTAATCGTTGCACATTTAGCTGTAAATTTCTTACTTCGATGAGTTTATACATTTTATTAATTTTTTTCTCACTCCAATAGTTTGCAGCTGAAACGTGTTTGGTTGCAACTTTGCAAATATTAAAGTTAATTTGTGCAATTTCATTACAGTGAAGAGCTTTGTGAATGGAGAAAGACACATTTTACGTCTTTCTAGCTACTTTCTAACTACACACATCTTAAATTCACTTTATAAGTTTAAAGTATTGGATTACAGTTTTTCTGAAAATACATGTGCACTATTTCATTTAATTGTTGAATTAAGTGCATTGAAACCAATCTTCTGGCTGTTGAACAAGTAAATCTTTAAGTGATATAAAATCGTTTCTTTCAATTATTTTTCTCTTACATTATTTACTATTATTTGTTTTAAAATAAATAATAATAAAATTAATTTACAAGTTATGACGATATTTATCTCTATTCTGATAGCCAAATAACACTAAAAACTTTTCGCTCAAGTAGAGAAAATTAATCCGCAGGTCTATTAATGGAATGGCCAAGTGGCTTTTAATTCAACTTGTTGAGTTAATCTGATTAAAAGTAAATTGCTGATACTTGTAGATCAGACGAACTTGTAAAAATAGCGACAACTACCCATCTCTTCTCACAGTGAACTGGGACATATAACTCGATAAATACAAACAAACTTGTCTATAATTTAAAGACGGCTTAGTCAATCAATGTTTGATGAATGCATATAATAACATGTACAATAAGATTATTTTGACATAGATTCAATAGTAATCATTCAAACCACTTATTATAACATTCAAGGAAAGAATTTTCTATTAAAATAGTAGTTTATACAAAATAAAATCTGATAGGCAAAAATTAAAAGATATATAAAGATTAGTCTAGATAAGTGGTTGTCAACCTTTTTTTAACCAAAGACCACTGTGAAATTTTGTTTTTAGTAGGGACCAGAAAGTTTATAAATAATAAACTGTATGATTAATTTATTATACTTTATGCATCTCTTTTTAATGCTTAAAGAATTTTTGAAGTGCGTAGGTGCATTGTATGGGCTATAAAATAGGTATATAATTACTCGGAAAATTTTTGTGCTTATATTTTAATAAGTGAGGTCTCAGTGGACAAACTACAAGCAATATATCCATATCTGTTAAATTTGATTCTCGGACCATTTTTAATCATCTCGCTGATTACAGGTTGGGAATCATTGGGTAGATATTTGTATCACAGTGATGGAAAAATGGAATTTACTTAAAATTGAGAAAACATTGCATATGGATAATATATATATAATACCAGTTAAATTTAATTTGGATCATATTATATATGAGTATCAGTGAGATGTTCCGTACGTCAAAGCTGAGATTAGTGGCAGGTTCACTGGTAGTACATCTTAACCTAAATTATCAAATTTTGTCTCTATCTGAAAGACAGTGGAACACGTTGACAAGGCTTTGTTATTGCCCAGCCTTGATATACGTCTCATATGAAAATTTTAAAGCTTTATTCGACATATTGAATATCCTATGTTTGGTTAGGTTAAGGAGTATCTGCGACAGAATCCATGTGGATCGATGCTCTTATTTGTAAGATGTCCCGCCTTATAATAATTTGTTCTCTAGCTATCTATATCATTTTAACTGTTTTAAATTCCAATATCAATATCAGTTTCTAATAATCTTCGGAACCCTCATTTTCCAATAGTTGTAGCTTTACCACTTGCCATGATTGGACATGTGCACAATAGATAAGAGCTTGATTCTTACTTTTCTTCTTGATAGAGGCTACAAAGATTCTTACTTACTTACTTAGTTGACCACTATAGACATATGTCGAGTAGCTTCAGCCAGCCAGCCCGATCAGCTGCTTGCTGTCGACAGTTAGTAGTACCGAATGCCTCCAAATCATTGGTCATCAGGTCACCGATGATCCTTCCACCGTAAAGATAATCAATTTAAATTCCAAATGTCTGTGCATATCTGCCTGTTAAGCTATGGCTAAGGAATAATATATTGCTTGTTTTAGTTGTATTCAAATTAATTAGTTTTTTAGTTCTAGTTGAGTTTAGGAATAAGTTTAGGAATAAGTACTTTTTTGATGAAACAAGAATTTATCATAGATTTACAGGTATTAAAATGTATGCAAACATCTAGGGCATAACAAATACAGATTATGGCTGCGCCTTTGCATGTGAACTCATCTGTTATATAGTTGCTATGGTAATCATTATACTTTGGTATTCAGACGTTGTTGTCCCTGCTTATCTCGTTTAGAGTTGTGGCGCAGAAAAGTTGATTTTATATTTGAGATATAGAGAGTGTAAGGCTTTTATATCTGCCTGATTAACAGTAAAGAATCTAATTTAATATAACTTATGATTAGATGTATCACAAAAAATCTAGTACGCTTTTATAAAAGCCGGTTTCACTGTTAAAATTGTATTATATTCTAAATTAAGTTAGTTATGAACAAATTGTTCGATTTGATATATGTTTTTATAATTAAAGTCTAAAGTTAATGTCAACACACACATATATAAATAAATGTTTTATTTCAAGTATCACAATGTTATTATATAGCACCACAATAAATAAGTAAATTCTATTAAAATTGTATTTGAAAATCTTTTATTTTTCAAATTATTTTCGTCAATCTTAAAATTAAAATATTTATTTTAAAAGTACTTTATATATAACTTTTAAGTTATCAGTCTAAATAGATTTAAACTCAGATTGTTCATTAATTTTTTAGCAAAACGCGTTAGTATCAAATACAATCTTTTTAATATGGGATTAAAGGATGCAGATAGTCATTTTCATCTCATATTCATCTACTCATGTGTAGTGATTATCAAGAAATAAATGTTGTAACTTAATTTAGATTTAATTAAACTCAATGAGATCTATAGTATATAGTTTTCTCTAAAAGATATAAGTTGTAGTATTGTATTGTTAGTCGTAATGAGGTTTATTAATAGTTTTAAGTTGTGTTGCAATAAATAGATCTTTATGGTCGAGGCGTACTGGCTTTTTTTATAATAATGATATATGCCATACATATCCATTACATATATGTTACATATCCATTACATATATGTTGGTTGTGACTAAACTAAATAATATTGTTCATAATATAGTGATCAGATATGATATGCAATGATTGATATGATATGGTTTTAGTTCAGTAAAACTGTTGCTATCTTTTTAACTTTTACTTCAATGGAAAGCTTTACTTGCCTGATAAATCTACCAAAGATTCAGTTATACATATGTATATGATGTTGCATGATCTGACTTACTATCTTCTATTATCTCAGGTCAGTACAAGTTCACAATGTGCTCCGAAAATTACTAATATGACGTACTTAATATAAAGATAACCTTGACCCTTAGAAATACAAATATGTATATTAATTCTGAAAGCTTTATAATATTATTAATTATTTAAAATTAAAATTGCATTTTATGTATTAATATTTAATTTTTTTAATTAAACAGCGCATACACATTCACATAGTTAAGTATGAGTAAATAATATAATACAGCATTTGATTTCTTTCCATAAGAGCAGAAAATCAAGTTCTCTGAAACAACGTAAATAAAATTTGAAAACATATCCAATAAAAACAGAAAAAAATAAAAGAACAAGTAATAAACCTAATCTATAGGTGCTGTTGCCTAAAACAAACCGCTTTGTAAAGAACTGACCTATATGCCATCAAGTCAACACATTGTAAGTCGTATAGAGCAGAAGATTCTAGTATTTGCTCGAAAGGCCAGCAAGAGTTTTTTAATGCCTTTGTCGATAGGGAATGTGTGTTGTAATTCATGTTGTTCGCTTCACAAATGTTGTTCAAATTACACTGATTGGTGTAAATTTAAATTTCGTAATTAAATACTTAATTTCATATATTTGTTATTGTAAATTTTGTTGTTTACGCATAAACGCACGTCTTCATTCATTGAGGAAACGCAATGATAATGTAAAAAGCAAACACATCCAAAGTCAATGCTTTGGGCTTACGTGACTTATGAAACGTTAAATGAAATGTATTTGTACATTAATTTGAATGTTTGTATGTATATTAATATAGATACATAAATAAAGGTATGGAAAAAAACAAAATTATAAAATAATATATTATAAATATTATATATGATATACATATATTTATATATGTATATGTACGTATATTACGATTGTAATATATTTATAATTTTATTTTTATATTTAAAAATATTAAAATTAATATATTATATTAATATATTATATTTAAAAACTTCCAAAAATTGAATTGATCTCAAATTTTAATTACTAAATGTTTAGTTTTTATGAATTTACCTTTAAATTATTATGTACTAGTAGGCCCGGACTAGTACTATATATCCTGCCATTGACTGCCTTCTATATAGACCGCACTTTGAAAAGAGCAAATTGAAAAACTATCGTATCGAATTTAAAAACATAATAGGTCTGTTCCACGAGCTACTCATAGTAACTTTGAGTAAACACTGTGTATACACAAGCGCGTTCAAGCAGCAAATTTTCAAGTATTTTTATGTAAATTTTACTTCTGTTTTACTCATGTTTTACTATGAGTAGCTCGTGGAACAGACCTAATTTTACTCTACATATGTATATAGGTATGTATATATACCTATATACAGAAAGAATTGTAAACTTACATTCAGTATAGCAAAAGATGGTAAGTTTTTTTTTAACTGAAAATTGAATAAAATTATAATTTGACTATTTAATAATTTTTTAAGAATATATATATGTATTATGTAATGTATATATGTATGTAGGATTCCTTTTTATTAGAATCAAAACTAATTAATTAAATTACAAAAAAATATATATAAATGAAAAAAACTGTTTGTTCTTCCGCACACACGTCATTACTTCACACGTCTTCTTTCTGCACTGCCACACTACGTTTGTTTCTTCTTTTTTACTTCCTTATGCTCGTGTGCTGGCGTTGCCAGATCTGCGTCCCACAATATGTATGTATATACATGTCTAAAATATGCATACATCCATCTTTGGATATATTTTTTTTAAGCTATTTGCAAGACAATATCTTTATAATGAATTTATTACTTCGACAATTGGTTGAACTAAGCGCACTAGAAAATATGTTTACAGACGACATTTCTTCTTTACATATTATGTATGTACATAGATGTATAATTTATTTAATGAATTTATTTTATCTAATAACAATATTGCAATAATATGTAAAAGCTGCTACTTTTTATCGTTGCACAAACGATGCTTACACAAAATTTAGGTGCTGGATAAATAGATATTGGCTGGCCATCACTACCAGAAATACTGATTCACTTAAGATCCAAGAATTGGGCCTCTTGCGATGAGGTGAAGTCTGAATTCAAAGATTAATTTGTAGAAATTAATCGAGAATATGTATGATATTGTGATAATAATAACATTTACATACTGTGAGAGTGGCAATAAAAATTATTCTGAATTCAGGCTCAAATATTTATTGACGACATACTGTAGGATGCTGCAGCTTTATTCTCAATAAGAAACTGTTTATTGTGCAACAGTAACAGTTTTCAATCTTCAATCTTCTTCATACACCTCCAATACCATGAGTGTTATCCACGCAATTTATTCTTGACATTCGGGAACAAGAAGACGTGATTGGGTGCCAAATCAGGACACTACGGTGCATGACCGATCAACTTAATTTTTTGAATATTCAAATAGTCGGCTGTAATAATTATATGTATGTTATATAATTATATGTATGTAAATTCAGTTATGAATATTATTTAATTGTATATGATTAAATAAATGTGTGTCATATTTTTATCATTTAATTAAGATAATGTTAACCTTTATCATTATGGTGTTAAGCTTTAATAACATTTATATTATTTTCAATGATATTTGTTTTAAGATTGCATGACTCATTTTGCTAAATTATTAAAACACATAAAGAACTCTAGGTATTTTGAAAATTTTTTTAATATGTTTGGAATATGAGGTTATTTCGTCACAAATGACTCATTATATCTGCTTTTAAAATTCACACGTCAGTGCTTATGTGTTTTTTACGTTTATTTATAAGTTGTGTCAAATAAAACATTGCCTAAAGACGTCTTTACCAGTTTTTAAGAATTTTCCAGTGTTTTAGACAGACAGACTGACAGACAGCAATTGGCACTCATTTACATTCGCATTTTCACATGGCCA
>NC_051847.1:238402497-238410329 GCF_002237135.1 Teleopsis dalmanni | reverse complement strand
AGAGCAAAATCTTAAATGGAAATTATTTGCAAGCATGATATTACGTTTTTTAAAAATTAAGAATGTAAGTTAAGGTAATCTCAACAAAAATAAAAAAGAGGAAATATATCATGACGCATTCGAATGCATGAAGCATTGGATTGCTGCAGATCTGGTTCACTATCAGTGGAACCCCTTTGTTGTAACATATTTTTAGAAAAGCGTTAGGTGTTTCGCGGACCTTTAGACAGTGATGCTTCTGTTTTGATTTTGACTTCAGAATTTTAATAAAATTAACAACATATTAGTGATTTCTGATAGACACGTAAGGCAGGGTAGCCCTAGAGGAGATGTATACTTCTAGTAGTTGCTAAAGTATGTCGGTCACATTTTCTGTTTTTGTGTCTCAGCCATAATAATTCCAGTAGTTAATGAAAAAGCGACTAACTTCGTTGGTGTCGAATACTAAAAACCAGCGTCAAAAATGATGTACCACAAAACTTTTTCCAAGACTATTTTACAGTTCCAAAAAATTATTTTAATAATAGTTAAAAGATGAGAGAAAGGTTTTCTCTACAAGGTGGAGGAGATATATTAAGAAATACTTCAGGATTAGGTTCTTTAAAATTCACTAAATTAAATAGAATAAAAAAGGAGGAAACAAGGAAGGATCTCATTTTACCAATTTTGCTATCAATCATTATTCAATAAAATATCTAGGTGAGATTAGTTTTAAAATTTAAAAACAGCTATATAAGAATTATCTAATTGTAATTATCTTTTATTATCTTTATGGTAAATGGTCACGGGGTTACCTATCACCTTGATTCCACTGACAATAAGCAAATATTAATAATACTACTAGCTAATACTAGATACTACTATCTAATCTTAATCTTATTTAAAGGCCTATAAAAAAAATTTATTATGCCCTTCACATTTCTAAAAAGTCTTTTGTATGAAGTTTTTTGCAGCTTCCCACATTAACAATGAGTAACTAAGAGGAAAAAGGAATAAGAGGAAAAAAATTTAGTTTATGTTTAAAAAAAAATCTTTTATACTATTATACCATAACTTTAGTTATGAGAAGGCAACTAGCAATAATACATAGAGAATACTATAACGATAAAAGCCCGAAAAGAGAGTATAATATTGACTATAGCAGTATAAAATATTGTGATGTTGTTCAAAATATCAAGTTTGTAGGGGTAGAGAGATTATAATCTTGTTTTGATTATATTTTGGAATGTTAGCACCCAAAAAATATTAAGTAAGAAAATAATTCTGGTCGATTGAAAACAAAACTACCTAAACAGATAACGTCATGCTGGAGAATGCATCTACAGGAGAAAGCAAATTATGGACTGTTACTTGCTATAGACAAAATTTTGATCCAAAGAGAGGAAAACGCTTGCAAGCAAAACGCTTGCTGCTTATTAGAAAATGGCGTTGATTCTCGTACTAAAATCGCAAAGATCTTCTGCAAAATTTAAGTAAGCTCAACACTAGCAGATACAAAATACTCAAATGTCGTAGCAGATAAAAATACTTTTCCCTTATCCTTATTCTTACAGTTCTACCAGCATTTACATATATAACTTAGCGGTCAACAACTCTTTTTTACTATAGGATCTCAATGTTTTAATATCTGATCAAAATTAGTAAAAAAAAGTATGCATTATTATAACAACTATAAAAATATGTAATCATAGATAAAAAAAAATATTTTTTATTATTAAATGCAAGTCGCACAGTCTAAGGAGCAAATAATATATTTTGAAACATTGATAAAAATACCAAAGACATCCGTTTAGGTATGCCTCTACATAAATTTGATGAAGCTTTGATTAGTATACTTTCTTCACTTTCTTAAGCAAATCACAATTACAAACCATCACTGTTTTTTTTTTAAATCCCGTAAAAAGAAATTAATGGATTCATTGAATCTGTTAAGTATTACATTTATTTTGTCTTTTGCTGACCCATGATAAAATGCATTTAACGTAATCGTAATATATTAATAGGTTATATTTTTGCTGATTAGTGTTTATTTTATAACTAGGGCAAGAACACATTTTAAATAATTTATTATTCATTGTTTGCTAAATATGTTATGTAATTTGCTTGCTATTAATTATTTATTGTTTTGCTGAATATTTTATGTGTCATTATAAGTAATATTTTTTGCTTGATATTAATTTAAATTGGGTCAGTAAATTATTGTACGTAATAAGTTTTAGTAAGTAATTATTATAAGAAAAATGTATATAAATAAATCAATTCTTTTAATAAAGTGTATTCGATGATACAAATTTGAATAGAACTTATCTTCTTTTCATAAAATTACCAACGGGTTTATGTGCTCGGTGGTATCTTCAAGAATATAAAAAGTATACAAATATACCGTCCAACAAGTTACATGTGCTTGGTGGAATTCCGGTATACAAATACAAATTGATAGAACCTTGAGAATAAAAGCATTCTCAACATATTTTTGGTGACCCCGACGTGATTTTCCTATAAGGACAATAAATAGGAACGGCATTATCATGGAGCATTTCAACACACTTATTGATCAACAACAAGCTATAGGAGCTGAGATCGAGAGGATAATCAGCAACTTCAAGAAGGATCCAGCCTCAAGGAAGACGAATCGCTATTATCAGGATAGAATTCTACGGTTAACTGAACAATGGTCAAGGTTAGAGAAGAACCACAACACGTTATTATCTTGTAAAGCTATGGCTGAAGATACAGAAGACGAGTATTTCACCACGGGCTACTATGAAAAAATGACTGAATTGACAAACAAATACTTGGGTATTTTTAACAAGGCATTAATCGAAATGCAAGAGGTAGAAAATGCTCAGAAAAAGCCGCCAAGGCAACACAATCAAAATCCAATGCAGCTTCAACAAAATGAAGAATTATCAAGAGTGTTGCGTAATCAACGAGCACTCATAAATGTCATTGACAGATCCAGTCAAGAAATTGAAATGGCAAGCCAAGAATCTCAAAATGAAGTTTTTTATTCTTGCAAGCTTGCTTTGATAGAAGGTTATCACAAAGCATTCGATAACAACAATGAAAAAATATGGAATTCTACATCAGAAGAATTCATTGAAGGGTACTCCTGGGAATTGTATTATGAAATTAGTCAAAAACTCCAAGACATGGAGATTTGTTTGAAACTCAAGCTAAAATCATCCAATTCTCACTACCAGCACAATCCAACAATTCAGGCAGTAAAATTACCACAGTTAACAATTCCAATATTTGACGGAAACCAGCTGAAGTGGGTAGAGTTTCGAGACCTGTTTACACAACTTATAGACGAACAACCATTCAAACCTATCCAAAAGATGTTCTACTTAACAACTAACTTGATTGGTGAGCCCAAAAACCTGATAAAGCATTTGCCAGCATCAGCTGAGAACTACATTACCGCATGGGAGATTCTGAAGGCTAGATACAATAATGGTAGATTATTAGTTACCGCATTGTTAAACAAATTATTCGCATTACCAGCAATGACAACTGAAACTGCTTCTGGCCTTAAAACATTGCATGACATTTCACAAGAGTGTTTATTGGGACTTAAGGCGCAGAACATTCCAGTCGAACATTGGGACGTCATAATTGTTCATATGACGTTGAAGAAATTAGACAAGATCACACAAACAGCATTTGAGCAGTCATTATCAAACAATCGAGAGCTGATCACTATGAAGGAACTATTTCAATTTATTGAACAAAGGTTCCAATCGCTAGAAACAATAAATAATAGCGCATCAATTAAAAAATGGGTTAAGACAGTGGCTACAACTAACACTGCACCAGTTAAATGTCCAATATGCAAGAGAGATAATCATCCAATTCATCTATGCAAGCAGTTCCTGGATGACACCCCAGCTAAGAGGCTACATCTCATAAAATCATTGCAACGATGTTTCAATTGTCTAAAAAATGGTCACTTCACAAAAGACTGCACATCAGGCAGTTGCTTAAAATGCAGCAAAAAACACAACACCTTGCTGCATTTAGAAGGCACACTTGAAGCATCCATGATTAAGAAGGCATCATTATCAAAAAATCCTGCTTCTCTGTTCTCCAACAATCTCAACATCCAAAAAAATTATGTGGTATTAGGAACTGCACGTGTTGTCGTTAAAGGCAACAATGGAAGAGAAATTGAGTGCAGAGCATTATTGGATTCCGGCTCCCAAGTCAACCTGATAACCGATCAAATAATTAAGAAGTTAGGTGAAAACCCGAAAAAGACCTCAGCATGTATAGAAGGTGTGGGGCAAAAAAAAAACAAGATGCGCAACAACGAATCAATTTAGCTTTCTCGTCCAGAATTAACGGATTTAGCAGCCGAATAGAGGCTTATGTATTACCTAAGATTGTGTGTGACCAGCCGAGCATTCATATTGAAAGCTCAAGCTGGAAAATACCACAGAACATCAATCTGGCAGATCCGTCGTTCAATACCCCAAACAAAATCGATCTCCTACTTGGAGCTGAGTTTTCTCATCAACTATTGTCCATCGGCCAAATAAACCTTGGCAGAGGTCTCCCCATCCTACAGAACACATTGCTTGGGTGGCTTGTGGTGGGAAAAATATCTAACCAAAATTCAATTATTTCACCACAAGTTTGTGGAATATGCTCTGAAGATGAGCAAGATACGATGAAGGTTATCGAGCGGTTCTGGCAACTGGATGAACCAGAAAAGGCAAACAAAAATCTGTCTCCTTCCGAAGAGTTGTGCGAGTCTCATTTTGCAACTTATATGAAAAGGAATCAAGACGGTCGATTCAGTGTCAGATTACCCTTCAAGCAAGATCCATCGTTGCTTGGTGAGTCAAAACACATTGCCATTAACAGGTTTTTAGCGTTGGAAAGAAGACTCGATAAGGATGTAATACTCAAAACACAGTATGTACAGTTCATGAATGAATATGCTGATCTCGGACACATGGAAAGGGTTGACATCAACCAAGTTAATCCTCATTATGTCATCCCACATCATGGCGTATTACGGCCCGATAGCAGCACCACGAAATTAAGAGTGGTATTTGATGCATCGTGCAAGACGAGTAGTGGACTATCGTTAAATGATACAATGTTTACTGGCCCTACAATTCAAGAGGAATTGTTTGCGATTTTACTTCGATTCAGGTGCCCAAGATTTGTCTTTTGTTCTGACATTCAAAAAATGTACAGACAAATTATTATTCAGCCCGAAGATCAAAGATATCAATTAATAGTCTGGAGAAGCAATAATAACGAACCCTTACAATTTTATCGATTAAAAACAGTCACCTATGGAACACGATCAGCCCCATATCTGGCTACTAAATGCTTACAACAGTTGGCGAAATCTGAGTTGCAAAAATATCCACTAGGTGCAGCAGCACTAAGTAATGACTTCTACGTAGATGATTGCCTAAGTGGATCAAATAGTCTCCAAACTGCCAAAGATATACAAACTCAGTTAAAAGGTTTGTTGGAATCAGCAGGATTCAAGCTACGTAAATGGTGTGCCAACCATCCGTCACTTCTTCAAAATATTGCAAAAGAAGATCAAGAAGTTGATTTGGACTTTCAAAGTGACGACGCAACATCAATCAAAACATTAGGATTGACTTGGCAACCAAAAGAAGATCAATTTCGCATAAAATTAAAATTGGATCCACTAAAAATCATTACTAAAAGAACCATTACTTCGAACCTAGCCAAAATTTTCGACCCATTGGGACTACTAGGTCCAGTACTCGTAACAGCAAAAATACTAATTCAGGACCTATGGCAACTACAATTAACATGGGACGAAGCAGTACCAACCGAAATATACACTAGGTGGACTACCTTTTATGACGATCTACAAGTACTAGATCAATTTAAAATAGATCGTCATATATTCGGAAAACAGATGCCAGCACTTGAATCAATACAATTGCACGTATTTTGTGATGCTTCACAAAAGGCATACGGAGCCGCAGTCTATGTTCGAGCGAAACTAATGGATGGTCGACTAATAAATCGATTGTTGTGTTCCAAGTCTCGTGTTGCTCCACTCAAAAAACAAACGATTCCAAGGTTAGAACTGTGTTCAGCTCTATTAGGAGCGACATTGATGAAAAAGGTTAAGAACAATATAAATCATGATGTAGCAACATATTATTGGACTGATTCAGAAATCGTTCTATTCTGGATCAATTCTTCATCAGCAAGGCATCAACAATTCATAGCAAATAGAATCAATGCAATTCAGGAAATTAGCTTGCCTAATCAATGGCGTCACGTAAGATCTAAGGACAACCCAGCTGACTCATTATCACGGGGTATCAAGCCAGCTCAATTACTCGAAAATAACTTGTGGTTATACGGTCCACTCTTTCTTCATGGTTCCGAAAGCAACTGGCCTGGCAAATTCAATAAAACTCTCTGTATTGATCCGGTGAATCCTGAATGGAAACAAACGACAAGGGAAGTGGCCTTAATCTCAACTGATTACGATATCCATTGGATCGATAGAATCAATCACAGGAATTCATTTAGAACTCTACTACATACGGTAGGATATATGCTGCGATTTGTAAATCGGGCAAGGCGAACCAATTTAAGCAATATCACTATGGCTCTAAGCCCTATGGAACTGGAGCTGTCACTCAGGCATATAGTGAAGTACATACAACAGTCAGAACTAAAAGAAGAATTAATTCAGTTAGAACGCAACCAAACAGTAAAACCTGCAAGTACACTTGCTGGACTGATGCCATTTTTAGATGAACACAAGATAATTCGCGTGGGGGGAAGGTTAGAAGCATCATCACTTACATATGATGAAAAGCATCAGATAGTCCTTCCATACAATAACCCTATTGTAAAACTGATAATGAAAGACATACATGAACGAAATATGCACTGCGGCGGTCAAGCACTGCTGGCAGCAGCGAGACAAAAATTTTGGCCGATCAAGGGTAAAATTATGGCAAGATCAACTATTCACCATTGTGTTCGTTGTACTAGATGTAAACCAGTTACTTTTGAACAAGTCATGGGAAGTTTACCAAGGCATCGAGTACAGCCAAACAGGCCATTTTTTAATACCGGAGTTGACTTCTGTGGGCCTTTTTGGGTGCATTATAAGGTGAGAGGAAAACGTCCGCATAAGGCATACCTAGCAGTTTATTGTTGTTTTGCGACAAAGGCAGTACACTTGGAACTGGTAAGCGACTTGACAACAGAAGCATTTATCGGATCATTAAAACGTTTTATCGCACGACGCGGATGCTGCCAAAATATATACTGTGACAATGCAACGAATTTTGTCGGTGCCTCTAACAAGTTGCAGGAATTAACAACAACAATCCATTCCAATGTAGCTCAGAAACAAATAACAAAAACTTGCAGCAACAAAGGAATAGCATTTCACTTCATCCCTCCTCGTGCACCTCATTTTGGTGGACTATGGGAAGCAGCGGTTAAATCAGCAAAGTACCTATTGGTCCGAAGCGTTTCAACTGAAACGTTAACGTACGAGGAACTCGAAACCGTCATTATAGAAATAGAAGCTATTTTAAACTCACGACCTTTAACACCAATGTCGTCTAATCCAAATGATTTGCAGGCTCTCACACCAGGTCATTTCTTAGTTGGTGATGCACTAACAGCACCCGTAGACGCAACATGTGAAAAGGTAAAATCATCTCTTTTGACTAGATGGAATCTGGTTGCACACTTAAAACAAGAGTTTTGGAAAAGATGGCTGGCAGAGTACCTAATGGAACTACAGGTTTGAAACAAGTGGCGTGAAGAATGCAAAAACATTGAAGAAAATACAC
>NC_051847.1:238397572-238402397 GCF_002237135.1 Teleopsis dalmanni | reverse complement strand
ATACAAATACATTCATTCCTTATGATACATTTCTTTTATGGTTCTGAACAAATTTTGCAAGAAGATATATTGTGTAATAATAGCTGAACTGATTTTGTAAGTCATATTATCTTTGTTTTATTTAAATTTTTGTACATTATTTAAATTTTTAAGTTATTTTTAATTTTGAAGTTTTAAGGAATGAGTTAAATACTTCCGTTTAATAATTTCACGCTTTCAAAATTTGTAACTTTGAATTATTTGTGTATGAAATGTAAATTTTTGTTGTAAAAACTATAACGTTAAAGATTAATTAGTGCGTAAAGTGTAAAAAAAATTATGTTAATTTTTTTCAAATCCAATATTTTTATTTTGATCTCCACAGGCGGTGTTGCGTAATTCAAAAGGAAAGCTCTCAACTTAACAAGATACTGACGCTTCAGATTACACTTGTTAATAGCAACTTAACACAGCATCAGTTGCATTAGGGCATAACTTTGATTGCAACAAAAGTTAACTGCAAGAAAGAAAGAAAAAGGACTAAGGACTAAGACATTTGCAGAAGAAACTCATTCATCTTTTATCTTTTCTAGTGCTTTAATTGTGCACGAACGCAAACTCGAATGCCAGTAACTTTTCAAGAGTTTCGCTGCACCGTTATTTAAAGTCAAATGTTGGCAGCGTCTTCGGAAACACCCAAACGCCCATTTAAAAGTTGAAATTTTGAAAATTTTTTTCTTCTCGTTTTACACATCTACGCTTTATCTACTTTGCAAAATCAAAAATCCGTCTACTTTAATAATTCTTCGTTGTTCCTATTGGACTTTCCTGCTTTCTTTGCAACTCCGTAAATTGAGATTTTTTTCACATTTTTTTGTTGTTTTTGTTTTTTTTGTAAAAGTTTTCCTTCCACTACTAGCTATATTTTTCAAATTTTTTATTTTCATTATATATAGTTTAATTTTTTTCTTTTGGAACTGCTACTTGCTTGTAAGCATAAATTTTAACAAGTCTTTTAGTTGAATTAAGTTGGCAGCACTGACAAAGTTTTGCAATACTTCATTGTGTAGCACTGGAAAGTCATTGAGAGAAATTACTGCAAATTTACATAGCTTTGAGGAATTTGAAACGAAATCTCTTTTAATGCAAATCTTGATTAAAATGTTAAATCGAAAAGTTTTTATTAAAATTTTAGCATAAAAATAAATTGCTTTATATGAAGTTTCTAAGCAGATTCATAAATAAACGATTCTGAAATTAGGAGAAAAAAATGGTGTTTGCGAGAACTCACCCGGTATTCCATAATCGCCGCTAAAACGTTTCGTGTCGTAATTCACAAATTTATCTACGTCAGGCGGCAGATGAAAAACATCTGTCAGCACCTCAGGCGGCTGCTCTTCCTCGCTGCCATCGTCCTTCTTTGGTCGTTCGATGCATAACAGTTTCGGCAGAATTTGTATAAAAAGACGCTGCACCCACGGTGCCATTTTATGCGTCACAGGAGATCTAAAAACGTTAACGGTGAATAATAACACAAGATAAACAATTAGCATCTTAAAATCATATAAAATGAAGGAAAAACTTAATTAGAGCTTAATTATTTTATATAAGGTTAAATTTGTTTTTTAAACTTTAAATTCACTTTTATTTAATTTTTTAATATATTACAAAAATTTTAAAATGGAAATATTTTAAAATGTACGGAATAGCTCTAAGCTAATAAACGTGGTCGTTGTAAGGGGGCGGTATCATTACAACTTCCATAGAACTGGCATTAGTTAAAAATATTACCATTCAAAATGTCAGGCAAAAGCTTTAAGTTATTTAAATTGCTTCTTAAAGGAGGTTTTGAATTATCATCCCTATTGCGTGACTGGAAAATAGGACGATTTGAGGGATTGCCCTAAGCTAAAGGGAACAGTTTGTATTAAGAAACTACTGTTGAAATGATTATCATCATAGTAGTCAAAAATTAGTTACAACTAGAATACACAAAAGTCATGACTGAAAAATAGAACGATTTAAGAGATTGCCCTAAGCTAAAAAGAACAGTTTGTGTGAAGAAACTATTGTTGAAATGATTATCATCATAGTAGTCAAAAATTAGTTACAACTAGAATACACAAAAGTCATGACTGGAAAATAGAACGATTTAAGAGATTGCCCTAAGCTAAAAAGAACAGTTTGTGTGAAGAAACTATTGTTCAAATGATTATCATCATAATAGTCAAAAATTAGTTACAGCTCGAGTACTCAAAAGTCATAAATTAATAATGATATAAAGGGACTTGTGTGATAATGGTAATCACACTGATTTTAATTGGTCTGTTGACAATTTTGTTCTGCACAAAGCCAGAACTAGGGAGCTTTTATTACTGAATAGAAAATATATTCGACTTGTTACATTGCGGAGTAAAAAAACGTATATGGAACATAGGTATTACTGGAGACATTGTTACGAAGAACAAGAAACAACACTGTGTCACTGTGTGGTCTCGCCAGACTCAGACTTCGGTACTTATCAACTGTCTATCCACTTACAACTGCATTAGGCAACATCTCTCCAAAGGACATAATGACATTTTTAACTGCTACTTCGTCTATGGAACTAAAGTGGGTTTGTCACAATAATCATTAAAGGACGCAGTGACGTGGTGTAAAGTTCTCAACCCGATTAAAATCTAATCTAATTTAAGGTCACAAAGAAGTTATTTGTAATAACACATAGAAGTTTTATAGTGCGCTATTTAATTTCTTGAATAGATATTCATCTAGTTTGGATAAGATAATCACTGTTTGGTTTTACTTTCACATACAATATCTTTTGCTTATTGGTGAATTTAAGAAATTCTGATAAGTACAAAAAAAAAATATGCCATAAGCAAACCATCTCCAGAAAATCAGTACAGTTTAGGTTTGATAATGTCATCCCACAAAAATGTTTTAGAAAATGGTAACTGAAAAATATTATAGGAAGAGTTTTGCTTCTACATTTTTGATCTTAAGAAATGGTCTCGATATCAAACAGAATATGTATGTTTGCTAAGTGAAGAAATATTCGACAAAGATATTCTGTATATATATTGGACAAGGAAACACTGTGTCGGTATGATTTAACAAACCATATCCTTAATTTGGACTTTGGACATACATAAAGCGTCACTATCGGACGCTTTGTATTCACTATTATTTCTCTAAACATAGTCGAATAAAATTTGTGTTAAATTTTGATACTTGATACTTTTCCGATTATCTACTATACCAATTTTGTTAATAATTTTTATTAATAATTTTTGAAAAATTTATAAAGTTATTTATAAAAAAGTGGACTTACCTAAAATTTACATTCAGCACCGCAATCGTCACAACAACTGACAGCGTAACCAGCATCATAGTAAATAGCAGGTATTTTCCTAGCAGCGGTACCGTTAGTGATGTCGGCGGTATAATTTCGGCGAGCAGCAGAAAAAACACAGTCAACGATAGCAAAATACTTATACAGAGTGAAATCTTTTCACCTGAATCGCTTGGCAGATAAAATACCAAAACCGATAAGAATGAAATACCCACGCATGGAATGATCAGATTGACAGTATAGAAAAGGGTCTTGCGTCGTAATGTTAAATTAAAAACAATATCTAAATATGGTTCCTCGCAACAACTATAAAATTTCTCATTACGTACAGCGGGCACTCGCATTATATCCCATTCTACGGATATATAATAATCTTGTAGGTCGATGCCAACTTCGATGTTATCCGAATCGGCAGTTTGTTTTAAATGGCGCAGATCAACCTGCAAAGGAAAAAAAAAATAAATTAAATAAAATAATTTTCATAATATATATATAGGTAATAAAAATTGAGCTTGATAATATACTTTCAGATCACAGTTTAATATAATTTAATGCAAAAGCTCGAGAGAAGATTGCGAAACAATTCTATGGAAAGGCGATATAATGCTAAATAGTTTCAAAAGCAATCAGAATAATATAATAGAATGGAATAGAATAAAAGGTTGCTAATCGAAAAAAAAATCAAACATACGTTGAGGATCTAATCAGCAATATGACATTCCCGTCCAACAATAAAGCAGCGATAACTTTACCGGCTATCAACATAGTCGTTGCTTCTAAGACCTGTCATTTCTTTTGTTAAAATGCCTTCAATATTTGGTTCAACAATAAGGCATATGCGTGAAAAATCCATAAAATTTGGTTAAAACGTATAAATAAGGTCAACAAATGCAAATTGACGACTCCGGAGAAAATTTTCGTATAAGTTTCAATCTTGATAAAAATTTTTCCAAATATTATTAAGAGAAATTCTTATAGTTTCAGCAAGCCTTTTAATTGTTTCTTAAGGAAAATTAAACACTATTTAATGAATAGTGTTGTATATTTCTTGGTCAATAGCAACTCTTTTTGGTTACCATTGATAGCTTTAAAAAGTTTCTTGCTATTGTATATAGAAGCGCTGAGTTCATCAAATAAAATCATCAAATATCTATTAAATTTACAATGAAGTATTATATTTCAAGTGGACAATTTCAATCCAGAGTAAAACTGTTTATTTCTGAGCACTTGCGTCGGTCAATTACAAAAATATATATGATATTTTGAATAATTTAAATAGTATTGTTCATAAACTGAATATAATATTTTTTGCCAGATGTTTGAAGTAAGACTTTTCGATTATACATGATGCATGTTTCTCATTGAGTAGTTTACTGTTCCACTGTAATAAGGCGGGTTTGTGCTCCATCAGATTAGTACCTGATCAAAGTACCTCTGGTTTTTCTGCATTATAAGTCATCCAACAGGATGAGAAAACAATTAGGACATCTG
>NC_051847.1:238391589-238397472 GCF_002237135.1 Teleopsis dalmanni | reverse complement strand
AAAAGTTAGACTCGAAAAAGCTAAAGAGTTGTTTCGCTTGGCCGAAAGTGGTGAACTGCCGAATTTGGTTTTCTCCGATGAGAAACCATTCGTTATCCAGCAGTTTGTAAACAAACAAAATGATCGTGTTTACTTGCCAGAGAGGTCAGCTGAAAATTTGCAACTTCGGTTGGCCATCACAACTCAAAAGCCGGCCATGGTGATGGTGTGGGCCGCCATAACAGCCGATGGTCGCTCGCCGCTCGTATTCATCGACCGTGGTGTCAAATTAAATGCGCAAATCTATCGCGAAAATATTTTGGAGGGAGTTCTGAAGCCCTGGGCACGCAAACATTTCGGCCGCAGACCTTGGACATTCCAACAGGACTCAGCACCATCGCACTCAGCACGCGCCATCCAAGAATGGTTAAGAAATGAGGTTCCTCGCTTCATTTCCACCGCACAATGGCCACCAAAATCTCCGGATGCCAATCCGTTGGACTATTGTGCCTGGGGTATTTTGGAAAGCAAGGTTGGAACTAAAAAATACCAAAGTGTCGATCATCTCAAGCAAGCGCTTCGCCGAGAATGGGACAAAATACCGCAGAGCCACTTTCGGGCAGCGTTTGTTTTATTTTGGTTTCATTGGCCGTTTGATTTAGGCCATAGTTCTCCAATATAGTGTGGCCTCAATTCGATTCAAATCTATAATCCGATTTCTCAAATTTGATGTTATTTCGAACTATTTTTTGCTTTTCAATTTCAATAAAATTTAAAAAAAATGAAAAAATTATGGCGTTTTACTTTGTTGCAGTTTTTTCATCTCACCTTGTATTTCGTTATGGCTAGGTGGTGAAACTTCGACACCATGATTTTCGATTGAGGACTTCGACAGCATACCATCCAAATCGAAATCGATATCATCATCGCCAGATAATAGTTTAGAGAAATGTTTCTTCCATACTTTTAGTACATTATGTGTATCCGTACCAAAGTTACCATTTTTGTCTCTATAGGATGATATTTTTGGTAAAGTACGGACATCATTCTTGTTTCTACTCAAGTCGATGATTTTTTGTATTCATTCATTTCAGGAATAGTATTTTTAAACGAATTCGTTTTAAAACATTTTTTTAAAGAATTATGTCTAGCTGAACATCATATTATAGATGCGTTAAAGACCTACTATTCCGGTAGTTTTGCAATTTAGAAATTTATTGTTGCGAAACTAAAATTTTTTCCACTGTATAACAAAATTTCTTTTCCTTTGTAAATGTTTGATTTTTATCATCAACCATATTCGTTTACGGTTGGGAATCGCTGCTTTAGATATTTTACGTTGAATATCAACTATTGTGCCACCATCAGGTGTCAGAATGTTACCCAGATAGTCAAATATTTGTACACCATCTACAATTCCTCCAGATATTTCAAACTGTGTATTGTTATTCACGTGCGAATCAAGCACGGATTTGGTCTTCTTTGTGTTAATTTTTAGGCCAAGCTGCAAAACGTCATTTGTTAAATTTTTTAGCCTGTTCCGCATATCATAGTGTGTGTTGCTGATTAAAGCAATGTCATCAGCATATGACAGATCGCCTAATTTTTTGTTATCTTCTAGTTTATGCCACATCCATTGTAAGTTTCAAATACTAAGTATAATGCAGTTATAAAGAGCAACGGAGCAAGTTACGTTAACTCCTAAAACGGTCGGAAAAGATTCGGTAAATTGTTGTTCATGCAGTACTCGGCAACAAGACCCATCGTACATATTTTTAATAATATTATTTATTTTACCGAAATAAACCTCTAGCCAAAAGAGGTTTATCACCTCTAGCCGAAAGTACAGATCAAATAACGTCACGTTTTAATGCATCGAATACTTTTGGAAAATCGATAAACACCAGATAAAAGGGTGTATTGTATTCAGCTTACTGCTCTATTAGGATTCTAACGACCCGATCTAAAACCGATCTGGTTTGGTCGTATAAGTTTATTTGGTGGTGCATTTATTCGCTCTAAAAAAATTTGAGTGGAGATTTTGATCACTTAAAGGGTCCATTTGTTCCCCAAGTATTATGACTTCGATTGTAGTTATACCACGTTTGATTTTTGTACTTAACTTAGCGATGTTCATTCGGATTATTTGCAGCTTATCATAGCTTTCCAATTATGTTCAGTTACACTGACCTCAATTTAGTTTTAAACAGAGAGTGTTTTAACACTGGAAAAAAATAACATCCTGATAGTTTTGTAGATTATTTTGTGAACAATCATTTTAAAGTTATACATATAAATGTGTTCGAGATATATGTTATCATACTTATACATAGATTATGTTATAGGATAGCAAGAATGAAGTTCTGCTCTTTTGTGACATGAATTATAAAAATACTTTCTTAGTATGGGTTTTTTTTAGTTTGCCAACTCAAGCACACGAAAGAACTTAAACCGATAGCTGGCATGAAGAATAGCTATATGCTCCTGCTATTTAAGAAAAAACAAAAGTAAAACAAATAAATCTATATTAATTACTTACCAGCCGGCCTGTCTATCATACGAACCTCTACTAGAACATAACATATTTATATTTGTAAAACCAAATCCTCCGTACCACAATACGATGTGCCTACTTTGTTGGGGTTATGGAAATTCACAAAATCTTAAAGTGAGAATCAGAAACAAACAAAAAGAAAATTTTTAAATAAAATTACACAAACTAATATATTATTTTACTTTGTTCCAACTCCATCACCTCAATATTTTCCAAAACCAATTCCAAAGGGAAATAAATCAAAGTTTGGAAATATTTTAACTGAACAAATTTTTTGAATAAAATATAGAAAATCAAATAAAATTACTTGCTTTTTTTCTAATGGTGTATAGTAGAACCAAAGCAGTGTAAGATGGAAAATATCAAACCATGTTTGCCCATAATTCTGGCCTTTTCGTAAACATTACATAACTCTAATATAATATTTCTTATAAAAAGTTTGGCCTGGTAAATGGAGTTTGTAATAAACCAAACCATAAAAATAAAAAAAAAACTGTACATTTTAATACAGATGTTAGGATCGAAAATCGCACGTATATTCTAATACAAATATTTTACTTTATTTTTTTATCACGGAGCATGTAGTTATTGGATTTATGTAACTGTTAAATATATCTTTTTTGCCACCCGAGGTCATTTTTTTAAATCATTTTCATATCAAAATATATATCTGATTTCAGTGCATTTATAGATGTGTATTTTCCATTAAAATTCATTATTTTTATGTAACGGGCCTTAGTTTTGGTATTTCTTATTAAATAATTTAATGAATTTAACATATTTTCCGGCATAATTATTTTTAAATTATTGTATTTTACTTTGTTTTTCAAATAATTTGTATCTTTTTTGTGTAGGACCGAGTTTACCATTTAGTGCTTTGTGATACCAGTACAAATAAACGATTTCAAATTAATAAGGCACTTGTTACAAATGGTTTCGCTGAATTCGAACTTAATACGGAATTCCTTACAACTTAACATGGTAAGTACATAATATTGCTCCTAATATATAGCTATGTGTAATTTTTTTTTTTTAATGAATATGAAACGTAATAATATTTATTACGATCTAAAAAAGAATGGCACGTATGGACTGTGTCCAGTGACATATCCATATATACTTAAAATAGAAGTGTGAGACCTACATATATACATTAAGACTGAAAAGTTTTCGGAAATTCTCATTTAAAATTCGCGCGCTGTATATTTTTCGATATTTTAAGTTTATGTAGTTTGGCAGCACTGTCCTTAATTACTATGCCAAAAATGAGCTCGATCTGTCAGACAGTTCGTTTACGGCAGCTGTTGAAACCAGTTCACCTCAGTAGTGCGTTGCGAAATGTCTTCGACGGTCGTACGACCGTCCTGGAAGGCTTTGTACCACTCATAAACTTGAGTTTTCGATAAAACTGATTCCCCATAAGCCTTTTGTAGCATTCGCAACGATTCTGCACACGAAATTTCGTTCGAAACACAAAATTTGATGCAAACTCTTTGTTCAATATTTTTTTCCATTGTTTTTTTCGCAACGCCCTACTGAGGTGAACTGGTTTCAACAGCTGCCGTAAACGAACTGTCTGACAGATCGCGCTCATTTTTGGCATAGTAATTAAGGACAGTGCTGCCAAACTACATAAACAAAATATCGGAAAATATACAGCGCGCGAATTTTAAATGAGAATTTCCGAAAGCTTTTCGGTCTTAATGTATATCTAAAACGTCTCTCGATGTTTTTCTTTTTAGCCTTGTAAAAGTATTGGAGGGGGACATCAGGTGTGTAACCAGCTAGTTTGGATGGATATATATGCGATGTGCGTAATTCTTTGTAATAGGAAATATTTCTTCCTTGATTGTCGGAACACGTAATTGTTTATGCAGCTGTTCATTCGTTACATACCAAGGTGCATTTGTGATCATTCGTAGTGTTTTAGATTGAAAACTCTGGATAATTGCCAAGTTTGAGTGTGATGCAGTACACTATAATTAGGCTCTATAATTCCATATAGGTTTTAGTGCAGTTTTGTATATAAGCAGCTTATTGTTGAGTGACAGTTTGGAATTTCGGCTGAAGAACCAAAATAAGTTTCACCATTTGAAACCTAAGTCTTTACGCTTTTCAAATGTATGTGGTTTCCAGAATATAGAAGATAAAGCATTTGTCGCATTATGCTTCTTAATGAAAAAGTGCCTTGCCGAGAGGTATGATTCAGTTTTAGTTTGAAAAGAAGGCCCTCATGCCATACTCGATTAAAAGCTTGCGAAATATCTATAAATGCCGCAGTGCAATATTTCTTACCATCTATTGCACTATGGATATTTCTGACAAGTCTATGAATTTGTTCTGTTGTGCTATGTTTTCGGCGAGAACCGAATTGATGGTCAGGGATTTTTGTTTATTAATGTAGTAACAATTAATTTAATGCTAATTTTTTTACTTATTTTTCAGACTAATTAATAAAAATTAAAACTGAAGTTGTGTGGAGCAAATAGAAAATAAGATGCAACTAAGTAGGAATTCATTACGAATGAAATAAGTAATATAATTATATTAAACATAAATTATTTTATAACTGTACTTTTCGAAATTGTAATATATTGTAAATATGTATTTACAAATTAAATTTTTCAAACTATATAAACAACTTTTAATTATGCAATATAATAGGAGACGTGGTGGAGGGGCTCAGTATGTATAATGATCCTGAGAGCGACGCCGGTGGTAGCTACTGACAGCGTCTTTCTTGCCGGTAAGGTCGTAGGTGAGTACGGAAGCTAAAAGCAATCCACATACCTGACGTCTGATCACAGGTTAGATGTGGTTAAGAGCGTCAAATATGTGTCAAATATGGTCATTAAACTCATCAAACATCCACTATTTTTTAAATTTTTGATGTTTATGCATAGATTCAAATATCGAAGAAAATCTGTCTTCATGGAGTTATCGAATAAGCTTCGAAAATCTCCCTGCACAAGCTGCAGCTGGTACAATGGATGTTAAGGTGCCAAATGCACACTGAAATATCAACACAATGAATAAAACCTCAACAATAGATCAAAAACTGCACTTAAACCGCAATAACAACTCTTATTGTTCCTGAAGAAACACTATCGGAATGAAGCGATCGATTCGAATTGCATCCTAGAATGTACGGACTTTATATGAAAGTTGAAAATTTACAGAACTTCGAAATGAGGTGTCTAACTATAAATTTAATATTCCTGCCATCCAAGAGACTAGATCCAATGACAGCGGAGTAATACGTGATCATAACATGGAATTTATTTACTCAGTTAGACTAGAAATCGAACATTATATGGAAAGGGTGGCAATTCTTATTTCTAAAGAAGTAT
>NC_051847.1:238380271-238391489 GCF_002237135.1 Teleopsis dalmanni | reverse complement strand
ACCTGAAATGGTTTGGAAAGTGAAGGGTCGAAATCCACTTCGTAGTGGTAATCAAATACAAGAACTGAAAATATCCTAGCAAAGCATCCGACGAATATTCCCCATGAGCTCAAGATAAAGCCTTACAAATTGCAAAAGGCACAAGATCTTACACCAAAGCAACAAAAAGTTATACTCGAAAGAGTAAAAAAGTTGTTACGCTTGCATGACTGTTGCGAATTTCCAAACATTGTGTTCTCTGATGAAAATAATTTCCCCATTGGACAGTTCATAAACTCTCAAAATGATCGTGTTTATTTAGCTACCCACACTGCCGAAAATTTGAGAATATGAGTGACCATCTGAAGTAATTTTCTATCTCAAGTAATGGCATGGGCAGCTGTGACCGCCAATGGACACTCTCCAATCGTTTTCATTAAGTCTGATGTCAAGGTCTTTGCAATTTGATATTGAAAAAATGTTTTGAAAGTTACTTTAGAGCCTTGGGCACAATTTCTGTCGTAGACCATGATCGTTCCAACAAGACTGGGCGCCGTTTCATGAAGCTGTTGTGAACCAATAAAGGTGACAAAAATCATGTTCAATATTTTATTTCGTTCACACAATGGCTTTAGATTTAGCCAGATACAAATCCGATGGCCTATTCCATCTGAACCATTTTGGAGAAACTGAATTTTGCTTAGGAAACATCAACTTTCACACAAAGTTTTTACGAATGCTACAAGTGAGCGAGTCATTAATTTTCGATGAGTATATTTATTGATTCATATCATTCGAGTATATGCTATGATTTATGAGTCATGAGCTATTTTTATTGTAAGGATCAAATTTAACCCTCACCAATTAAATTAATAATAAAAGTAAATATAGGGAAAACGACATAGAATGAGGCCATTGCTGACGATCACCATGTGGATGGACGAACAGGTCTGGGTGAAGTGACAATGGGTGGGTTGCCTCCTGCTTGGCTGTAGCTGGCATAGGGCAACTCAACCAGTCATCCGGATTACCATCTGGCTAAAGCTGATGGAGCAATGGATGACAAGTCATCAACACTGTTAGGACACGTGCAGAATATACCAGCATTTGGCAATTGCTGACGAGCGTGTTCAGGCATAGCACCAGGGAAGGTATCTTTGCCTGGCTATAGTTGGCAAGGATTTTCATCCAAACATTTAACAACGTTTTCATGGGCATTTGTGATTTTACACCATTGCAGGTTTAGCATTGCTGACTTCGACAACTCCAACTTTTTCTCAACAGTTACAATCGCTCACAACGTTTCCAACGCGTCCTAACGATTTCGACGTGGCATTTGTGATTTCTCACTATTACAGGTTTAGCATTGTTGACTTCGATAACTCCAACGCTTCCCAACGGTTACAATCGCTCCCAACGTTTCCAACGCTGTCCAACGATTTCGACGTGGCATTTTTGATTTCGCACCATTGCAGGTTGTACATTGCTAGCTACAACGACTCCAACGCTTTCAACGTTTCAACGATTTCAACGCTTCAACGATTTCAACGCTTTCCAACGATCCTGACAGTTTCAACGATCCCAATGCTTTCAACGCTGACAACGCTTCCCACGGTCACAACGATTTCAACGATTGCAACGCTTACCACGATTTCAACGTTCCCAACGGTCACAACGATTTCAACGATTCTAACGCTTGCAACGCTTCCCAACGATCACAACGCTTTCAACGGTTTCAACGATTTCAACGATTACAACGTTTCGAACGCTTACGCTCTTGATTCTATTTCTACTTATAATTTTTATGCTTTTCATGACAAATAATAAATGCTATCATAAAACACAAAACAGTGTCTCATAGTTAGATAGTTGAGGTGCAGGGACGACGAATCCTCCTCAAATAGCTAAGGATGAAAGCCGTTTTGAGTCCACAAAAACCTCGTAATAGTGGGTAGTAGATAGAGAGTCAAACTAGAACCAACCAGAGGCATTAACAAAGGCAAGAATCTGGCTAATGCTGATGCTGGAGATATCGCTAAGTGAGTTGAAGAAAGAGGCCCCTAGAAACTTAAACCTAATTCTGGCCAGACCTGGACAAAAACACATCAGGTGTTCTGGTGTCATTTCATCAAGTATTGGTAGACACGCACTACATGAGGTACCACAGGGAAGGCCAAGTCTAGCTCCATGCCGTCCTATGGACCAGTGACCCGTAAAGACAGATATTAGCTTAGAAACCTCAGATTTGTTTCTACAGATTAAGTCAGAGGTTCTATATTTGGAATAGATGGGCCAAGTAGCCCTTGACCTGGCTGCTGAGATAGTAAGGGTCCACTCACTATTTGCCTGTCGCAAAAAATGGTCACAAATCAGCCTACGCCCGTAGCTGACAGGGGCAGGGATCGAAATAGGGGTATCCGTGGAAGAGTCGCCTAGCTTAGCAAGCTCGCCAGCGCGCTCATTTCCCACAATATTAGAATGCCCGGGAACCCATACTAGAGTAACCTTGGACCTCTCACTTAGTTCACAATTTCCTTACATTCTTCGACTAATCTCGATGACAGACAGACTGCTGATAAAGCTTTAATAGCTGCCTGACTGTCAGTTAGAATGCAGACCTCTTTTCCGTGAAGGCGCATATTTAAAGCAAGAACACTTGCCCTAAGGATGGCAAAAACTTCAGCCTGAAATATCGAGGTGGAATCTGAAAGGTGGTATGATTTACTAATCATTAGGTCCGTAAAAAAGAATCAGGCTCCAACGCCTTTATCCATTTTAGAATCGTCGGTGTAGATCGCTATCTTTCGTCGAGTTGTAAGCAATCCCGCCTCCCAATCCCCTCTTGAAGGAATTTTGGTGGCGAAGTTATTGTCGAATAGTAACCGAGGACATAGGTAGTCTGAATCCCTGGCATCATCTATCGGATAGAGTGATGTGATGTTACCATGTCCTAAAGCACTCGAGCGCCAACAGTTTAGATCTTTAAGCCTCTGCGCGCTAAGAGTAGCAGCTTGCTTGATGTAAATATCAATAGGTAGCAAATTAAGTATGACATTGAGCCCACTGGTGGGGCAAGATCTTAGAGCCCCTGTAGCTCCCACACAGGCAGATCTTTGCATTCTGGTTAGTCTTTGAACAATGTACTGTTTGTTCAACGAAAGCCACCACACCAGACATCCATATGTTAATATTGGCCGAACGACGGCTGTGTAAAGCCAGAGAATCACTTTGGGCTGCAATCCCCAGCTCTTACCGTACATCCTTTTGCACACATAGAATGCCACACAAGCTTTACGAATTCTTTCGTCGATGTTGGCTTTCCAGTTAAGTTTTGTGTCAAGAATTACTCCTAGATACTTGTGCGAAAGAGTTAATCTTTGGCCATTTAATCTTGGCAGCGGAAAGTAAGGAATTTTATATTTTTTAGTAAACAGTAACAGTTCTGTCTTAGAAGGATTAACACCTACGTCACAAAATCAGTTAAACATCGAACATCGAAGACATTTAAATGCAACGATCATGCAATGTGGTTAACAATTAATTTATTGAGACATCAATTTAGTTACAACTTTATTCCCAAAAGTGGTCCTATTAACTGGCCCCCTCGTTCGTGCGTTTAAATCCTCTCGATTATTTTTTATGGAGCTATGTTAAGTCATTGCTTTATGCCGACAAACCAGCAACTCTTGAAGCATAAGAAACCAATGTTCATGTAACCATTGACGCCATACGGCCATATTTAATTAAATTGAAATATCCATATTACAAAATCCAAGGTTCGTTTTAAGTAAAGTTTTCATATTTTTTATTTTATATTAAGTTTTTTTTCATAACGTTTATTTTAATTTTGTTATCCTTAGGAAATTAAAATGAAACATATTTTTTTCATTATAAAAATGAAAGAATTTTATTCACATGAGAGTATTGCATAAGCAAATTACCATACTTTTGCTATGAGTAAAAGAACAAAAAAAGTCGCACGTATACTGTTATCTGTTTAGACGGATACAGGTAGCAAATGATCGAAAGAAAGCAAGGACAGAAAAAGTGATATGTGCCAATCACAATCTTTACTAAAGTATTTAACTGTAATTCAAGTAAACTGCAAAGTTTTTTATTTTTTTTTAGGTTAACTCGCCGGTTTTTAATTTTCCTTCACAAAAAATTGAATTCAGCACGAAACTTGAATGCTATGCTATACCAGATAATGTATCTATCAACGCAATTGAAGCTGTTGTTATTACCGAGGTAAATATTTAATATTTTATTATTTTATATATATTGAAAAGAAATTTATATAATTTTAAGTTTTTTCTGTTAACTCAGTATTAATGTCTAATATAATCAAGCCTGTAAATTGAGTACTTCCCCCTTGCATATTCAAGTGTGTAATGTGACATTTACATCTTATATATTTAAATCTGTTACGGTGGTATTTATTATGGTGTATATAACTTAGGTTTTCCCTAAGTTACACAGTATTGTACAGTTTTTACAATGACACTTAAGGATATTTATATAATATTTTTCGCCCATAATGTCGTCAATGAATTCCAATTCGCCGACACCTGTAACAGACTTGTAGTTCTATACAAACATCATGTTTCACAGACATAGCAGGTTTTTATTTTGCAGTTCGGAGATGGTTTTCTCCAAATCGTTCATCCCAGTTCGCTTTTTGGAAGCTTCTATACGGTTTCTTGTCAGCTTCAGTATGAACGTCGATATATAAGATAATGATTGTAATAGGAGTGCTATCGCAGCTTAGTGCTATAAAAACATTCCAAACATCCTTGGTCTTGGCTGACATCAGGGGAATTAAAGTTGGACTTACCAAAGGTGACGAGTCTTCATTTAAAACATCAATTAAGGATTTATTAATTGGGGTTGCTTATATGTGGTCCCTATGATCAGATGGTACGTTAGAAAACCACGGAGGTTGGCGACCATTCAAATCACCTAACTTAAAACAGGAGTTCCAATCTAAACGGCGAAAAATATCTGGTGTGTGCTGCCGAGGTGGAAATAGAATTGGGAGAGATAAAAATTTTATTTAAAATTTAATTAAATGACCTAGATGATTGGAAAAGGAGGGCCAAAGGTCAATGAAGATGAAGAATGTCTATTTAGAGCAGTTTTGAAATAACTATGTTAGCTCTAAAGGTAGGGTTTCAATAGGTATGCTATGCAAACCTGAACGGTGTCAAAGGTGGCACCAGTTATTGCAAATTTTACACTGATAGAGGTTTATAGTCTGTTAATTGTAAGGTTATGGAGTGCCCATACAAATAATGATAACATCTTCGTCTTCGCATAGAGCTTTCACCATTCCTTTGTATCGAACTCTATTGCTTACCTCTCGGTTGATGTCATTCTAAGAATAATTTGCTTCTTGCAATTCTACATTGACAGTCCTTCACCATGTTCTAGCAAGCGCTCCAAACGACGATCACTTCCCTGGGGACTCCATCTGAGTAATTGACGATCAATGTTGTCAGGGAGTCTGCGAAAGATATGACCAATCCAACGCCATCTGCGCATGCATACTTCTTTAGAAGTTGACATTTGATTGGTGGTAGCCCAAAGGTTAGCTTTGCTGATATGATTAGGTCACCAGATGTTGAGAATTCGATGGAAGCATTTGTTGAAAAAGTTTTTTGCCGTATGTCGATGACGGTAGTGTGTTTCAACGTCTCACATCTACAAAAGATCTGCGGTTTAATGTTGGAATTATAGATGCGCAGTTTGGTTTTTTACAGAGATATGTCGAGATTTCCAGATAGAGCGTAGCATGCCGAATGAAGCCTTAGCGTTGTTTATGTACACCGATATGTACATATCAGCCCCACCTTTAGTAGTGGTAATGCTATCAAGGTAAATGAAGGTGTTAACATATTCGCTGTTCAATTGGTTTAATTTAAATTACAACCGGGGTAGGGTTGGTGCTTTAGCCACCAATTTTTATGCTGACTTCTAATCCGGCTTTTAAAGACTTACTGTAAAAGATATCAATATTCGTTTGCAAATTATTAGAAGTTTGAGGAGGCTGACGTCATCTGCATATTATAGATCTTTAATTGTGTGAAGCGATTCCACTAGATTCCCTTTCTTCCACTCAGCGACTGGTGCATTATGTCGTCCACCATAAGAATAAATAATGTTGGTGTCAATATACGGCCCTGTTTTACGCCCGTGGCAATTTCAAACGCGGTAGATAATCGTCCGCCATGGTGCACTCGGCATTTAAACTCATAGTACATTGCTTTTATAAGGTTTATAATTTTTGAAACGATGTGCTGCATCTCGAAAATTTTTCCCAGACAACCTATGTTTATACTGTCAAAAGCTTTTTGGAAACGGTTAAATGACTTAGTATTTTACTTGGTATACAGAGCAACATTATACCGTTTTAATTATTGCAGTCCTTTGCTTCTCCTTTTGTTGGGTATTTTGACCACGATACCTTCATTCCACGTGGTTGGCAGGCATTCTTCTCGACCACTAGGCGCTAGTCCAATTAGGCTATTAAGTGTAAACTTATAAAGTTTCATTAAACGCATTAGCTGCTCGTTAGAAGTAGTAAGAACTTTTCCGGTACTGCTATTAATGGGACTATTTGTATGAGTGGGTAAAGTGCGCGCGTTATCCCATACAATGTCTTGAGATCATAAACGTGAGCAAAAGCTTCAGCTTTTGCTGCTTGGTCTTCTACTTACAACCATTTGTCTTTTCTAACTGACTTTTTGATTATTTTTGATAGTTTTTAATAACTTGCTCGTAGAATAGCGAAATCTTCATCTAACATTTCACATTTTAGGGTCCTGCGCTGCTCAACCAGTGCAATCGACTGTGTAGCCAAACGTTACGTTTTTTATCTTTGAAATTTAGTATTTGTTGACCAAGTTCATTATATGTAGTTATAATTTTGATCTCTTCTATACTATTACTCTCATATTAATGTTGGATGTCAGGCAGTTACTGATGGAGTGAATAAATGCATTTCGGCATGAATTTACCTCTAGCTTTTAGATATCAAGTTTGCGTGTTGGTTTCGTTCCGCTCGATTTGAGCGCTGCAACTTTTGGTAGGACTTTACATGTAATAACGTAATAAACACTGTTTATTCCACCATCAGGTGACGCGCATGTGATTTCATGTTGGTACTTATGTGGGAAAATCGTGCTACCAGTTTTCTTTTACAGCTGAGCGCGATCAATTTACTACCGTTATAATTTCTAACTCCAATGCCGTGTACATCCATATAGCTAGTCAAGTTAGCGTTTTCACTGCCAACCTGGGCGTTAAAATTGTTGTTGATCCAACTATTTAGCTGATCATAATAAACAAGCTTAATGCCACTAGACTTTGCTTATGTTGGAGCGTAGGCATTCTAGTTCACGCTAGTGTATTCAATTTCAATTTAACCTTTCGTTGATAGGAAACCACTTAATAATTTCTTCTGCTATTCTTTTAGTAATAAGAAAAACAACTCGGCGGCTATGCTTTTTGCCTTCAGGTTGGCGAAAACAGAGTTTTCGTTATTTATTTGTTCCTGTCCTGTTCATCTACATTCTTGTACAGCGGGCGAACGTTCTATGTTGTAAGTATAGAATGCTCTTTAATGTCAATATGTTTGCGATGAGTTCGAAATCTGTGAAATCAGTGATTACCCTTTGGAGTATTTACCTATACTATTGTTATTGTCCATGCTTAAACATTTATTAAAATATCTTTATATGCAGAATTAATATAATTTATTACATATAACATGTACATAACATATTTATAAAGATTAAAGTTTTAGCGAAAACAATTAAATAGAATGGTCTATGAAAATTCAATTATTTCTCTTCTTTTAGCTTCTATAATTGTTAGATATGCTCATAAGTTTGCAACACAAATCACAGAACATTTCTGTTGTTTATGAACCAATATGGCAATACTGTTTTGTGGAGTTTTACAGTTTATGATTTTGACTAAGTAGTGTATGTTAGTAGTTTTTCAGACATTAAGTTAAACTAAGCAAATGTATTAGTATCACGTGAATAAATAAAGTAGAAATACAAAAGTGGTGTCAGAAGTGGGATCAGGAATATGAGTCTCACTAGATTTGAGTAAGATACCGGAAGACGAACAAGGTAAGTATGTACGTGTACACATGGGAGCAGAACTCAACGATGCTCTTAAAATTATCGCTAGCCTAACTGCACCTGAGATGCTCACATACAACGAAACAAAAACATTTCAATTCATCATTTTGATGGTACACGGAATAAGTACGCTGAAAGCGTTAGGTTCCGACAAATTAAACAAGAGAAGGGAGAGTAAATTTCCAAGTATGTACTTCGCTTAGAAGACGGTGCTAGATTCTGTCAGTATGGAGAGTTCTTAGATAGAATGCTGATGGAGCGATTGCTATATGGAGTTGAATCGCACATTATTTGTAATGAAATAGTTATTAGAAAACCAAAAGCTTTCACTGAAGCATATGAAATTGCGCATACAATCAAGCGAGAGCAAAAATCAACAACAGACGTCAAGAGTGCAGAGTTAGGGAAACCAAGTGAGCCAACATATAAGCTAGGTTGCGACCGAATGGAAACAAACCGTAACATCAGTGAGAACAATGGAAAAGCGATGTGGGTGACAAAAGAAAAAACAGCTAATTGTTATGGATGTGGAGATCAGCACCTAAGAAAAGAGTGCAAGTTCAGTAAGCCCAAATGCTTTGCTTGTGGGAAAGTCGGCCACATTGCCAAAATATGCAGAACAAAATTAGACCAAATAGCAAAGGATGAACCGGAACTAGACCAACAAATACTTAGAATAATGCACTCACGGCAGTAGGAAGAATGATGGTTCCTGTAAAAATTGATGGAAAGGAAATTCAAATGGAATTAGACACCGGCGCATAATGCACGGTAATTAGTTGCAGAACTCTTCGAACGATAAAACCGAATTTCAAGTTGCTTAAGAGTTCATGAGGTCATAAGGCTAATTGCGTTGGACGGATTATAGTATCCGCATCAATGGGTAAAATAGTACGGCGGCTAAGTATGTATGTCGTACAAGGAGATTGTGATACACTTTGCGGCAGGGAATGGATATCAGAATTTGCGAGAGAGATTAACTTTTCTGAACTTTTTTCTTCGTCCAACTCTATTAATTCAATAAACCCTCTTGAGCGAGAACTATCTACAAACCAGCGAGAGCGGCTTCAACAACTGATCGAGCGTTTTAAGGACGTATTTAGTAAAACGGCCGGGAAGGTTAGTGATCCGCCTGCTAAAGTACATCTTAAAAAGGAGCTACTCCAGTCTTTGCACGACCAATGACATTAAAAGAAGCTTACGCCAAAGAAATTGATCGAAAGATTCAATCGGGGTATTACAAGAGAGTATATTATTCGCAAAGAAAAATGATGGGATTCGCATTACAGGCAATTACAAATCTACAGTTAACTCGCAAATGATCATTGATGAACATTCAATTGCGAAAGCGGAAGATTTATTTGATAAAATGAAAAACAATATTTTGTTATCTTAATGTAACAGATGCATACACCCATCTTACAATTGACGAAGAATTTGCACATATACTAATTCTAAACACAATCACACATGAGTTAGTACGTCCAACACGTACAGTTTATGGAGCAGCAAACATACGAGCGATATGGCAGAAAAGAATGGAGACAGTACTACACGGTATGACGAACGTGTTAAATTTTTTTCGACGATATCTTAATATTTGCTCAGAATTTCGTCGAATTGTTACAATTTTTAGAAACTTCTCTAGGCGGTATCAAGTTAAATGGTCTGCGTCTGAATAAGTCGAAGTGTGTGCTCGCCACAACACCTGTGAAGTTTCAGACGCAAACCGAACGGATCTAGGTGCTGTATTGTCACATCGTTCAGAAAATGGTGTAGAGCGATCAATTGCTTATGCATGTTGAACGATGACTGCTCCGGAACAGCGATATACACAAATTAATAAAGAGGCACTAGCAATTGTGTGGCAGCACGGATGATAAACCGTTATCACAGATTCCTTAACCCAGTAAGTCGCTTCCAGTATTATGCATAAATAGAATGACTAACTATGCAGAATTTTTAAGCAGATTCGATTACGAAGTTATATACAAAAATTCAAAAGCACGTTCTTCCCTTCCATTATCACAATGGCAACAAATAAACCAATTGCAACAAACAGTAACGACTCATTCAGATGAATGTGATGACTTCGATAACTTCATGATTTGCCAAATAAATCAGTTAAATAAAGCAGACCGTATTGCAATGGAAACCAGAAAGGACAAGCACCTAGGCAAGATAATCAGATTACTGGAAAGTGACCGGTCTTTAAAGAGAGAAGGCTACAAATCGCCAGAAGTGAGGTACGTGTTATCATCAGGATGCTTGACGTTCGAACACCGGGTCGTTATCCATCCACATTATCGAGAAAGATTACTAAAGAAACTATACATATCGCGTTTAGGAATGGTAAAGATGAAGGGCATTGCTGGTTCTTTTATATATTGGCCAGGAATAGACAAAGATATTGAGAATATAAACGAGTGTGATGAGTGCGCGAAACAAGCAAATAAGCCAATGAAATGCGATAGACACCATTGGGAATACCCAAAAGGGCCATGAGGGCATATTCATATTCACTATGCAGGGCCATTTGAAAGGGTGATGTTACTAGTAATTGTATTTGCTGCTTTTGGAGTTTCTCTTATGGTTGTTTCTGACAATGGAACGAACTTTACTTCTATAGAGTTTAACGATTTCCTCACAACAGTTGGTGTAAAATATTATAAATATTCAGCTCCGTATCATCCAGCTAGTAACGGTTTGGCGGAGCGTAGCGTACAAACAATCAAAAATGCACTAAAGGCAATGGGCACAACAAGCAAGTCTTTAAAGAAAAATGTGAACGAGTTCTTAAGGCAATATGTACAAAAATGCTCCATATTAAACTACAGAGTTCTCGCCAGCTCAGTTGTTTTTGGGACGACAACTGCCAACACACTTAGATCTCATTCGGCCAGAGGAAATCGTAAAGGAGGTGAAAAAAAAGCAGTAAATGCAGTGTCAATCTGGTAATAGGTGTAAGGATTCCCACCAGGCCAAAGCGTGTACTTCTTATCGAACAATCCGCGAATGCATAAATGGTTCAGAGGAACAATTAATTCACGTTTAGGTGATCTTCACTATAAAATACTTTTTAATGGAAA
>NC_051847.1:238370318-238380171 GCF_002237135.1 Teleopsis dalmanni | reverse complement strand
CATAACCACTGCTCTGCGCATAGCCATTGTATGTAGTCTGTGCAACTGGTGCAGCATAAGACTGTGCATACGGGTCTACTGCTTGGCTTTGATCATGAGAAGCATATCCATGATGTCTATATTAAATAAAAAAATATATATAAAAACACTACTTTAATAGCACTCAAAAAAAAATATATATATACCCGTGTGTTTGCGCATGATGGCTGGGTGGAGCTGCATAGCTAGATTGTGGCGGCATTGATGCAACATGTTGTTGTTGTTGATGATACTTTGGTGTCATTGGGCGTTGTGAATATGGTATACCTTCATATCTTCCACGCTTTGGCCCGGGATGACCACCTATAGCACCACGTTTCAATGTGGGTACTGGAGCTATTTGCGTGTTAGCGCTGTGTTGTTGATGATGATGAGGTGAACGGTTAATGCTTTGACCATATCCACCACGTCCACGTGGTGGTCCACCTCTACGCATTGGCATACCACCATGATCAGGTGCACCGCCCATTGACCCATGCATTACACCATTACTATGATGTGGATTATAGCCACCACGCCCGCCACCTCTCATGAAACCGCCACGACCCCCACGGGGTGGACCACGAGGATGTGAAATACCACCATTTGACCCATTTGTGTTAACAGGAGCAGATATTGAGTTAGTTCCACTTGCTGTGCCAACCGCTGTGGTTGGAGACGTTGAAACTGACGTTTCTTCGTCTGCTGTAGTTGTAGTATTTCCAGTAGCGGTTGGAACTGGTGATACTGTCTTGTTATTGTCTGCACCTGAATGTTGTTTCACAGCTGTAATGAAATACAGGAAATTTAAATATGAGGTGGTGAAAAAATATTTGAGAATTTATCAACTTACTTTGTGCATACATTGGAGGTCTACCACCACGCATACCACCTCCACGTGGCATAAACCCACCACGGCCAGGGTAGCCTTGACCACCTCTGGGTATACGCATACCTCTGGGAGCCATCATACCTTTAATTTATTCAAGAAATATTAGGTCTAAATTTACACACATTGACAGCTATTTAATTAATAAATAATTTAATAAGAGAGCAACTACCGCAGCAAACACATCATCTTGCTTTTTTTATGAAATGAACACAAAACCTATATTAGCTATTAAACTTAGCCTTCTAAAAACTTAGCTTTAAAGCATGTTATATATTTGGTATGCAGCCTTATTGAGTTTGCGCACTTTTTTCCCAACGCGACATGTACCCTCTGGGCTATATATCTTTTCGCAGAAATTCAAGCAAAGCAAAATACATATACACATCACACATACAAGCCGCATCATTATATATGATATACTTTTCAAATTATATTTAATTGTATATATATGCGTAACTAATATAAACAATAAGTTTTAAGAGGCGTAATTTTTTATTGAAGACGTACCTTGAGGCATTGGACCACCCATACCACCTGGTCCCCCCACACGGCCAACACCACCCATAAAGTGGCCACGTCCGATACCTCTTGGACGACCACGGTCAAAACCGCGCATAGGCATGCCACCGCGCCCTCTGTAACCTCCACGTGGCGCAGGTGGTCCACTTACTGGTGCAACAGCTGCTGTTGGAACTGCTTCCATTTTATGATATGATATATATATCAAGTTAACTTATGTTATATGCACTATATGTATACGCTTTTTTCTTTTACGTTGCTTCCAACCGGTGAGTCTTTCACTCTTTAATTATATCAATATTCACATGCAAAAATTCGCATTTAAAAAATATATTTTCAGCTATCAAGCAATTTCATATATATATCAACACTTATTCTATAATTTTAGTAAAAAGATTTTATTTGTTTCTTAGAGCAAACACGACAATAAAATCCCTTGCCACAAGCAAAGTAAAATATGGCGTCGAAAAATAAATCGATATAGTAAAAATAAAGCGGGAACGAAACTTATGTTCTACATTGAAATGATTTATCCAAACCCTGTTTACACTTCAAACCATATTCTAAAAACTAGGTTCTGAACATATAACCAAAACTTTAATATTTCTTTTATATAAATTTGTTTAGTTAATAAAATGTAATAAACCACTTTACATATACAAAAAATTAATTAAATTTAATATGAATAGAATTTAAAATAAATTTAAACCAATTATAATTTTAAAAAATACATATAAATATTATTTTATAATATATTTATATATATTATAATATAAATATTATTTTATAATATATTATTTATTTAAGATAAAATAAATCGGTGCTTTATTTTAAAACGTAAATTAATTTTTCAATAAATACCGACATAGAAACTCAAAAGAAATTACATAAAAACATCTAGTTTATAAAAACTTCTATATATTAACAACAAATTATCTAAACATCTTGGCTGTGCTGCCTAAAGTGCTCTCAGACTTTGGGAGTCTAAGATGTGGAAACCACCTAATTACGCACACCGTACAATTTTGAAGCAGATTAGAAGGATGGGTCATGGCTCAGTCAAGGCGAATCTAGATTCTGCTACAGACTACATGACACCAATACTAAATTTCAATACCAGAATTCTCACTCTTTATTCAACCAGAGATAACTGGGAGCTTGGATCTGTGACAGGTAACTCTGGAGTCACCATCTACACCGATGACTCAAAGATGAAGGGCGGTACGGGAGCAGGTATCTTCTCGAATGATATGCAGCTATAGTTAAGGCAGTCCTACCGACTCCCTGATACTTGTAGTGTCTTTCAGGTCGAGATATGTATATGCTATCGAAAAAGCGGTCAACTTTATACAACAAAAAACATTTCATCCCTCGAATCTCCTGATTTTTGTAGACAGCCAGGTTGCACTGAAAGCAATTGAATTTAAAACGGTTAAATTCAAGATTGTATTAAAATGTCTCGCCTCACAGATGAGCATCAAACATCACAAGGTCTCTCTTTGCTGGGTTCCTGGAAATAGCAATATTAAAGGGAATGAACTAACAGACGAGATGGTCAGAAGAGCTTCTAAACTGCATACAGGAGAGGCCAACCTCTCAATACATACACCGATATGTGAACTGTTTAGGATAATAGAGGAAATCACCAATACGGTGACTAGCAATTTATGGGCTGCGAAGACTGTCAGTTCACTAGAACCTTATGACCTAGGTTGGACAGGTTTGCTTTAGCAAACCTATAGTTCGTGTGCTTACTGGATTACTAACGGTGCACTGTGGTATTGCGCCTATGCTTCAACGGTGGCGAGTTCCAACAAATGGACTATGCAGGAGTTGTTAAGATGAAGAGGAGGTAGAATCTATCAACCACCTCCTGTGTCTCTGTCCAGGACTTCAGACAAGGCGACTTCAATGTCTTGGGGATCGCTTTTTCACTGGCAAATTTATCGGGTCTCTTTAATTTCATCTGGAAAACCAAATGATATAACAAGGATAACAAAGGTTAGCAACTCGCCTCTCCCGACAATATATTTTGAGGGCATCACAATGGGCAATATATGCCTTCCGAACCTGACCTAACCTGTCTAAACAGTTTATTATATATTAGTTTATTAAATATTTTTAAGTACATGATGCGTTTTTTTAACTAGATCATTTTGTTTATCTCAAAAAGTTTGTATCTATTTTTTTTTATTCCGTTTATATTATAAAAAGTAAAAAGTACCCGAATTTTGTAAATAAAAGACACACATTTTAATTTTATTCTAAATTTATTTTATTTCTTTCAAAATATGCTCCTTCTGAAACGATACACATATGCCAACACTTAACCCTATCTTCCATACACTTTTCGTAGGCCCGTGAAGGTATGGGTTTCAGTTCCTTCGGCGAATTCTCTTTTACCGATTCAATCGACTCAAAACGCTTTCCACGAAAGCACAATTTGAGTTTCGGGAACAGGAAAAAGTGACAGTGGTGAGCGATAACAGTGGTGCCGTGTTGGGTCAAAAAATCGCGTACAACACAGATTTTCCATAGTAAAAATCGCTAAATGCACTTGAGGTAGTCTCACATTAACAGCTGCTGTAAACAAACTAATTGACAGATGGCGCTCAAATTTGTACCATATGTCAAGAAGGGGTGTACCAATGTAACAAGAAAAGGTCTATTACTTAAGGAGTAGTTAACAAACAAAAACATCCGGATAATTTTTGAGCATAGTATGTTTACATTAAGTAAATCCTATCTTTAAAAAGATCTGTTATAATATATAAAATAAATGATATGGAATGCGTCTTATTATTTGAAATGAATGAGATTAATTTTTATATAATTTGTTTTATTTATCTCTGCTTTAGTAATTTATTATAGAAAAGAATATATATTAGGAGATATAAATATTAATCAATTTATTTTGTTAGTTTTATTATTTGTTAGATCAATAATATTTTTAATTATTTCACCAAATTTAATTAGAAGTGAAATGAAGTAGTAGTATTTGAAATGTGAGTAGCTATTTTCTGACAAGGAAATTGAAACTGGTGCATAATTATCATCTCGTGCTTCTATTATGATATGTTTCCTCTATATATATGCTATTTTATCCGGCAGCTCAAAACTACAACTCTTTGTTTTAATTGTTAGTATACATAACATTTTTCTCATACGAGTTACACGATTTTTCGATTTGGATTACATCATTTTTGCATTGAAGTAATATATTATTGAATTCATTTTGTTTATTTAGCTACAAACAAGAATTTTTACAATCTCTTAAGCTATGAACTTATCCAAGCTACTTCACATTAACACTTGGAATATACCTTTACATTTCATGTCGCTTGATCATTAATTGAAAAAATTCTTTATTGTTGATAGTTTGAGCACTAATTTCACTTGGAAATTTATATTTCGATTATAATTACAGTTTTAAATATTTTATTTCGTCATTAGTTACCAAAAGTTTGATCCAGTTTCTTATTTTCGTCCATATGGCTCACCAAACCTTTTGAACTATTTGTAGGACGTGTTCTATTTACTAAAATATTTTCGCTAATTTTAATTTAAAAACCAGGATAAGTTAATATATCTTAAAAAGTTTTTTATTCTTTAGTGTTTAGAAAGACCACCACTTCGTTTTTCGATGCAAAAAGCTGCCTACAAACAATTACTTTGCAATTTAATATGATCACCCAATTCCAAGTGTTGAGGTATATGCTTTTTTGTTTGCTAAGTAAAATAATTGCAAAGATATTCTCATTGATATTCAGTCGTAATAGAGTAACATTGATATCGAAAGTAATCCAATATTGGGCTATTAACACCTACAGTTAATAACGTAAATTAAAACAAATTGGTCAGGATAAAAACAATTGTTATTCATGATTGCTTAAAGTGCATACATTAGTTTCTTCTTCCTTTTCAAATATGCGTCTATATAATTCAAGTGCACCGGGAAGCTCCATGCAAGCAAGCTGTTTACGATTTTGTTCTTCTGTTTTTCTCTGTCGTGTTGCAGGAAAAGGTTTTACTGGTGAAAGCGGAGGAAGTGGATCCAAGTAATAACTTAAATTTGGTTCAAGCACCTGAATATTATTATTTACGTGTTTTATATTCACTTTAAGTTTATGCAAGGGTTCTTCGATTTCTGAAACATTTAAAGAAATGAGATTTTTAAATATTTGTTCGTTTGGTTTGAAGTTGAGTTTTCTGGTTATCTGCAGAAGAAAGTTTAAATTAAATATTAAAAACAAAACAGAAATGTTTTAAATTATACCTTAGAAGCTATTTTAGCTTTCGAAACAGGAGTCAAATCGTCGAGTTTTTCTATTTTAGGCAATTTAATGTATTTTAAAGTATGCATATCTTTCATTAGGTGACTCGTGGCATTAATTTTTGGCATGGACAAAGTGTGTAATAATTTTTCAGGTTTAATATTTTCTTTGCTGTGCCTGGTTAGAGTTTCGTAATTTTCCGACTGAAAATAAAATGTTTTATTTATAGGCAAAATAATTATCACTTTTTTACCTCTAATCTATCCACTCTGTTTAAGAGTCGTATGTTTTCTTTATTTGTTTTGCATTTCATGTTGTAGTTTTGTACAAGGATATCATTATCTGAGTCATCTGTTTCTTGCCCATGGTCTTCCTTTTGTTCATTTGGCTGATTAATTGTTGGTTTGAAGTTATCATTAGTCTGTTTAATTGTGCGATTTTTTTGCACGCTTTGCAATGAGTGTGCTTCATTATTATCGTTTATTGCAAGTTTTTTGTATGCACCACAAACCAATTCCTCTTCACTTTCCATTCTTGAATAATTTAGAAAATTGCGCCTGTATTTTGTAAATTATAAAGTTATCTACAATCTCATTTGACATATGTAAAATTGACAAGAAAGCGAAACTCATTATCTAAAAGCATTATTCTCATCAATCAGCTATCGTATGTGTCATGTTATGTAGAGCGTCAGAGGTGTGGCGAATTTGGCTGGACTATGACGAAAATGCATGTTATGTAGAGTTTCACATCAGTATTGCTAATTTCTTATTTTACTACTACCTTTGCACTTTTTAGTTGTCCCTAAATTTAAAAGGATATATAGATATGCTCACTTTCAATTTGCCACCAAAAATAACCAGCAAAAAAAACTCATAGAGGCCGTAAAAATGTTAATTTATTATTATTTTTTCTTATAATAATTGTTAACAGTACTTACAAAATTATACGCCTTTCCTTAAAATCGGAAAGTGTAAGAATTAGATTATTAACTGTTTATAAAATTGGCTGTGTCGCTTTCTGACATTTTATTTTTCAAAACGTATTGAAATTGTAAAAATTGCACTTAAAAGGCGCAATTTATTACTGGACAAGACTTCTTTGCCGAAATGACAAGACACAGATAGTCTCGGTTCTCATGACGGAATTTAAACCGACATATTGTTTTTATTCTCACTCTCAATTATACAATTTGCGTTGAAGGCAATAACACTTTTTTTCATGTTTTGCCTTTGACACTGTACATAACATGGGCCTTATTGAACTTTTTCGGAAACATTCTATTCGATTGTTGGTATTAAAGTTTAAATTTTAAATGGTGCAAGCCATTCGTTGTTCGGATTAAGCTTGAGTTTATGTTTGTTTAGGTTTCTTGTATTCTGTTCTTTTTTTTGATTTCTACGCTATGTAATACAAAAAATTATATCATAATTGTCAATTTTCTATTTTAAATACTATTTTAATAGTAGTCACCAAAATGGGGATTACATATCCATAATAAAATACATGTTATTTACACCTAAAAGGCGTACATTCGGACATTTATTTCTAAGCAACAACGTTTTGAACAACGCGATAACGCACAGGATGCCTGATTAATTTACTTTTAATCACAAAATGTAAATGCCGTATTAATTGTAGATATCTTAATCATGAATAGACTATATTTTAATAATAGACTTTTCTTAATAGACTATATTTTATTTAGTATTTAGTTGAAAAACTTAATATAAACTCAAATAAAGACATTAGAGTCTTCAGGTTATATTTTAATACGACAAATTTTTTATATATTAATCATATTTTAATCATGAATAGACTATATTTTAATAATAGACTTTTCTTAATAGACTATATTTTATTTAGTATTTAGTTGAAAAACTTAATACAAACTCAAATAAGACATTAGAGTCTTCAGGTTATATTTTAATACGACAAATACGACAAAAGAGAGTTTCTATAATTGGTGAGTAAAGTTAATTTAAACGTTGTAGCGATCTTAGTGGTGTAAATCTGTTTGTGTATGACATGATAAACATTACTTGTGATATTTTAAATTAAGTATCGAGATAAACCTCAGTTTTATTAGTTCATAAAAATTGTAAAGAATTTATATATATATATGGATTTTAAGAGAGAAAAATGCTATATCGTATTATTTGCTATATAAAATAAAAATGGTGTGGTACTGAATTTAAATTGATACTCAATTAATTACGACAATGTTGAATTTGGCGACATAACCGTCAGATAATGTTTATCTACGTCATATGTTCTATAAATAATTTGTGTAGTAGGATAAGTAGTTTTTAATAGCAATAAGAAAATTTTAATAACACTGTATAAATGTAACAGAAATTCTTAAATTGTTAAAATTAAAAATAAAAGAAATAAACACACTTCATAGCGCAAAAAATATATGAAATTTGTTTAATAAATAGTATTAAATAGTATATAGCAAAATGCCAGGCAAGGTTGGTGTTAAAATTAAAGCTGGTAGAAATTTACCAATAATGGACAGAAGCAGTGATACGACAGATGCATATGTCGAGATTAAATTAGGAACAATAACACAAAAAACGGATGTTTGTCGCAAATCTTTAAATCCACATTGGAATACAGACTGGTAAGTGTTCAGTAAGTACATGCGAATGCAGAGGCAGGTAGAAGAGTGAAAATTAGGAAAAGCGATATCAGTAAACGACACTTGCTTAAGATAACTCGTAAACATTATTTAAAGTAATAAATTAAATAATAAGCAACTAACTTTTTAAGGTTTCGATTTGAAGTGGATGACGCAGAACTACAAGATGAACCTTTACAAATTCGTTTAATGGATCATGACACTTATTCGGCTAACGACGCAATCGGCAAAGTGAATATTAGTTTGAATCCCCTTTGTCTAGAAACTTCAGGGCAAACAACGCAAGGTAAGGGAACAGTATTTTCTGGCTGGATACCAGTTTTTGATACGATGCATGGCATACGTGGTGAAGTGAACATTATTGTCAAAGTGGATTTGTTTTCTGATCTAAATAAGTTTCGTCAAAGCTCTTGTGGAATACCTTTTTATCACTGTAAGCATGAATCAAAATAAATGAAATTTTAATTAAATTCAATATTAATATAAATACTTCATAGCTCAATGCATTCCACATGGCTACCGGGCACAAATTATACATGGTTTTGTTGAAGAGTTAGTAGTAAACGATGATCCGGAATATCAGTGGATAGATAAAATACGTACACCACGAGCTTCTAATGAAGCACGACAGGTTGTTTTTCTCAAATTGTCAGGACAAGTAGGTTATTCTTAATTATTATAATTAAAAATTAATAATATTCATTATTTTTGTTATTTTTGTTATTTTTAAGGTGCAAAGAAAAATGGGTCTTAAGGCCATAAATATGGGTGCAAATGCAGTTATTGGCTATACGCAATGCTTCGATTTGGAGGGTGATGTTGGTGTGGTTGCACGTGGCATTGGCACTGCTGTCACTTTGATAAAAGATACAAATATACAACCAAACACAGCGGACAATGCGCTTATTGAAGAGTAAGTAAAACTAAAAAAATGACAGGCTAAACTGATAGTGTCTAGGAACTAGAAAAAAATGAAGTATATATAATAATATTTTACTTGATTTTTAATCTTTTGAATAACTAAAACTTTTTACTTTCTATTTGCCCATATCGTGCGCTGTCGAAAACTAAAAAATTTCATAAACTTGTAAATTTGTTGTGTAAAATTTTAACATATATTAATACTTCGTTTGTATGTTTTGTTTGTGTTATATTATTGCCCATTATACACACCTTCCATATAAACCGTATTTGAATAAAGGAGTACTCTAAAATATTTAGAATTTCTCACCGGAGGTAATATAAATTTGTGCGGTTCAGTAGATTGGGATATAAAAATAGATAAATCTAGTTCTATTACTTTCCTCAATTTACCACATTCTATTTCGGATACCGATCTCACAACTATGCAAGAACTTATAAGACAGGAAGATGAACGAGGTGAAAAATCCGCCAAAAAACTTAAACATCATATGAAACGTTTAACGCGTTCATCGCGTAACATTTTGAATGAAAAGTGCAACAGCTTGATGCGTAAAATTGGCGACGGTAACGAGTCAAAATCAG
>NC_051847.1:238368093-238370218 GCF_002237135.1 Teleopsis dalmanni | reverse complement strand
TGGAAACACAAAATTTTTATAGCAAATTCGTATAAAAACTTTTGTTTTCCCAATATTATTTTCCATTTATTTATTTTTTTTTTTAAATTTTCTGCATTTTCTTATTTTTCACAGTTTTTTTTTTACATTATTCCTCGTTATTCCTTCCTATATGTTTATTTTATGGTTTCCAGCGTCTGTGCAAATTCGAGTGTATAAAGTGTATTTGCTCCATTTTGCGATATTTATCTAAAAGATTTGTGATATTTCCGGCAATTTACGAAAAATATGTGACGACATATTTTAACTATAATTTTCAATTTTCCTATTTGTTTATTTCTTTTCTTATCTTTTTTATAATTTTAAAATTCATTTTATTCTTTTATTTTTATTTTATATTTTATATCTTTCTAAAATGGTAAAAATTTAGTACCTTTCATTTTTCGCCTTCTTGCATAAATTGCTTGAGTTTGAATATCTCGAACTATTGACTTGATTGAATGCAATTTCAAATGCAGTTGCCATATCACGTAGTTTATGTTAGAGAAAAAAGAAAAAAAATGAAAGTAGAACTATTTATTGTAGAAAGTACAGTTGCATACATAAAATTATATTACTAACGTGTAACGAATGTACATAGAATTTGAATTGTGTGACAATGCCATGCTAGGGTAAAAAATTACAGCAAAGTATGACTTTTATAACAAAATTTAGAAATGAACAATGAAATTGTTAAAACTGAGTTTTAATCAAAGATTTTTTAATTCAATCTTTAAATTTTAAAAATCTATTATGTAAATCTTTTTCGTTTAGAGTCTTCTGATCGAATCCCGCACTATGAAAGATCACCCAAATACTTCAAACGTTTGACGTAATTAGTATGTAAAGATCGGGACCTTCTTTTAAATACTTGGTTACTTATAGAGAACTACAATTTCCAACGGTTTTCTGACACTCTTCCATCCAGGGTCGCATGAGTGTAGGTTATACCAGTGATTCTTGAAATTTACCTAAGCCGATTGCGCACATATTGAAATAATAACTAAATACACTTAATACATAAATATGTATATATAAATATATATATAAATATTTATATAATATTATATAAAATATCATAAATAAAGTATATAAATATAATAAATGTTCATTAGGATAATATAAATAAATACTACTAACGACTATTCTGTTGTACTTTATAAATTTGTAACGCTTGAACATTGTCAAAATTGACCTTTAAAGGTATTGATTTCTGTACATAAGAATAAAGAAAAGGCTCTGTTCTTGTTAGCTTAGTCCAATACTACAAACTGTGTTAACAACTATAAAAAACTATGTCTTTTTAGCATTTATGTATTCTTGCATGCATGACAAATATCTTAAATTGAAAATATACGCTCTTAAAGTCAATTTGTATTGTTATTTGAATGCATTAAAAATGCTTTTGCAACTTTAAAAATATTGCTCTTACAAGCAGTTTTTTACGAACAGTTACGAACAGTTACGAACAATTACGAACAGTTGTCTATACAAAACACTTTACACCATGGTGTGGTGAGAAGCATTAGATACTTGAGCTTAGAAATATATCAAGATGAGTCCAGAATACCAAAAAGCTTTCTGCTTTATAAAAATTAATAATTTTATAAATCTGTGACAAATCTGTGAAGTGCACAGAATAGGTCCGTAAATACATATTATAATATTATAAATATTATAATAGAAACCAAAATATTTAAAAATTTGATATTTGAAAAGGTATTTAAATATTGATTGATATTATTTATAATTATTATAAGCAACGAATAGAACTTTTTTGTAATCTAAAATTATATTAATCTCTACAACTGCAGCAATCATCCGGTTCTAACATTTGAGTAGGTACATGTTTTAGGATATGGACTATGCAATCATATTAATGACTTTGGAAAATATATTATAATATATAATATGGTGATACTGAACAATGGGTCTTACCGAATCTAATACTATAACTATCTCAGTCATATTAAACATAATATATGTAATCTCACCTTTTGTGATGGCCACGTACAATATGTGGGAGGATGGCGTTGCAAGCAAGTGGCAAATATAGGATTATTTTCACAAAGGCACAGACTATTAGATGAAGAAGAGCAGATAAAGG
>NC_051847.1:238361107-238367993 GCF_002237135.1 Teleopsis dalmanni | reverse complement strand
ATTAGGAAACAACACTACCGACAGGGCTGTGTTGCTAGGAATCAGTTCTATGACTTAATAAGTACCTCTGTTATTACCTTGTGAAGTGTTCTGCTTCACGACCTGTGATTGAACCTCTGGTGATGTGCACTGTTCGAAGTGCTGTGGCCAAGTCCCTGTGTTTTACTTTGCTTCTCCTTTTATACGGATTTTATAGAACAGGATAACTGACTTCTGAGTGCATACTGTGTAGCTTTCTTCTAAGTTGTTATTGCCTACTACTGATTTCGCTATGTTCTGCTGTTGTTGTTGTTGCATATTTATTATTAAAGTTTTGCAAAATAATTACCCTCAAAGAAATCGGAAGTATTATTACTTAATTTGTATTTTCAAGAGATTTATTGTTTCTTTTAATTTTGATAACTAAATTCTATGATAATTTATAATTACTTATTACTATCTTACTTTCTAAAATAATTCCTTTTACTTTATTAATACTTTATATATTTTTTCACAGCTTAGACTAATATTTTTTTTTCGTGGGTTTGGTTTTACTAATAATAGCTTAATTCTATTGTTTTGTTTGTTTACAATAATAATAATAACTTCATGCTATATATATATTTTTTTTCGACTAAAATAGTTTAATTCTGTTGTTGGGTTTTTTATTTGTTTACTATAACAACTTCATCCTATTTTCAACTATCATAATTTATTTGTGACGCGTTGGAAAAAATCGTCACAGTATTACTAGAGACGATAGCTGAAGTCTTTGTTGCGAAGAAGAGGAAACAACAGAACACATTTTGTGTCACTATAATAGTCTTGCCAGAGTTAGACTTCGGTACTTATCAATCCAGTTTATTTTAAGACTAAAAGTAATTTTTTTTATATTAATATTAAAAATTTTGCTGTTGAATTTCGTATATTCAATATGTTTAAGTTTCAGATATTCAATATATTTCACTTAAACTGTAAATTGAAATATCATATGAATAATTTTATATGAAAATTTTTTAAAAAGAATTGCCTTACATACAACATTCCGTGATATCATTTCATGTACAAATATTGCAAGAAAAAAACAAATAAAAATAAGAATGATAAAAACATATAAATAAATAAATAAAATCGAAGTAAAAAGGCAATAAAAATATTTCACACGAATTTGCCTTTTTCATAAGTTCACTCACATATATCCACACCCACAAGAAAATGCACACGCAAATAAATTTGAAAAACTCTTCGTGCATTGTTACTCATACGCTCCGTGGCGCATCCTGTTTTGTTTCGTTTCACTATACGTGAAAACTGAACTTGTACCACTAACCCAGTTATGCTGTGAAAAAATATGAATGCAACAGTGGCCAAAATGTTGTGGCTGTTCGGGAATTTTAGAAAAAATTGCAAGTGCCAGAGTAGCGAACGTAGCTTAACGAGGAGTGCTACGTACATTACTAAGCACAAACGGAAACACAATAATAACAACAACAACAATACAAACAACAACACCAACAACAATAGTGCCAATAGCAAACGAAGACGATAATGCACAATTTGTGTCTCGTTGAGGTTGTCAAACTATTTGTTATGAGAGCACATAGAGTATTTTCTATTGGAGCGAGCGTAAGAAATGTTGCGCTAAAAGAGCACAATTTCAAAATTGGCAACGGAACAAAGAGAAATGCCGGTAAAATTGCAATAAGGATAAAGGACATGCGTTTTATCAACTCAAACATACAAAACGTGCTTTCCTTGTTCGAAGCATACAAATTGTGCCATGAAATGTATGTTTGAGCTTAAATGACTCAAACAATAACATTGAGTGAGCCATTCTTGTTTACAGTGCAATGTTAACAACATTTGTTTAGCAACATTACTGTTGCTAGTTTAATAGAAATAGTTGGCGTTTGTAACTGGTAGATTGAAACCAGTTTATTTGCAATAAGTTGAGATACTTTCAAAAGAAAGTAAGAGCATTGAGCTTTCTTCATTATTCATTTATGTGGTCAGTTCGAATATTTTTGTAATAATGTTAAGTTGTTTAGTTGTCAACGTTTGTGAGCAATGAAGAGTTTATTTAGTCAAATTTTGATTGCTTTCATATTTTGTGGCTTAGGCTTTTATTTGCTGTTACGTGAATGCCTTGTATTTATAGCTAAAGAAGTTTGTATCTTAGCAGAAACTAACAAACTCACTTACCGGCAATCATTTGAGAATGAACGGCACCGCGACAATGAAATGTTTTTACTTAGAAGTTCGATTGCGATATTAACGCGACGGCTGCAATGTTGTTAAAGCAAAATTAATATAGAAAAATTAAAAAAATAACCCAGTATTGAAATTAAAAATATGTGAATGTGAGTATTGCAGTTAGTTATCATTGCTTATATCATTTTGACTAATCTCTATAAAATATGCAAAAAGATATTAATTGTAAATTTTAATATCAATATTTTATTGCAATTTTAATTTTTATTTCATCGATTTAGATTAAAATTTAAATAAGTAAGCTTTGTTTAATAAAAATTTATATTCTAAAAATATGAGCATTATAAAAGTTAGATTGTGAATAAGCTTCCAAAAATTCTCTCTAAGCAAAATTATAGTTTGGATTGAGCAATGGCATCGGAAAAAGTAAAATATTATTCATTGCATTTAAGTGTTAATATCTAGCTGGTGTTTAATATAAAATAACATTGGAAAGACACACTCAAGGAAGTAGATTTGAAGTACGAAAATGTTTATTGACTTATATAGTAGGCCGGCAATCACTGTATTCCGCCTATAAAAAACTTCTCAAACCCGTATCGTGTTACAGTGCTCCACTCTAGAGATATTAATCAATTAATTGAAAAAATACGTGGGACATATATGGAAAAAGAGAATAATAAGTATATTAAGAATTATTTTTGGTAGTGAAAAAAATACCTTTGGGTCATGGAAATCATACTCCTCGTATTCAATTAAGTTCAACTATTTTCATCTATCTGTTTATTTTAAATTCTGACTATATATTGTTGATAAGTTTGGTCCATAATGTACTGCTGACAATTTCTGAAGCAACAGTTTTTCTATAATTGATGCCAAGAGAGCAAAAGATGACGGTTGGGCTAATAATTATTTTTGAAGAAATGTTTGGACTTATTTAAGATACAGTGGTTCAGGAAAGAATCAGATCGCAGCGAAGTTCGTTAAGTGGATATCAATTTTTATTGTTTATAAACACACAATGATATTATGCACATTATTTTAAATTCAATAGAAATAAAATACAAAAATATTTATAAAACATACATTTTAAAACGTCATCGCCGATATTTAAGTTGATAAATCAACTTAAGCTGCGTTCTCACTGTAATGTGATCTTTTAAATTTCATAAAAAATGTTAAGCTTCATACCACTGTACTTTTTTTATTGCAATTAATCATTTTGTTTTGAAAATTTTTAATTTCACTTTCATTTTATTCATTTCTTCTTTATCTTCGATTATCAAGTCATATGGCCAACACTCGTATAGCTATGATCTCGTGCTGCAATCGCGCACGATCGGCGCAAGTCTGTCTATTCCCGAACTATTATTCATAACAAAGCACAGCGAATTAAATAAACAACAAAAATTAATTCAAATAACAACAACAACAAACAGTAATCTTCAATACACCAATAATAACAACTATAGGATTTGATTTATCGCAAAGAGTAAAAAATCAATACTACATTAATTCTCTTGTGATATGCGAGTATATCAGATTAGCTCAGAGACTTTTTTTTGAGCTTGCAGTCAGCTGTTATTATGTGCAGCGACTTATGTGCAACTTGTGATGAGGGGCAGATCTCCATTATCACTACGCTCTGATGACAAACAACAACAATTTAACATTCGTTAGCTTGAATCTTAAAAAAATGTTATCAATTTTTTATTGTTTATATATAAATCTATAGATTATAAATGAATAGTTTAGTTTTAAAATGACGTATCATGCTTAGTGAGACGAAATTGCTATCATCATACTACGCTTTGCAGTATTTAATAAAAAAAAATCAGTAAACAAAACAAAAACGGTTCTAAATTACCATTTTTTAATGGCCTTGTTTTTTTTTTGTTTTTTCAACGACCCAGCAAGAAATAATGTGTTTGAAATGTAAAATATAAGTAACATTTGGTAATGTTTTTGTTTATAATATGCTGAAAATGATGACTTTACATAATCAAATAGTATAACATAAATCAGTTAAATAAAAAATAAATTGCGTCATAATGCAAAAATAATCCGGTAAAACGAACTTAAAATATTACAAAAAAGCTCTCCCTACAGTTTTCACTAAATGGATTTATGGGATCAGTTCGGATATTATGGGCACTATATTAAAATTTTATTACAACACAAGATATTTGTGAGTGCTGTATATATTGTATATCCATTTGCTTGTCAATGTAATACTCATTAAATGAGTTGAATGAATTGAATTTTATGATAACACTTCATTAATTTAGGCAACTAGACTTAGTACATGATTGCAATATTTTGATCATGCCATGTAATTGAACTTGAAAGATAAAACTAGAACAAGCTGACAAGCTTTTTCTACTAATACGAATAGCCAATTTGAATTAAAAGTATTTATGGGGTTAACAATAAAAAAAATATAAAACCTTTATTATTTATATAGACGAATATTTCAATTAAAACTTAAAAACTGAATTCTTTGTTAATTCAGCAAACTAACTTCAATACATATATATCACATATATATAGATAGTAGATATAATAAAATCTATTTTGCTGATGAAAACTGAATTCATGGATTATAATAAAAGGTAATTTAAAATATTGTATGTCGTCTAAAAGTAATTCCCGATCTTAATTTGCTAGATTTTTTGTGTCTAACCTATAAATTAAGAATTATACCACAGAGTATTCTGTCTATTCCAATTCTTTAGGTGTTGGTGTAAGGTGTTCTCTTTTATTGAAAACACCTTATTAAGTATTAACCAAATGGATTAGTTATACTCTTAGCAATAACACAACACTCAGAATAAATTTGGAAAGATGATTATGTAGCTTATGTTACACCTGATTGTCGAATAATACTACAAAATTGAGGTAAATTTAAATTTTTAATTGAAATATAGATATCTTTGCTTGAATAATGATTCGGTTTCTTATCGAATTTTTTAAAATTAAATGATTTTTGTAGAGTTATTATTATATAGCATATATGGTAATTTACTTTGAACAGAGATAAAATTATGATTTTTGGATGTTATTCGTTTTATTGTTTATAATAGTATTTCTAATTTAATTCAGTTTGTTATTTCTAATAATTACTGTAGTTTTGCTTAACTATTTTTTTTTCTAAATCTGTTTATATAATAATATAGTAAAGTTAACTGCATTTAGCAATGATATGTCGTCGTATATGTGAAGATGAATATATATGTGACTTTAATAGTACAGAAATATATTCATTTAAAATTCTAAATAGAAGCTTCCATAACTATAACAAGCCACCTGCTGCTCTAACAAATATTAGTACCGGGTCATTTGTTATTTTTTTTTTATTGATGTGTGAATAACGTTCCGATAAGCAGTTGTAGAAAGTGACAAGCAGTCTTCACGTAAGCATAGTTCAGAATATATACATTTATGCGAATCTTATGTTTATATATACAACATTTATACATATATACACATACCTACATTATAAATTCATTATTAGACATAAATACGGATATTTAAATTGTGTGTATGTCAAGAAAACTGTTTCAAAAAAAAAAGTTATGAATGGGTGAAGGTGTTTTTAAGAAGCGAAGCGAAGCTAAGAGTATGGTGTTATTGTTGTTGTTATTGTTGTTACATTTTGCAATCGTCATTGTCGTTCTTGTTGTTGTTTTGATATTATTTACAGTATTCTTAGGCTAATTATTTTTTTTTGCTTTAAATGAATGTACATATTTTGTTTTTGTTATTTCTTTTATTTTTTTTAATAAACGTATTTCATTTGATTTTATTAATTTTGTTATTTTTAGGTTTGAAGGAAGAAAAATTTTTTTGTGTTCTGAATGCAGCAGCAGCTTTCGTGCTAAGCGGTCGTTTAATTTTAACATTGAAGCTTATTTGCTTTAAGAAACAATCATGGAAAAATTCGAAATACATTTTGCTCAACTTTTTTACTACACTCTTATTTTATGGATGTCTTTAGTCATAATGTTTTTGGATTTAACAAATGCCATAGTAAATCATTTGATTAAATTTGTGCCGCTCAGTTTGGTGAGACCAAGAAGCAGCAGCGATGAAGAAGCGCCGCCAGAAATAACGCTCGGTGCTATAAGCACGTATTTGTGTGTGTATTAGTTAGGAGTGCGTTTGTGCGAGATATAATTAAACTGTAATTAAATAGCAATTAAGTAATTTATAATAAAAAAGTATTGTACGCATAATAGAAATTTTATTTAAAATAAATACCCTGTGCGCTATATGAATATATAATAAAGATGTACTAAAAATGTCAACAAAACGTAAAAAAAAATTGAAAATACAAAGTCTATTATCTTATTAATTTTTGTTTTTTTTTGTTTTTCTTTTTTTTTTTTGTTTTTGTGTGCTATATAAATAATTCACTTATTTGTTTCAAGCAAATTCTTGTGAAATGAAAAAGCTGCTATGGTTAAGCTGAACATTGAACTTACCACGCCTCACTGCCTGGCCAAAATCGTGCAAGTGTCCCGTCCAGGCATTGACAACCGCTTTCAGCTAACAAATTAAAATATTTCATGGTATTTAATAAACGAAAAAAAAGAGACTAACTACGAAATTTCAAGATATATAAATAAAGTTACGCACATACAATACACACAGTACTGTTCAGTAAATTTGCAACCAACCAAAAAATTTCTAAGAA
>NC_051847.1:238355687-238361007 GCF_002237135.1 Teleopsis dalmanni | reverse complement strand
ATAATTATATAAAACTCATTATTATAAACATAGAAAACTATATAAATTCTCCGCAATTAAGACAATCGTCTTCACATATAACTAAATCGAAATATCACAAATATAAGTATAAAATGAGGTATTATTTATTAATCTTATACGTCAAATACAGTCTAAATAACTTCATCGAAATACTATAAAATGCATCTTCGAATATTATAAAGTTTCGCGACGATGTTCACTTATATAAATAATTATATAAAAATCATTATTATAAGCACAGAAATCTATATATATTCTTCGTAATTAAGACAGTACTCTTCGTGTATAACTAAATTGAAATATTATCAGAAAAATAAGTATAAAAAGAGGTATTTTCCAAAAATCTAATATATCTAAAATAGTGTAACGAGAATCTTCGAAATACGATCAAGTATATCTTCAGATATTAAAAAGTTTCACAACGTTGTTTACTTGTATAAATAATTATATAAAAATCATTATTATAACATAGAAATCTATATATATTCTTCGTAATTAAGACAGTACTCTTCGTGTATAACTAAATTGAAATATTATCAGAAAAATAAGTATAAAAAGAGGTATTTTCCAAAAATCTAATATATCTAAAATAGTGTAACGAGAATCTTCGAAATACGATCAAGTATATTTTCAGATATTAAAAAGTTTCACAACGTTGTTTACTTGTATAAATAATTATATAAAAATCATTATTATAAACACAGAAATCTATCTACATTCTCCGCAATTAAGACAGTACTCTCTGTGTATAACTAAATCGAAATATCATAAATATAAGTATAAAATGAGGTATTATTTATTAATCTTATACGTCAAATAAAATCTAAATAGTTTCTTCGAAATACGATCACGTATATTTCCAGATATTATTGAGTTTCGCGACGATGTTCACTTATATAAATAACTATATAAAAATCATTATTATAAACACAAAAATCTATATATATTCTTCGTAATTAAGACAGTACTCTTCGTGTATAACTAAATCGAAATATTATCAGAAAAATAAGTATAAAAAGAGGTATTTTCCAAAAATCTAATATATCTAAAATAGTGTAAGGAGAATCTTCGAAATACGATCAAGTATATCTTCAGATATTAAAAAGTTTCACAATGTTGTTTACTTGTATAAATAATTATATAAAAATCATTATTATAACATAGAAATCTATATACATTCTTCGCAATTAAGACAATCGACTTCACATATAACTAAATCGAAATATCACAAATATAAATATAAAATGAGGTATTATTTATTAATCTTATACGTCAAATACAGTCTAAATAACTTCATCGAAATACTATAAAATGCATCTTCGAATATTATAAAGTTTCGCGACGATGTTCACTTATATAAATAATTATATAAAAATCATTATTATAAACACAGAAATCTATATACATTCTTCGTAATTAAGACAGTACTCTCCGTGTATAACTAAATCGAAATATCATAAATATAAGTATAAAATGAGGTATTATTTATTAATCTTATACGTCAAATAAAATCTAAATAGTTTCTTCGAAATACGATCACGTATATCTCCAGATATTATTGAGTTTCGCGACGATGTTCACTTATATAAATAACTATATAAAAATCATTATTATAAACACAGAAATCTATATATATTCTTCGTAATTAAGAAAGTACTCTTCGTGTATAACTAAATCGAAATATTATCAGAAAAATAAGTATAAAAAGAGGTATTTTCTAAAAATCTAATATATCAAAAATAGGGTAAGGAGAATCTTCGAAATACGATCAAGTATATCTTCAGATATTAAAAAGTTTCACAACGTTGTTTACTTGTATAAATAATTATATAAAAATCATTATTATAAACACAGAAATCTATATACATTCTCCGCAATTAAGACAATCGTCTTTACATATAACTAAATCGAAATATCACAAATATAAATATAAAATGAGGTATTATTTATTAATCTTATACGTCAAATGCAGTCTACATAACTTCATCGAAATACTATCTAATGCATCTTCGAATATTATAAAGTTTTGCGACGATGTTCACTTATATAAATAATTATATAAAAATCGTTATTATAAACACAGAAATCTATATACATTCGTAATTATGACAGTACTCTCCGTGTATAACTAAATCGAAATATCATAAATATAAGTATAAAATGAGCTATTATTTATTAATCTTATACGTCAAATAAAATCTAAATAGTTTCTTCGAAACACGATCACGTATATCTCCAGATATTATTGAGTTTCGCGACGATGTTCACTTATATAAATAACTATATAAAAATCATTATTATAATCATAGACATCTATATACATTCTTCGTAATTAAGACAGTACTCTTCGTGTATAACTAAATCGAAATATTTTCAGAAAAATAAGTATAATAAGAGGTATTTTCTAAAAATCTAATATATCTAAAATAGTGTAAGGAGAATCTTCGAAATACGATCAAGTATATCTTCAGATATTAAAAAGTTTCACAACGTTGTTTACTTGTATAAATAATTATATAAAAATCATTATTATAAACACAGGAATCTATCTACATTCTCCGCAATTAAGACAATCGTCTTCACATATAACTAAATCGAAATATCATAAATATAAGTATAAAATGAGGTATTATTTATTAATCTTATACGTCAAATAAAATCTAAATAGTTTCTTCGAAATACGATCACGTATATTTCCAGATATTATTGAGTTTCGCGACGATGTTCACTTATATAAATAACTATATAAAAATCATTATTATAAACACAAAAATCTATATATATTCTTCGTAATTAAGACAGTACTCTTCGTGTATAACTAAATCGAAATATTTTCAGAAAAATAAGTATAATAAGAGGTATTTTCTAAAAATCTAATATATCTAAAATAGTGTAAGGAGAATCTTCGAAATACGATCAAGTATATCTTCAGATATTAAAAAGTTTCACAACGTTGTTTACTTGTATAAATAATTATATAAAAATCATTATTATAAACATAGGAATCTATCTACATTCTCCGCAATTAAGACAATCGTCTTCACATATAACTAAATTGAAATATCATAAATATAAGTATAAAATGAGGTATTATTTATTAATCTTATACGTCAAATAAAATCTAAATAGTTTCTTCGAAACACGATCACGTATATCTCCAGATATTATTGAGTTTCGCGACGATGTTCACTTATATAAATAACTATATAAAAATCATTATTATAATCATAGACATCTATATACATTCTTCGTAATTAAGACAGTACTCTTCGTGTATAACTAAATCGAAATATTATCAGAAAAATAAGTATAAAATGAGGTATTTTCTAAAAATCTAATATATCTAAAATAGTGTAAGGAGAATCTTCGAAATACGATCAAGTATATCTTCAGATATTAAAAAGTTTCACAACGTTGTTTACTTGTATAAATAATTATATAAAAATCATTATTACAACATAGAAATCTATATACATTCTCCGAAATTAAGCCAATCTTCTTCACATATAACAAAATCGAAATATCATAAATATAAGTATAATATAAGGTATTATTTATTAATCTTATACATCAAATAAAATCTAAATAGTTTCTTCGAAATACGATCACGTATATCTCCAGATATTATTGAGTTTCGCGACGATGTTCACTTATATAAATAACTATATAAAAATCATTATTATAAACACAGAAATCTATATATATTCTTCGTAATTAAGACAGTACTCTTCGTGTATAACTAAATCGAAATATTATCAGAAAAATAAGTATAAAAAGAGGTATTTTCTAAAAATCTAATATATCAAAAATAGTGTAAGGAGAATCTTCGAAATACGATCGAGTATATCTTCAGATATTAAAAAGTTTCACAACGTTGTTTACTTGTATAAATAATTATATAAAAATCATTATTATAACATAGAAATCTATATACATTCTCCGCAATTAAGACAATCGTCTTTACATATAACTAAATCGAAATATCACAAATATAAGTATAAAATGAGGTATTATTTATTAATCTTATACTTCAAATACAGTCTAAATAACTTCATCGAAATACTATAAAATGCATCTTCGAATATTATAAAGTTTCGCGACGATGTTCACTTATATAAATAATTATATAAAAATCATTATTATAAACACAGAAATCTATATACATTCTTCGTAATTAAGACAGTACTCTCCGTGTATAACTAAATCGAAATATCATAAATATAAGTATAAAATGAGGTATTATTTATTAATCTTATACGTCAAATAAAATCTAAATAGTTTCTTCGAAATACGATCACGTATATCTCCAGATATTATTGAGTTTCGCGACGATATTCACTTATATAAATAATTATATAAAAATCATTATTATAATCATAGACATCTATATACATTCTCCGTAATTAAGACAATCGTCTTCACATATAACTAAATCGAAATATCATAAATATAAGTATAAAATGAGGTATTATTTATTAATCTTATACGTCAAATAAAATCTAAATAGTTTCTTCGAAATACGATCACGTATATCTCCAGATATTATTGAGTTTCGCGACGATGTTCACTTACATATATAAACAACTATATAAAAATCATTATTATAATCATAGACATCTGTATACATTCTTCGTAATTAAGACAGTACTCTTCGTGTATAACTAAATCGAAATATTATCAGAAAAATAAGTATAAAAAGAGGTATTTTCTAAAAATCTAATAAATCAAAAATAGTGTAAGCAGAATCTTCAAAATACGATCGAGTATATCTTCAGATATTAAAAAGTTTCACAACGTTGTTTACTTGTATAAATAATTATATAAAAATCATTATTACAACATAGAAATCTATATACATTCTCCGCAATAAAGACAATCGTCTTCACATATAACTAAATCGAAATATCATATAAGTATAAGTATAAAATAAGGTATTATTTATTAATCTTATACGTCAAATAAAATCTAAATAGTTTCTTCGAAATACGATCACGTATATCTCCAGATATTATTGAGTTTCGCGACGATGTTCACTTATATAAATAACTATATAAAAATCATTATTATAAACACAGAAATCTATATATATTCTTCGTAATTAAGACAGTACTCTCCGTGTATAACTAAATCGAAATATCATAAATATAAGTATAAAATGAGGTATTAAAAATCTAATATATCTAAAATAGTGTAAGGAGAATCTTCGAAATACGATCAAGTATATCTTCAGATATTAAAAAGTTTCACAACGTTGTTTACTTGTATAAATAATTATATAAAAATCATTATTATAACATAG
>NC_051847.1:238341143-238355587 GCF_002237135.1 Teleopsis dalmanni | reverse complement strand
CAATACTTCTTACCACAACCTCCGGTATTTCTGCCCTCGGAATCGGTGATAATTCGTTATCCTCAGTTGCTACGATGTCTTTACCCGTCCTGCTCTTTTGAAGGTGAACAGGGATAGAGCTGAACCTGTACGCGATTCTACTGTTTGCCGCTCTTATAGTGTCTAACGATTAATCGTCGATCTTAATCGTTAGCAGCCTCTCATTCTTCATCTCCTTACTTTCATATATTCTCCACAAATGTTTGTGGAGTCCTTCATTCTGTGTTACCATCAGCTTCAGCAGTTTATCGTTTTCGAAGCCTGCTGCCCTAGTGAGATAAGCTGTCATAAGGTGAACACCGGGCATGTTTTCCCCGGTGCACGTGGTCAGCTGAGTACTTTCCCAATTTTTATGGTGTGGTATTACTTCACTGACCCAGTCAGCCGTTACTTTGCTCGCACAATTTACCAGTATAACACTTGATCAAAAGTGGATGCTTTCAAACTTGAGTTTCGCTTTCCAGCCCTTATACATTTCCTCCAATAAGAGGTCTTCTACTCTTTCTTGCTCTTCCTGGGTGAGAATGAATTCTGGGTACAGAGTAGGAAGAATTGCCTTGCATTCTTCTACTGAGTAGAAGAATCTTATACCCTTGGCAATGTTTGAGTAGCTGACTCCAGCACCTACTGTTCTCCTGGGCACAAAGGAGGGTACAGTAGTTTTTGCTGTACTAGCCACAGGTTTGGGTTGTGCCTTAGTGTCAACCCTGCTCCTCTTTGCAGTATTACCTTGCGTTGGACTTATCTTACCTCTTCGGGCTTTAAGCCCTTTTTGGGATACCACAGGTACCATTTGATACCTGCGCCACTCAGACCTGTTAATTTCCTTACATCACCGAAAGAGTTAGTTAGCCCTGATGTTTGTCCAGTACTGATCTAAGGTTGTGGGATGGCCTCCTAAGGTGCCGAAGCATCTTTAGAGCCCACAACTTTATAACCTTCCTTTTGTTTTTAACCTGCTGAAGTTGCAGTTATTGCTGAAATCGCTGGACCAAGTTTCGTTTCCTTTGATCCTTTGCCTTCCTTACGTTCTTGTAGTCTCCATGTAGCAGTTAAAGCCTGGCGTTCAGTATTTCGGATATGAGATTCCGCCTGGTTCGCCAGTTGAGTTGCAGCATGAGATCCTGCTAGTTTGTTTAATTAATTTAAATTCTCCATAAACACCCACGAGAGTGGGGGAAAGGCATGTCCGCCGTGTCATAGCCCCCTCTAACACGGTAAGCCCACAGTTACTCACTGAGGCGAGCAGTTATCAGTTAGATGCACGCTAGAATACAATCTGTTGACCCCGACTGCAAACATCAATCCGATGGACACGTGTTATTCTGGATTAGGGTGATATACAGTTTACTCTGACACCTTTACACTTACTTCACACTCACCCTTATACTTACATTAACTCTAACTACATTCACATCATATATATACACATAGAACACATAGAACATATATATGGAAACATATATATACCTTATCACAACATATACCCACAACATTAATTCATACATGCATATGGACTGCAGGACAACACGACTACTGGTAGTGCTTTGTTGCAATTATGAGCCAAACCGACATCGGATTTCCCGTCCACTGAGTTGTCAGCGGGTCCTGTCAGCAAGCTTGCCTGTAGCTAAACCCCTACACCACGTCAAGATGCCTACCACGTATTGGAAACGATAACACAGAAATAGAACACGTGAGGGGAAAACACGGTATGAGACAGAAAAATTAAAATGCTGAACTTTTATAAAAACCATGCTTTAATCATAATCTGCTGATTGATGTTTCAATTTTTATACACTGAAAGTTACAGAAAATTATGTGGACAGCAACTAAACCAGTACTTTAAAATTCAGCAAGAGGTAATAGAGAATGGCTCAGTGCGACATTTTGACAACAAGTTAAAACTAAAATATCAAAAAAGGAAATAATGCTACACCTTTATATTGCAAAGTTTACAAAACAGATAAAAAGACGAGGAAGAGCGAAAAATTAGTCCGAGAAGCCGAAGTTATGACAGCCAAAGGAAAACATAAAGTTTTCGATATTACTGTGAAGTTCTGCTCTGTACATTTATGAATGAAACCGAAAAGATTCGAAAAACCAAAACTAGATAAGATTAGGAATAAAGGCAGAGTTATACATCGGAACACGGAATTACAAACCTCAAATGAATACAGTTCAAAGTTGATATATAAAATTCAGCACAAGAAAGTCTGTGGGACAGATATGGTGAACTATCTGAAAATGAAAGAGTCCTTTTATATTCAAGCAAAGAGGAACAAAACATCCGCCCAAGTAAGGTTGTCTTTCTTATGAAAGTATGGAACTGGTACCCAAAAAGGCAATGAGCAGAGGCTGCTTGAGCTAGGCTATCACAGAAATTTTATTGTAAACGGAGCATTATTTATTTATTATAGCGGGCATCGCTCCTAGATGTAAGAACTAAAAGCGGAGCAAATATTGGAAGCGATCATTGCCGCGTCGAATAAACTTTAAATTAAAATTGGCAACCGTCAAAAAAAACGATAACAAAAGGCCGCGAAAAATCAACATAAACAAATGTAAAGACCCCCAACCAGTAATACAATTCACCTCAAACCTAAGAGCTGCCTACAAAGCCTCAAGAAGCACAAATAACGGCAACCAAAATGTAAACGATATTGAAAAGGCGACTTCAAACATATACAAAGAATGTACTTCAGAGATACTTGGATACACTTGTGTCAAGTAAGAACTAGCTGGCAACACTACGGCATATAAAAAATAAAAGAAAAAGAAGAGTACGAAAGAAGAAGTAGAAGAAAACAGTGTCAACAGTAATAGAAGTGTAGTGGTTGTTTATGAACAATGCGTGCAAATGAACGTGAAAATGAAAATTAAAAAAATAAAGCTAATACTTCTTAAATTTAAAAGGTTGTTTTATTGAACTAAAGTTAAACTGGAACGAAAATATCTCTAGCATACGGCGGGGTGATATTTTTTCGGAAATGGAATCAATCATAGTGGACTACGAAAATTGTGCACATTGAGACTCTGCTGGCAAGTTCTGTGAAAATTGTACACGTTGAGACTTCGCTGACGAGTTCTGCAAAAATTCTGCGCCTTGAGGCTCTGCTGGCAAGTTTCGCGAAATTAAGAAATCGTTTTGTGTTTTTTTTTTGTAATGCGCAACCACGATAATACGATAGTAACAAAGATTTTGTACCACAAAGAAGTGCTGCAACCACAGATCGACCGTAATCAAGTATCGAGTAAAATAGTGCAGCCTCCGTATAACCAAACATGTTGGTCATATCCGCAGATGATGGTGTCGTCACAAATAATGTCGTCACGAGAGGCACCGATGTAAACCAATATGCAACAAGTTTCAAATGGCATGTCTCCAGTTTGGCATATTCAAATATCAAGTACTAGCCAATTGAGTGGATACATAATGCCGCAAAATTTATACACACAAACGCAAAACATATTACCACACATGTGAATAGTTCACCATATATAGTACCTTCGTATATAGTACCTTGTCCATATATTACGCAACCAGCACCCTACGTTCCTTCAAATCAACTTCGCAACGTACGTGATGTAGTAAAATGATTTCCTGAATTTAATCTTGTATCAAAAATTTCGCCTAATGCCGTGCAGTATATTAAACGTGTTAAAAAGTTGAAAAATGCTTATGGTTGGAATGATAATATTTTGATTTTAATTGATCCAGCCAATATTGGGTGGATTCGTTGCAAGAAGTTTGTGTTACGTGGAAACAATTTGTAGATCGATTTGTAGATCGATCAGTACATTCTTTTATTTTAGGGTAGGCATAAAATGTCCATTCAAACTATTTAATATGCAGCAAATTATGAACCAGTTGTTCCAACAATGTTGGGTTGCTTATATGATGCTCACAATTGACCCATGACACAAAGGCGACGATATATCGCATAAGAGATGTCAAGCGAATTAAATTATCAATATTTTTCTTGTTCACTTTATTCACGTCATACACCTTATTTATGTATTTTTTTATTTATTTCCACTAGCAAATCTAGGTGACCATATCAAAATTCAAATTCTATAAGAGCACATTAGATGGATATATTAGTAATGACTAGACGTCTCCCTTGACTTCTTCCATTAGATATTTCTGTAAGTGCAATTAATTAAACGCACCGCAGACTCTTCTACTTTTCGTCATCTTTTATTTTATTCAATACAGATTTATTGTTAGTAAAGTGGTCAAGTCGATTTGTTACGACTTGAGGATTTGGAATCAGCATTACGTTCCTAGATTAGATTCTATACATAAGAAAGAACAAATCATGCAACAAATAATGCCTCTATAAACAGAATAGTATTGAAATTTAACAATTGAAAATAAAATTATAATTAATTAATAAATTCAATTATTCTACAGCTGGTTTATGATTTCGTCCTAATATAAACACAGCAAGTAAAATTGTTAATAAAAACTTTCATAGTAATAGTAACAAAACTCCAGAAAAATATGCGAACAAAAATGTCAAGTACGGTTTTGGATCAGTTGGTTAAGGTGCGCCGATTCTGAGCTTCACCTTTGGCATAACCCGAGTTAGAATCCTGGTATTTGCAGTCTCAAAAATAATTATTTATGAATAATTAAATACAAAACTCGAAACAGCTGTATGGTCAGCCAAAAATTCAATTAAATAAAATAATATAAAAAAAATAAAATTTATATAATTTAAAAAAAATAATGTAAAATAATATAATATAAAAAAAAAAAATCTCTTTATTTAGATTTTATTTTATATTTGATACATCATTTTCAATTTGTAGCAGTCATTCTTTTCTTTGAATAGTTTATTAAAAGTATTATCTTTTAAAAAAGTGTGATTTTTAACCTTATTCAATTCCAAATTAAAATTTTCATATATAGGCATTCATTAAATATATTTCTTTATATACATTCTTCTTTTTGCTAAACAAATGGGTTAAAATAAAATTTTTCATATTTCAAATTTTAAATCTAATTAATAAATTCCTTTTATTTCTTTGGATAATATACAATATCATGGAATGGCGTCTCTTTCATTTATGTTCATGAATATTATCTTTTGTGATCCGATGCGTTCACAGGTTCGATTTATGTATCAATTGCTCGTCATTCTAGTCTTCCAATTAATTTTTAAAAACTATTTTTAAGAAAATTTATTGCATACATCATTGCAGATCTTGGTTATAATTTGCGAAGTCACTAGAGAAAATCTGATAAAATTTATCCGACAAAATATGCTAAAAGTTGTCTAAATATAAGGATGCTGTATGATGACACCACAGCACACTTTGCTGGCGGAAGAGAAATGACAACACTACGAAGTTAATATGGTTAATGCAGCTCTGTACTAACTTGCTTAGGAGCTACGCTGAAAAATTTACCATTTTCTGATTGCATTTAGTCACTACAACGACGCGGTCGCCAACATCTTTACCGAGTTTTATTGCCTCTTCCGTAAGAATATACATTCATAGGAGCCTATTTCGTATGTCCATTAGCGCAGAGCATTCTAACAGCACATATGTGACCGACTTCTCAATCTCTTCACAGAATCTACAGTTTGCATCTGTATGTATACCCTGTCTTGTAAGATTGTGTTTTAGTCTACAGTGCCCTGTTGGGATTACTGTGATGTTTCTAAGTTTTTCATTTGATAGGTTTATACAATCCTGATATCTCTAATAGTTATAGGTACCAATAAGTGATTTAGATTATTTTAGTCCTAGTATATTATCCCAGTAATCCCTATTATTCTGGTTTTTCTTTATTTTTATAAGAGAAAGAAGCACAAAAAGATTCCAATACAGTGAGCTCCGGTGTGGTTGCTACTTTCCTGGTTAGTTTGTCCACGTATTCATTTCCGAATACGCCAGTATGTCTCGGTACCCAAAAAATCGACACCTGATTTGATTCGCCAAGCAGATTTAGCTTAACAAGGTAGTCTACCACCAGTCTTGGGGTCATCTCATCCGAGTTCAGTGCCTTGATCGCCGCTTGGGTATCTGTCAGTATTGCAATATTTTTACTCTGGTAATTCCGTTTAATATTGATAAGTACGCATTTTTAAATTGCGTAAATTTCTGCTTGGACGATGCTTGTATTTTTTCTCAGCGCTTACCAGCTTCTTGGCTGGTCCAACTATGCCCAGCTCGGCACCTTCCTTCGTAATAAAACTGAACTTAGGATTCATCGTGTTCCGAACGCTGCTTGGCAAGATTTTCGAACTTCTTTCCATTGAGCCAGCTATCCGTTGTATTTCCTTTATTCATTCCTAGAACTGCCCTTTCCGATTGGGACCTGATGTATATCGGCATAAATGATGTATATCGGTATATATGATGTATATCGGTATATGTGATGTATATCCCTTATATATATGCATGCCAGTCTTTAAGTGTTATTCTGTTGTCTGGATCCATTTTCCCAGATGAGTGCTCCATATGAGATGATAGGTCTGATGATCGCCGAATGGACCCATTGCAGTATTTTTGGTGTACAGCCCCAACTTTTGCCTGCTGTGGGTCTACAGGTCATAAGAGCCCTAGTGGCTTTCTTCGTGATCTCCTCAATGTGGTGTTTCCAGTTGAGTTTTTTGTCGAGATGTATGCCTTAGAACTTAACCGTTTTCTTGATTTCTACCTCAATTCCATCGATTCTGATAGATTTCAGATGTTTCAGATGTATTTCCAAACTTTCATCCACCAATTCATCCTTTTAGACCCGTACAAGTGCTTATTTCTACCTTTCTAGTTCGAACCATGGTGCTCATCCACCGTTCCAAAGTAGAGTTTATTCCTCTGTTTATTAGTGATCTCCTTATAACGTCATGTGAAGTATTGTCAAAGGCACCTTCTATGTCTAGAAATGTGCATAGTACTGTTTCCTTCTTCTTAATACTATTCCCTATTATGTTCATCAACTCAAACAATGCGGTTTCGGTGGATCTCCCCGCCCTGTAAGCATGTTTATTCCTGTAAGAGTTTATTCCTCTGTTTATTAGTAATCTCCTTATAACGTCATGTGAAGTATTGTCAAAGGCACCTTCTATGTCTAGAAATGTGCATAGTACTGTTTCCTTCTTCTTAATACTATTCCCTATTATGTTCATCAACTCAAACAATGCGGTTTCGGTGGATCTCCCCGCCCTGTAAGCATGTTGGCATGGATGTAATGGGGTAACAGATATTTTATTCCCTGTTGAATAAGTGCCGGAAGTATACCATCTATGCCAGGTGAATTAAATGGTTTAAAGATTCTCACCGCCTATTTGATCCTAGCGTCGTACGTATTTCCTTAGCAATATCCCAAGTTCCTTTATCTGCTGTTTGGCAAACTTCCTTATTGATATTCTCAGTTTCTTGTTTTTCCATGCTAGAGAATCCTGGGATGTAAGTCTCGCCAAGTAATTGAATCCGTGTACGTATTATTTTCTTTTTCAGATTGGTTGAAGAGAGTATTTTCTCTCTGGCCAATACTTTTCAGAGTCATCCGTAGTGTGTTCTATGCTGTTATAAAACATCCTGAAGCGTTCACTTTTTGCTCTCTAAATTTTCTTATTTTAGAGAAAAAGAGTGCTTCTATACTCGGTCCAGCACCTAGTTCGCTTCGATCGGTTGAATAGCCTTCGAGCCGTTGTTCTCAATATTGTTAGTTTATTGTTCCATCAAGGTACGTCCTTGTTTATTTTATTGAGCTTATTGGGCAACTACTTTCGTATGCATCAATAATGACATTGCTGAGATTTTCAACTATGGATTTCAGTTGGGTTTCATGCAAGATATTTCTCCCTATATCTAATTGACTTAGGTCAACTCTTAGGTTATTCTGGTATTTTTTCCAGTCTGTTTTCCTAGCTATTTTATTGACTTTGGGTGCTCCTTCAATGTCAAATCTTATAATACTGTAGTCTGACATCAATGGTTCATTAGAAACTAGTTACAAAGGTTTAGCGTATTCGCTATATTTATAATTTTTAATTTTTTTTTAATTATAAATTCTCATCATTTTTTCAAACGGTACTCACCCCGTTTGTTGGTGTCTCTGGTGGACTGTTACTAAATCCCTGGAGAGGAATTCTGAAAGACATAGAAAGTTAATATTTTTATTCAATACAATACAAGTTCTGGGGTTATCGCATATGAGATCCCATATTACCTGTGTGTATTTAGTGACTAGGCCACAAATCCGATATTTGAAAATCCATGACTCTTGGACCAGTATTACACTCAGATTGTTCCTGAATGTTGCTCTCACGATAACTACCGAGGCAGCTTTCGCATGGTGTAGATTTATTTGAGCTATTTTTACATTTTTCTATGACCAGATGTTATTTAGGACTTGGTTTTCTTCTCTGTCAGTGGGACATCATCGATATCCAATAGAGAGATTCGGTCCGAATCTTCTGTTTCCGTCAAGTTTAGCAGCGTCATGTCGAGGTCATCTATGTCCTCATTTTCATGAGATAGGATATTGATTTCCTCAACTTGTTCGCTCCTTATAGCCTCTGTTTCAATACTTCTTACCACAACCTCCGGTATTTCTGCCCTCGGAATCGGTGATAATTCGTTATCCTCAGTTGCTACGATGTCTTTACCCGTCCTGCTCTTTTGAAGGTGAACAGGGATAGAGCTGAACCTGTACGCGATTCTACTGTTTGCCGCTCTTATAGTGTCTAACGATTAATCGTCGATCTTAATCGTTAGCAGCCTCTCATTCTTCATCTCCTTACTTTCATATATTCTCCACAAATGTTTGTGGAGTCCTTCATTCTGTGTTACCATCAGCTTCAGCAGTTTATCGTTTTCGAAGCCTGCTGCCCTAGTGAGATAAGCTGTCATAAGGTGAACACCGGGCATGTTTTCCCCGGTGCACGTGGTCAGCTGAGTACTTTCCCAATTTTTATGGTGTGGTATTACTTCACTGACCCAGTCAGCCGTTACTTTGCTCGCACAATTTACCAGTATAACACTTGATCAAAAGTGGATGCTTTCAAACTTGAGTTTCGCTTTCCAGCCCTTATACATTTCCTCCAATAAGAGGTCTTCTACTCTTTCTTGCTCTTCCTGGGTGAGAATGAATTCTGGGTACAGAGTAGGAAGAATTGCCTTGCATTCTTCTACTGAGTAGAAGAATCTTATACCCTTGGCAATGTTTGAGTAGCTGACTCCAGCACCTACTGTTCTCCTGGGCACAAAGGAGGGTACAGTAGTTTTTGCTGTACTAGCCACAGGTTTGGGTTGTGCCTTAGTGTCAACCCTGCTCCTCTTTGCAGTATTACCTTGCGTTGGACTTATCTTACCTCTTCGGGCTTTAAGCCCTTTTTGGGATACCACAGGTACCATTTGATACCTGCGCCACTCAGACCTGTTAATTTCCTTACATCACCGAAAGAGTTAGTTAGCCCTGATGTTTGTCCAGTACTGATCTAAGGTTGTGGGATGGCCTCCTAAGGTGCCGAAGCATCTTTAGAGCCCACAACTTTATAACCTTCCTTTTGTTTTTAACCTGCTGAAGTTGCAGTTATTGCTGAAATCGCTGGACCAAGTTTCGTTTCCTTTGATCCTTTGCCTTCCTTACGTTCTTGTAGTCTCCATGTAGCAGTTAAAGCCTGGCGTTCAGTATTTCGGATATGAGATTCCGCCTGGTTCGCCAGTTGAGTTGCAGCATGAGATCCTGCTAGTTTGTTTAATTAATTTAAATTCTCCATAAACACCCACGAGAGTGGGGGAAAGGCATGTCCGCCGTGTCATAGCCCCCTCTAACACGGTAAGCCCACAGTTACTCACTGAGGCGAGCAGTTATCAGTTAGATGCACGCTAGAATACAATCTGTTGACCCCGACTGCAAACATCAATCCGATGGACACGTGTTATTCTGGATTAGGGTGATATACAGTTTACTCTGACACCTTTACACTTACTTCACACTCACCCTTATACTTACATTAACTCTAACTACATTCACATCATATATATACACATAGAACACATAGAACATATATATGGAAACATATATATACCTTATCACAACATATACCCACAACATTAATTCATACATGCATATGGACTGCAGGACAACACGACTACTGGTAGTGCTTTGTTGCAATTATGAGCCAAACCGACATCGGATTTCCCGTCCACTGAGTTGTCAGCGGGTCCTGTCAGCAAGCTTGCCTGTAGCTAAACCCCTACACCACGTCAAGATGCCTACCACGTATTGGAAACGATAACACAGAAATAGAACACGTGAGGGGAAAACACGGTATGAGACAGAAAAATTAAAATGCTGAACTTTTATAAAAACCATGCTTTAATCATAATCTGCTGATTGATGTTTCAATTTTTATACACTGAAAGTTACAGAAAATTATGTGGACAGCAACTAAACCAGTACTTTAAAATTCAGCAAGAGGTAATAGAGAATGGCTCAGTGCGACATTTTGACAACAAGTTAAAACTAAAATATCAAAAAAGGAAATAATGCTACACCTTTATATTGCAAAGTTTACAAAACAGATAAAAAGACGAGGAAGAGCGAAAAATTAGTCCGAGAAGCCGAAGTTATGACAGCCAAAGGAAAACATAAAGTTTTCGATATTACTGTGAAGTTCTGCTCTGTACATTTATGAATGAAACCGAAAAGATTCGAAAAACCAAAACTAGATAAGATTAGGAATAAAGGCAGAGTTATACATCGGAACACGGAATTACAAACCTCAAATGAATACAGTTCAAAGTTGATATATAAAATTCAGCACAAGAAAGTCTGTGGGACAGATATGGTGAACTATCTGAAAATGAAAGAGTCCTTTTATATTCAAGCAAAGAGGAACAAAACATCCGCCCAAGTAAGGTTGTCTTTCTTATGAAAGTATGGAACTGGTACCCAAAAAGGCAATGAGCAGAGGCTGCTTGAGCTAGGCTATCACAGAAATTTTATTGTAAACGGAGCATTATTTATTTATTATAGCGGGCATCGCTCCTAGATGTAAGAACTAAAAGCGGAGCAAATATTGGAAGCGATCATTGCCGCGTCGAATAAACTTTAAATTAAAATTGGCAACCGTCAAAAAAAACGATAACAAAAGGCCGCGAAAAATCAACATAAACAAATGTAAAGACCCCCAACCAGTAATACAATTCACCTCAAACCTAAGAGCTGCCTACAAAGCCTCAAGAAGCACAAATAACGGCAACCAAAATGTAAACGATATTGAAAAGGCGACTTCAAACATATACAAAGAATGTACTTCAGAGATACTTGGATACACTTGTGTCAAGTAAGAACTAGCTGGCAACACTACGGCATATAAAAAATAAAAGAAAAAGAAGAGTACGAAAGAAGAAGTAGAAGAAAACAGTGTCAACAGTAATAGAAGTGTAGTGGTTGTTTATGAACAATGCGTGCAAATGAACGTGAAAATGAAAATTAAAAAAATAAAGCTAATACTTCTTAAATTTAAAAGGTTGTTTTATTGAACTAAAGTTAAACTGGAACGAAAATATCTCTAGCATACGGCGGGGTGATATTTTTTCGGAAATGGAATCAATCATAGTGGACTACGAAAATTGTGCACATTGAGACTCTGCTGGCAAGTTCTGTGAAAATTGTACACGTTGAGACTTCGCTGACGAGTTCTGCAAAAATTCTGCGCCTTGAGGCTCTGCTGGCAAGTTTCGCGAAATTAAGAAATCGTTTTGTGTTTTTTTTTTGTAATGCGCAACCACGATAATACGATAGTAACAAAGATTTTGTACCACAAAGAAGTGCTGCAACCACAGATCGACCGTAATCAAGTATCGAGTAAAATAGTGCAGCCTCCGTATAACCAAACATGTTGGTTATATCCGCAGATGATGGTGTCGTCACAAATAATGTCGTCACGAGAGGCACCGATGTAAACCAATATGCAACAAGTTTCAAATGGCATGTCTCCAGTTTGGCATATTCAAATATCAAGTACTAGCCAATTGAGTGGATACATAATGCCGCAAAATTTATACACACAAACGCAAAACATATTACCACACATGTGAATAGTTCACCATATATAGTACCTTCGTATATAGTACCTTGTCCATATATTACGCAACCAGCACCCTACGTTCCTTCAAATCAACTTCGCAACGTACGTGATGTAGTAAAATGATTTCCTGAATTTAATCTTGTATCAAAAATTTCGCCTAATGCCGTGCAGTATATTAAACGTGTTAAAAAGTTGAAAAATGCTTATGGTTGGAATGATAATATTTTGATTTTAATTGATCCAACCAATATTGGGTGGATTCGTTGCAAGAAGTTTGTGTTACGTGGAAACAATTTGTAGATCGATTTTTAATCGATTTTTCATCCACGATAAACATGGCCGATACACATATCGAAATATCAAAAATCATAAGGCAGCATAATAAATCGCCGTATTATTATTAGTAAATGCTGGCATTAGGCATGAAAGCGAATGTGCCCGAAAACGATAAACGATACTGATTTGAAAAAGAAAATTTTGAATAATTGTATGCAATGCACATATTTGTTGGGTGATATAAATAAAACACTGTCTATACAACGATATAAATCCCGTAATGAATGTAAATTACAAAACAAATTCAAGTGTCAATAAAGCGAAATTCCCCATCCCAAAAGTTGAACTCCAATGTGCCTATATAATGAAAAAAAAAACTGTTCGATCGCATCAAGTGTTACAGTTGTTAGTTGGCCACCACTTAAAAGATTATTCAGAGCCACAAAAGAGAAGTCGATGTGGCAAGTGCACTGATTCGTGAATCATTTGCAATCAGAATTGGGCAGACAAAACCGCATACTGTAGTGCTAAAATCTTTGGAGGTGGCAAATACGTTTGCGAAGAAGAAATCGATATTGACATTGAAATAAAATAAAAAAAGCGAAAATTTGTATTTTAGCAGTCGATAATAAATTAATATGTTTTACTCGGTGAAGATGTGCTATGTCAGAACGATAAAATATTGATGATTGAAAACGGACAATCTTGAATCGACACGTATTTTCGATAAATGCAGCATCACATCTAAGTAATGATGCTCGTGGAAAACTTACAACTATTCTGACGGATTTTCAAGATATATTCTTAGAGACGGCCTCTGAACTTGGAAAGTGAACAGTAGCGATGAAAATTAAACTTAATATGAACACAATGATTCGCATGAAACCTTACCGTGTCTCATTCGCAAAGCATCCGACAGGTAATTCATACGTGAATTACTCGATAGCGCGATAATATGACAATCTGATTCTGCATTCGTCTCACCGATCGAACTGGTTAAAAAGAAAAACAGAGAACATCGTTTCCATGTTGACTACCGTTGTTTAAATAAAATAACCACGAAGATACCCATCATGAAGGAACAGTTTACGCAGCTGGCAGGTTATTGTTATTTCATCAGGCTCGATTTAAGAATAGGTTACCATCAAATTGAAACGGTCGAAGAATCAAAGAAATACACTGCCTTCGTCACCACCGATGGTCATTACGAATTTAATAGAATGCCACTCGGATTGGTGAATGCTCCAGCTATGTTCCAATCAGTGATGAACAGAATAATCGCAAAGATGTCTCCTGCCAACGTTATTTTACCAAGTACAACGATTGAAGAGGGTTTAAAACGCTTACGTAAGTGCCTTTTTATATTACGCGATTGCAAGCTGACGGTACGTTACAGCCGATAATGTTCTGAGCCGAAAAATAGATATCACAGTTACGATCTCGAAGCTTTTGCTGTGAACTATAGAACGGTTCCGAACGTATTTGTTAGGAAAGAAATTTCGATTGGTCACAGATTGGTCAGCAATCGCCAAGGTTCGTATCAATAAAGAGTTAAAGTTAAAGATTGCATGTTGGTGAAAAATTCGACTCTGAAGCAGTGTATCGATCGGGTAGCCGTTTAGCTCACGTTGACATGTTAAGTAGTACTCCAGAGCAGACGCCAAAGAAACTTGAAATGGCAGGCGTTATTATGAAAGTTACGACCGATATAAGCAATTGGTTGTACGCCATGTAGATTCAGGATGAAAACCTTCACAAAATAATATCGATCGTCAAATCTCACAACGAAGTCGTGTTACGGAAAGAGTACTGCTTACAAAAACACCGGTTATATCAACGAGAAACAGATGGCCTAAAATTTGTCGTTCCAAAATACGTACGCTGGCATATTGTTTATCTATGTTATTTATATTGTGTCCATCCAAACCAATACCTTTCCTTTTAATCAAAGCAAAAAAAAACTGTTATGTGTTGGCTGTATTAGAATCTTTTACTGAATATTTGGTGGGTAAGGCGGTCCGAGAAACGAAAACGTCGCATGTAATCCAGGTCATAAACGATTTAAAT
>NC_051847.1:238333528-238341043 GCF_002237135.1 Teleopsis dalmanni | reverse complement strand
TTCGATGAAAATTTAATAAAATTATAAATAGTTATTACGGATATGCATTTAAGTTTTAGCAAAACGGAGAATACATAAGAAAATTTTCACAAAATAATAATTTGGTAATAATTTCTTATTACACACTATCTGAGATAGTTTGGACATTACGTATGTGTATTTGCGATTCTAAGTCATTATAATACGTTCAGGGATTTATTTTCATATTTGTTCATGGATTGATTTATACTGTGAGTCTCAATCCAATACATAATCTCATGTATCCATGAGAAAGGTTTTATGGTATGTATTAGTTAATGTATTATGATACATAGAGTACTATGTCTAAACTAAAAATGGGGAAAAAACAAACCAGCGGAAAATGTCGCAAGGACCAAAAACTGGAGTTATTAATCTAGTGTTAAAAATAATTCTTGTAGATGATATGCCAATAACTAATAAAGCTCATTGTTGCCGAAAATTGCGAATAATTTAAAAACCTTTGTCTGGCAATCATGACAAACAGCTGACTTGGAGACTTCGAAATTTTTAGTAACATTTCCGTTTTTCATTTTCTCTTTTCTTGTTTGTGATTGCTAGACAAAGGTAAGTAAATTTTAGTTTAATTTTTCAATCGTAATATTTTACTGTAATCATTAATTATGTTACAGATTTTTTAAGCGCAAAATAAAGAGTGCTATTTAAAATTGTCAAAGGTGCATTTATATACTTATTTTTTACAACAAGAAATTCTTAAAAAATCTTTCAAAGATGGAAAATGATAATGACGTGGAGCTGCCTCTTCAAAAAGGTTTAACATCAGCAGCCATACTTGAAGTTGGAGATGCAGATGGTGATGATAAAATCTCACACAAACACAATGAGGATGATGGTCAACATAGTAGACAACAGCAGCAGCCCAGCGCCAACATTACTCGAATAAAACAACTTAAGTTGCAACAGCTAGAAGAGTCGTTGCAGATTAGGGAGAGCTATTTGCGGGAAAAATTTAAAATCCTCACTGCAGATAGTGACGACGAGGGTATCGTGGAATCACATTTGCCTGAAGTTGGGCCTCAGCTGAATGCACATCAAGCCGTAGCTGATGAACACTTTTCGCCACATGGCCAACCTCATCTACAGAGTACACCAAGGTTAGTAAATAATCCATCTCTTTATACCTTACAGATCGCTCCCACGCTTACGTCGTCTCAGCTAGCAGCGCGTCAATGCATACCGAGAGATTTGCCTACGTTCCGCGGCGATCCAGAAGAATGGCACATTTTTATAAGTGCGTACGAGCAAACTAAGCAAATCGCAGGTTTCTCCGATTATGAATGTCTAATGCGCTTACAGAGGTGCCTCATTGGTAAAGCGCGCGATGTAGTACGCAATATGTTGGTGTTGCCTAATATGGTTGGAGAAATAATAAACACTCTTCGTATGTATTTTGGACGACCAGAAATAATTCTAAATAAGTTAATTGAGAAAATGCGTCAGTTACCGCCTCCAAGGGGTAGGCTGGGCGATTTAATTGACTTTGCAGTCAACATTAATAATGTAGTTGCAACAATTGAGGCATGTAAGCTCAATAGTTATTTTAATAATCCACTCTTATTACATGAGTTAATAAGTAAATTAACTGAAGATATGAAGCTCAAATGGGCACTACATTCAGCATCAATAGCCGAACCTACACTTCGCGATTTTTCAGCGTGGCTCTCATCTTTAGCAAATGCGGCAAGTAGAGTAGCTACACCTTCTTTTTTAGATAAACCACTAAAAAAGGAAGGACGAGTGCACGTACATCAGACAGCTGAAATGACAACCACGGCAGTTAGGTGTTACATCTGTGGCGGCGGACATAAAATAATGGAATGTGAAATATTCAAGAACGAGCCTACTAATCAACGCTGGCGCATTGTCAAGGAAAAGAAGCTGTGCCGACAATGCTTAGGCGAGCATAGGCGTCGCTGTTTCAATAATAAAGTGTGTGGCATTGATGGCTGCAATGCACGACACCACCCCATGCTGCATTCTCGGATAGACCAATCTACGCCAGCAATATCTTTTACAGCTAACAATGTTTCATCGGATGTAGTAGAACAAATAAGTTTAAGTCCATACTCAAACAAAGCGTTACTCAACAACCATAATTCATCAGTGAATAAAAACTGGTCATATTGCCGAATTCTTCCAGTTACTTTATATGGCACCAAAAGGACTATTAACACATATGCATTGATGGACGATGGGTCAACACTAACGCTTATTGAAGCAAGTCTAGCCGATGAATTGGGAAACGATGGTATCCAGGATGCGCTATGCATTAATTGGACAGGTAATATCAGTCGACAGGAAAATAACTCAAAAAGGCTCAACTTACAAATTTCTGCCAATGCTCCTCAAGCTAAAAAATTTCCATTGAAAAATGTCCGCACAATAAGCAACTTACGCATGTCAGCAGAATCTTTTGCAGCTGATAAAATAAAACAATGGTATCCGCATTTAGATGGCTTGCCTCTAGCAAGTTATACAAATGCTGTCCCCATGCTGATTATCGGCGTAAATAATCCAAACTTAATTTCAGCACTTAAGGTGAGGGAGGGTGGCTGGCAAGAACCCGTGGCGGTGAAAACACGTCTTGGTTGGACAGTTTTTGGTAGTGGTGAATTAAACCACCGTAACAACTTAAACCTACACAAATGTAGCTGTGGACAAGAAGCTGATAGGGAGCTTCATGAGTTAGTAAAGACATTTATAGTAAACGAGAATGTCGCGGTGGCTACCCCAAAAGCAGAATTACTTTCAGTTGAGGATCAGCGAGCAGAGGAAATAATGCGCAAGTGCCAGTTACGCGGAAACCGCTACGTTGTCAATTTGCCATGGAACACCGATACGGTCGAATTGCCAAATAGCTTGCCGATGGCATTACGTCGAGCGGAGTGCTTACGTCGAAAAATGCATGGGGACCCTGAATTGTGTCAAAAGCTAAAGGAACAAATCACTACTTTAGTCAGCAAGGGCTACGCAACTGAGTTGCCACCAGAAGCAATTAACGAGCGAGGTGGAAAGATTTGGTATTTACCAATTTTTATTGTGCGCAATCTACTTAAACCGAAAAAGCATAGATTAGTTTGGGATGCTGCAGCCAAAGCTGAAGGAGTGTCATTAAACGATTTTTTGCTGAAGGGTCCGGATATGCTGCGACCACTTATAAACATATTATTAAATTTTCGTATAGGAAGAATAGCTGTCTGTGGTGATATTGCTGAAATGTTTCATCGAATTCTAGTACAAGAAGCAGATACTGATGCTCAGAGATTTCTATGGTTCAGCGAGACATTTAAAAATATTTGCGTTTATAAATTAAATGTAGTTAGCTTTGGTGCGCGATGTTCACCATATATAGCGCATTTTATTCGAAACCTGAACGCAGAAAGATTTATAGCTGAAAATCCTAGAGCAGTGTACGCTATTAAAAACAATCATTACGTGGATGACTTTATAGATTCAACAAATTCCATTGAACAAGCAATAGCATTAGCCGAGGCAGTTCGCAACATACATGAACAAGGTGGTTTCCATATGAGAAGCTGGACAAGTAATGCACCAGAAGTTTTAGCTGCGTTAAACGAAAATGGTGAACAGACGGGTAAGTCGTTTGATAATAATATCGACACACTTCCAATCGAAAAAATTCTCGGCATGTATTGGGACCCGAAGTCAGATTGCTTTAAATATGTTTTAAAATTCGTTCGTTTACGTCGTAATGTTTTTGCAGATGAAATTGTACCCACTAAAAGAGAAGTACTTCAAATTTTAATGTCCATTTTTGATCCATTGGGACTGGCAGCTTGCCTCACATCATATTTAAAAATACTTATTCAGGATATTTGGAGAAGCGGAATCGACTGGGATCAACCACTGGTACCCGATCTTATGGGCAAGTGGTTAGCTTGGGTTGCCTGCATGCCTATTTTTGCTAATATTTCTGTACCCCGTTGTTATTCACCATACATAACAGAAAGTTCATGTGATGTACAAATTCATACATTCGTAGATGCGAGTGAGTTTGCTTATGCAGCTGTATCATACTTCCGCATTAAAGATAAATATGGAGTAAGTACGAGGATCGTAGCAGCAAAAACCAAAGTCGCTCCAATGCGACCAATGTCTATTCCAAGAATGGAGCTACAAGCTGCTGTAATTGGCACACGACTTATGAATACAATATGTAAAGTACACACATTTGATATTAAAAAGCGTTTCATTTGGAGCGATTCCAAAACGGTGCTAAAGTGGTTGCGTGGTGATCCACGTCAATTTCAACAATTCGTAATGTTTCGCATTGCAGAAATTCAAGAAGCATCAACCGTCGAAGAGTGGAGATGGGTACCCACGAAATTAAATACTGCAGACAGTGCAACGAAAACAAAACAAAGTCCCGAATATGTGCAGCGTTGGGTCGAAGGACCAGAATTTTTGCTACAAGACGAGGATAAATGGCCAACTGAGGTGGACTTAGGTCTGATGGAGACCAGTGAAACTCGTGCAAAATTTTTATATCATCGCGAGACACAACCATGTTTCAATTATGAATATTTTTCATCCTGGATCAAGTTGTATCGTGCCGTTGCAAATTGGCTACTCTACATTGGGAAACTAAAGGCTCGTTGTGGCGGTTTCAATGCTACAAACGTTATTTTGACTGTTCAACATATTGAGCGCGCGAAGCTCTTAATATACAAAAGCGTGCAACAGGAACTACTTGAAGATTGGTCGACACTGAAAATGGGGAGAATAATAGAAAGGAACAGACCGTTATATAGGTTGCAGGTGTATATGGATAACAATGAGCTCATAAGAGTAAAAAACAGAGCGAGTAACTTTACGAATGAGTGTAAACCTCAAACTGATTTTATTTTCTTACCGCCAAAACATAGAGTATCGTACCTTATATGTGCGCACTATCATGAACGATTTTATCACATCCAACATGAAACTGCTTTAAATGAGGTCAGACAATTGTATTTCATACCAAAATTGAGACCATTATTCAAATCGATGCGACGAAACTGCAACGTATGTAAAATTTCATCGGCAATACCTCAAGCGCCGCAAATGGCCTTACTTCCCCCAGCACGACTAGCAGCTTTTCAACGTCCATTTACTCATGTGGGTATTGATTATTTTGGACCAATGGTGGTTATTGAGAATCGCAAAGCACTGAAAAGGTGGGGTGTTATAATAACTTGTTTGACTATCAGAGCCGTTCACATCGAAATCGCCCATAGTCTTAGTACTGACTCATGCCTAATGTGTTTAAGAAATTTCATTGCCAGACGAGGAGAACCTATCACCATCTACAGCGATAATGCAACGAATTTTCACGGTGTCGAGAACGTTTTAAGAAAGGAGTTAAAGAACATTGATTCCTCGGTTATGCAACACAAGCTAGCTCATCAAGGAATAGACTGGAAATTTAATCCACCGGCAGCACCACATATGGGAGGAGCGTGGGAGCGACTGATAAGAACAATTAAGACAGTGCTGTATCAAATTTCGCCATCTCAACGTTTTACGGATGAAAGTTTACGTACTGCATTACTTGAAGTTGAAATGATCATCAACTCGCGTCCTTTAACCTACGTGTCACTCGATAGTGAAGATGAGGATCCAATAACTCCAAACCATTTCTTGTTGGGGAGCGCTAATGGTTTGAAACCATTTTGTGATGCTAAGAGAATCGATCCAAAGATGTGCCTGCTACAATCTGAGATGTTTGCAAATCAATTTTGGCGACGATGGGTGCGTGAGATACTTCCGACATTAACGCGTCGCGGCAAATGGTTCAATAAAGTGAAACCCATTACGGTAGGAGACGTTGTGCTGATAGTTGATGAAACGGCTAAGAGAAATACTTGGGTAAAAGGCATAGTTATCGAGACAACTGTAGCGAAAGACGGCCAAGTAAGACGAGCTAAGGTCAAAACAACAAAAGGCTTTTTGGAGCGCCCTGCCGTCAAGCTGGCCATTCTGGATATCGGCAAAGTTGACGCAAACGACATTGGGGTCGCCTGCGGGGAGGAGAATGTTGCCGAAAATTGCGAATAATTTAAAAACCTTTGTCTGGCAATCATGACAAACAGCTGATTTGGAGACTTCGAAATTTTTAGTAACATTTCCGTTTTTCATTTTCTCTCTTTTCTTGTTTGTGATTGCTAGACAAAGGTAAGTAAATTTTAGTTTAATTTTTCAATCGTAATATTTTACTGTAATCATTAATTATGTTACAGATTTTTTAAGCGCAAAATAAAGAGTGCTATTTAAAATTGTCAAAGGTGCATTTATATACTTATTTTTTACAACACTCATGTTGTAGTATTTGCATAAAAATGGCATAAAGCTTTCAAAATAGCTCAAAATAAATGTTGAAAATTATATTAAATCTATCATATGAAAAAAATACACGACCAATATTCAATTTTTTTTTTTTTTTGTTAGATAAACGACCTAAGCCCAGTAACAAATAAGAACACTAGAAATATTATGTGAAATAAACTCTTTGTCGCCTATACTCTGCTTTTCAAGTAGCAATTAGCTATATTTATAACATGACAGCATTGAATATTCAAAGATTTTGGCAATTTGTTAAATTCAACTTAAGTAACGCTTACAATTCTATTAGATGACTGTGTGCCCTAGACTATAAACAATTTTCCTATTCCGAAACGCGGTTTAAGAAAGTATTTAGTTTCTTCTTAACATGTTGGGTTAATATGGAAGCAACACACCAAGGCCAGAAAGGACCCAAAATTTTAGGTCTGTTTAAAAACTAAATTAATTACTTTATTTACGAAATTCGGATTTGGAGACTGTGAACCGCTTCTGTATAGTTAAACTACAGCGTTCCCAATCTGTTAGACTAATTCCCTACGTGTCATGTTATATATGTAATAAAAATAAATGCACCAAAAGAAATTTGTAGATATTATGAAAGATATTTTAAGCAACAAACTGTTTATGTAAATGCGTTAGAAATTTGGCCTTTAGATACGAGTACTGAAACTATCCAGCTAATAAGACTCTTCACTCTAGACTTACTCTTCAGGCGATAATTAGTTATTGGAAAATAGTTTAAAAATAAGTTTATCTGGAGCTATAATTTTTATATGTTGTCTTATTTCCGCATTGAAAAAAAGTGAACTTAAAGCATTAAAAAGTTTGGAAATTGGGATTAACATGAAATAGTGCCTCCAAACAGATCTTTAAAAAAAATTGATGATTGGTACATAAAAAGTAACGTTCAAAATTGTGCTCAGTATTACGGGAGGATATAGTATACAAATTTCTCCTAAGAACAATAAAAATAAGATAATAGATAAGATGGAGAATATTTATTTTCTGACCTTTTTTAGTGTTAAAAAATTGTAGTCTTTCTTAGAATTTGTTTATTTTTGACAGCACATCTTAGTTATATATTCGTTATTTTCATATATTTTTCCAGTAGTAATGCGTGTGTTATATATATAT
>NC_051847.1:238318239-238333428 GCF_002237135.1 Teleopsis dalmanni | reverse complement strand
ACACAACGTACAACGTAATTTTACCACTTTATCCTTATACAGGATAACAGTACCGATCCTTAAAGAAAGAGATGTGAATTTAAAGACGGCTGGACCTAATACAAATATACTTAAGAAACATTAAAATTGAAAATTACACATTTGAAGCCAATAACGTTGTATATTGGAGAAACAATTTGAAAGAAGCTTTGGCCAAAACTGGATTTTAATAGCTAAAAACGTCCATTACAAATTTATGAATAATAGTCGGTAAAAGTCTACAAGATTTCAACTATATTGTATTCTGGCATTTAAAAGCTTTTTAGAAAACAAAATATTTATATATATGCTTAATTTCTCACAGAATGAACATACATACATATAATATATAGATATATATTTCTATATTTCTTGAATATAGAGTATCAGCCACAAAGGCATCGTGCACTGCGATCTAGCCGGATTCGAGTGTTTCTCCAAATCCCATTTTGTAAATGAAAGACAACATAGAGCCTATGTTTCACAGTCTTGGATTCTTATCATCCATGAAATATCCTCCTAGGTGTTTCTTCCGTTTGTGCATCAGTGCCGAACACATGGTACGCAGTTTCTCTCTCTTCTCTACAATATCTATAGTCTAAATTGGATTCAATTCCTAACTTCCTAACTGAGATTGAATTCCTGATTTCTATATAAATATTTTTTTTCAATCTGCAGTGACCGGTTAATAATCCCGCAATAATTCTTAGGTTATTTTTTGATTATGCTATGCAATCTTTGAAACGTTTTAGGTTGTAAGTCTAAATAGTATATATGTATATATATGTATATATAAAGTTAATTTCGAATAGAATATACGACACTACATAATAAGCTTCTACAATAGCTATATACTATTACATATTTTTCCTTTTTTTCCTGGAAAATATTTTAAGCTTTACTACAGCTTATTTACAGCCTATTTTGCATAAAAATATTTACTCACTTTTACAAAAGACATTATGCTTAAAGAAATCGAGTTCATAGGCATTCAAATCTCTGAATGAATTTCTAAAACATTTAAAACAAAAAAAAAATAAAACAAAAACCGCACAAATCGTATGGAAAGAGAAAATGCAATGACCTCAATTTAACCCATTTTTTTCGCAAGAAAAGAAAATCATAAAATGCAAAGGAAAATGTGTAAATCGGTAGATAAAATAAAGTAAAAAAAATATGTGCATGTAATAGCAATGCAAATACAATAAAGAAATGAAATTCAAAAATTACTAAATATAAAATTAGTGACATCTAAAAAGAAAAAAATAGGAATTTATTTACTTACATTCGTTATTATTGTATTATTCGCATACAAATTTTGTTGATATTTATGTTTTTGTTGTTGTTGTTGCTGCTGCTGCTGTATAGTTGATTTCATTATTTTGTTCCTGCACACACATGGATTTTGTTCAAAACAATACAGCAGCCACCCACGTTTGTGTGTGTATCGCTTTCGTCCTTGTTCCGCCTAACACAATATCAAATAGCACAGCTACGAGAAGTAAGCGAACAATGTTTGCTTGATTTTTTATGCATGGGGTGTTGGGCTTACACTGTTTTACGTTGTTCCACGTTAATAAATTTATGCAGAATGGGTAAGGGTAGTTTTGTTTTTCAGTTTTTCTCTTTACTTTTTTGCATAGGAATTTTTAATGTTAAGCACACAAAAAATACTTCAAAATTTAAAGGTTTTTACACTGAAATAACATTGAATTTTTGAGTAAGAATTAATAATCATATACGTAAAAATATTTTAATTGCTTATTAAATCAAATATAAATACAAAAAAAAACTCAAAGTTCATTAGCTAATAAGCACAAATTATACACATAAATACGCACGTATACAAAGTAATAAAATCCACAAAAATTATTTCATTAAATGATGTGTATTTTTTTATTGCAATTACATTAATACAAATTTATAATATCGTTTGTTTTTAAAATTTGTAGATAATTTTAATAAAGGGTGTTATAAAATATCTTCATTTTCATGTATACATGTAGGCAAGCACCCAAGCACATTCCTCTACCCCTCTTCGCAAAAAAAAAAAGAATTCTACTTAACACACAATGTAATCTATGTTTAAACACTTAAAATTGACACACACATGTTTTGCTTTTATAGCAAAGTGTTTAATATAATTCGACGCGAATTTTCAATAAAATTTTCTTAATGAAAACTTAACGCAAAATCATTAAATTCCATTTTTCTTAATTACTGCATAAAATCAGTAGCCGTCGTGCGTAACACGTCCGTCACACCCCAATGTCAATTTTATTTTGACATTAGATAAAATCAGTAGGTTATCTTCGTGTATGCAACGAATGAATTGGGCTCTACTTACACAATAAAAGTTCAAAAAAGGCACAGTATTCGTGTAATGTCAAACACACGTCAAACACATGTCAAACATGGAACAATTTAAATAAAAAGTTATATCTTGCCGAAATTTTTAAGTTATTTGCTTACAATGACATACATATGTAATTAAAGGGATGATAATTTGTTTAATAGTTATAAATATATATTCAATTTCTACAACTAGTCTAAAACGAGTACATTTTTATGAAAATCAAATATTATATACATATTTAATCTAGTAGAATTCTCTTTAATATTACATTTATTCATAATTTGTATTTGTATAACGAAGAAATTTATTTTTCATAAAAAATATATATATATTAGGTCTGTTCCGAGAGCAGACCTAATGTTTTAAATAACATTAGGGGTATTCAGGCAACTGATTAGTTGCTTAGTAGTTGATTACAACAAAAATTTGCACACAAAAATGAAACTAAGCAGGGAATCAACTATTGCGGAGATTCTCAGATTAGTGAAAATTTGATTATTAGTGCTGCCAGTACCAAGTGTCGGCGCTATGAGCATAGGGTGTCTCAAAAAGATAATTAAAATATAATAACATAAATTAATAAAAAAAATTCAGTAAAACTATAATTTTTAAAAGGAAAAAATAATTAAAAAATATAAAATTGAATATTCCACTTTTTGATATATGACACGTTTGCAATTTTAGTTATATGATAAATTTAAATGATATTAAAATTTACGAATATTTGAGTATTTCACTGTAAACATATGTATGTTTCGCTTTTCCTGTTGATACGAGTGCTGCCAAGACATTTATACACAATAAAATAATCAGATTGCTCGTTTTGGGTCGTTCACACAACAGATTATCATCAAAATGCTAATTATTTTTTTATATGAGGTTTTTTAATCTGCCAAGCAACTAATCTGTTGCCTGAATAGCCCCAATATTTCTTTTTAATTTGCTTGAGACAGTACGGCAATGTTTTGTGGGTTCCTTTTTACTTTTTTTTGTTGCTGTGAATATTAGTTTTGAGTCCCTACTTTGTAACTGTCAGCTGATCGAACAGTGGATTGTAAATTATTAAATATTTTATTTTGATTTGTTTTATTTAATAAAATTTTGTGCAAAGGAACTACGGACTTGAACGTATACGACTGGTCGCGCTCCTGGACACTTTGCCAAAATAAAGTATTTCTTTTAAATTATTTTTAGTGTTAAATTTGCGGTAGTGAATTAGTCACTTTATTCGGTGGTTAATTTATTCTTTTTGTTTGTGGATCCTGTTTCTTTAAGGTCTAAATGAAATTGAAAGCTATATTTTATCAAAGCTTTAAAGCTTTGCTTATAATATTAAGCCCTAAACACACAAGCCTTTTAGTAGCTTAAACAGTATCCCAGCAGTAAACTGCAATAGACATCCCAGTAGTAAATAAAACCTGAGTAAGTACAATAGTAATTATAAGTAGTTATAATGGAAAATTCAGGTAAAAATGTGACTGAGGATGAGGTAACTAATGCGAATACAATTAAATCGCATAGAACACCAGGCGATAAAAATGGTCAAGTTGGAAATAAGGGTAATACTTGCGTCTCAAATGCAGCTTGTATAGCAATTAATTTACCAGAAACGACGACAACAATACTAAATAAAGGGATTACAGATAGAAGGTTCAGACACTTGTTGGTATCATGAATAGCCAGCAACATATAAACCAGACAATGAAAGACTTAGTGGCCAATATATTACAGGAGCTGAAAAATGAGATTGCTAAATGCAGAAGCCCAGTTTTGTCAAGGACAACAGTCGATGTGTAGACCCAATGTGGTAATAATGAAGTAAAGAAGCGCCTTTACTTCATTATTAAATGTCTGCACCTAGTAGTATGCCAACAGTCAGCATAACGAAGAGTGAATCGCAGCCGAAAACAAATGAGACACTTAAAGCAGCATCAACTAAAGTCACTCGAAACAGGAGCAAAGAAGCACCTGCCAAAGTAAGAGAGAAGCGCACACGTCCAGAAGCGATAATTGTCCATAAAAATGGTAAAGCAAGCTATGCCGATATGCTTAAGATGTTAAAGTCGAACTCTGAATTGGCAGAATTGGGTTCAACTGTAAATAAAATTCGAACAACTACGAAAGGTGAACTTGTATTGACTCTTAAGTGCGGACCTGAAGTGGATGCAAACAAGCATAAAGGTAACATTGCAGAATCGCTCCATGATTTCGCTGATATACATATATTAAGCCAGCAAACCACAATTGAAAGTCATGACCTAGACGAGACGACAACAGTTTCAGATGTTTGTACGGCCATTGGAAACCAATTTCCTAATATTGAAAGTATGAAGCCAGAAGTGGTAAAAGTAATTCGCACTTCATGGTATGGGACACACAATGCGAGAATCGTTCTACCCACACGCGACGCTAAAATTCTAATTAATGTTGGACACATTCGGATTGGCTGGGTAGTATGTAGAATTAGAGACTACCTACAACCAATTCGATGCTATAAATGTCTAGAATATGGGCATGTCCCAAGATACTGCAAAATGATACCAACCGAGCAGGAGCATGCTTTAGGTGTGGTGATACAGGTCATAAAGCTAAATCTTGCGACAATTCACCCAGGTGTCTGCTATGTCCTGTCGAAAATAATAATCATGACATGTTAAATAAAATTTTTCCAGTTTACCAAGCCGCTTGTAGAAAACTACATATACATGGTTAAGTGTCTTCAAATCAACTTAAACCACTGTAAAGTTGCGCAAGACCTACTGATGATAACAGCAAATGATCTAACAGCAGAAGTTCTTTTAATTTCAGAACAGTTTAACGTCCCGGAGTGTGGTGGTAGGTGGTGGTGCAGAGATTTAAGCGGTAAAGCGACACAGATATGTATCTGTGGCCAGAAAAGCTATGAAATTATGGAGAGCAACCAGCATAATGGCTTCGTATAGCATATGCAAAAATAGACGGCATACATTTTTACAGCTGCTATATTTCACCTAACGACACCATAGAGGACTTCAACAGCGGGCAAGAGGGCATAACAATTTTAAGCAACTTAACTGGAACTACAACGACAAGCGGAAAGAGCTTCGAAATTCTATTTTAAAAAGCAAGAAGCGGCTGTACAACACCTTGCTAGATAAACTGTCAACTAATCCCTGGGGAAAAGCATACCAAACTGCCAAAATGATAATAAAGCAATGGCGACGCGTGCCCTATCTAGAATGGTGTGCGGCTCTTCTACAATGTTGTTTTTACATGTACGACTTAAATTAAAAATGATAAATTGAAATATATAAGATGTTTTATTAATAATAACTATATTACATGTAACAATATATTCACAATTTAACGTTTAATAATTCATTAACAAAAAGATATATTAAACCAATTAAATAAATAATTTATATATAAGTTTAATATTATATCAATATGGAATAAATACAGCTTTTCACATAATTCTCATAACATCACACCAACTTTTTTCAAACAAAAGAGTTTTAACTCAGAACCATACCTGTTTATGCAGTGATTAAACAAAATCAAACACACTTGCAACGTATAAATGTGCGGTCAGCTACGCCGCACACAAAGCGGTTATTATTCGCTGGAGCAACTGCTAAAAGGGGAGAGACGAAATTTGAAAGAAATGTATGGTGATGTTAGCTGCAAACTTCAGCCGCACATCGAACCGCTTCGGCAAGTCAACATGTTGAATTGTTATACACGTAGTTGATATTCGAATAGAACAGAAAATACTCTCATACAATTCCCAATCTCTATTTCTCATATTTTAAGCTAGAGCACACGCACATTATTTTGTTCATTCTACTTTTGTGCACACTTATGACAGAAATTTATGAATGCAATTGCTTAAAGGGGAAAGACGAAATATGATAGAAATGTTTTGAGATATGAGCTGCAAACTTATGAGCACAACTAACGCCTTTAGTAGCTAAGAGAAGCAAATTAAATGATATAATTCATCACTCAATAAGTCGTATGACTAACTAAGGAAAACAAATTTTTTCTGCCCAAAATCGATTTTACTCATCAATATAATCTCCTCCAAGGTCAATACAATAATTCCAACGCTTCTCTAACTTCTCGATTCCGTGCTTGTGGAAGGATTTGTTTTTTACCTCAAAATAGGCTTCAGTTTCAGCAATTACATCATCTTTTGAGATGAATTTCTTCCCGGCGCGCATTTTTTTGAGATCAGCGAATAGCCAGTAGTTGCTGGGGGCCAGATCTGGACTATACGGTGGATAAGGAAACAATTCGAAGTGTAATTCGTGTAATTTTGCCATTGTTTTACCATTGATGTGAGACATGGTGCATTGTCTTGGTGAAACAAAATTTTTTTTTTCGCCATATTCGGTCGTTTTTTGACAATTTCTGCTTTCAAACGACCCAGTAATGCCGTGTAGTAGTTACTATTGATGGTTTTTCCCTTTTCGAGATAATCAATGAAGATTATACCATATGCATCTTAAAATACTGAAGCCATAACCTTCCCAGCTGATTGTTGTGCCTTTAGACGCTTCGGACGTGGTTCACCGGCTGCAGTCCACTCAGGTGATAATCCTTTTGATTCCGGAGTGAAGGGATGAACCCATGTTTTATCGCTGCAAACATATCGCTGCAAAAAATTAATGATTTATTATGTGTAAACATGGCCAAGCCCTGCTCTGAATCATCAACACGTTGTTGTTTTTGATCGACTGTGAGTAAACGTGGCACGCAGTTTGAAAAGAGCTTTCTTATGGTCAAATGTTCATGCATAATTGTAAACACACTGTCTTCTGATATCTTTACGGTCTCAGCAATTTCACGCAATTTCAATTGTAGATTCCGGATAACAATTTTGAAGCCTATGCTGAGCTTCTACAGTATTTTTTTTAGCAAGAAGAAATGATAAATTAACACACGAAATTGTTTTGAATCCATTGTTTTGAAAATAAAAGTAGCTTCACTTAAATGGTTGTCACTTTTTTCTGACTTATCGAAGTGACGAAATTTTACATGTAGGCTTTTAAAGGTTTGAAGGTTTTTCATAAACGTCATATGGATTTGATAATGGCACCGCCATCTGTGTGGCAGTCACACGACTTATTGAGTGATGTGTTATTTACAAATTGGCAAAATGGTCTTGGTACAGGTGACGTTTTTCCAAGTAGTATAGCTTTATAGCAGTCCTCCATTTGTTGATTTAAAGTAGCAATGTTTTGTTTCAGCAATTGTAATTCATTGGCTGAGGCGCTACTTATTATTTTTGCAGTAGCTTGACGATGGCAAATATTTTGAAAAGCATATTATAATAAGATTTCCTTATTATTATTCATTTTTTCCTATATTATATTTTTTATTTATTTCTATTTTATTTCAAAAATCAAATTTTTAAATTTCAATATCAAATTTTAAAATATCCCAAATACAAATAGTGTTTTGAGCATGTAATTTCATTTGTAAACAAAAAACATATGATTTCGGTAATTTGGGGCAGTATGAACACTTTCGAAACGAACTTAATTTAATTTTTTCGAAATTAAGGAAATTTGGCTGTCTGAACATAGCATAATAAGTATCATCTACTTACAATTGAAATGTAAACAAAGAAAAGCTCTGCTGAAACTTTTACAGAACTTTCTGTTATATAAAAGCTCTTTCAAATGCATAAATCAGCTTATGCCAATTCAAACGACAAAATCTTAAATACTAATGTATTTACATAAGTAAATTTAGCTGCAGTGGAAACATAACATATTTCTGAACTTAACATTTGGAATACTCCATACTTACTGTTATGATATATAGGTAGGTGAATTCACAACTTAAAAGTTTAAACACATTGAAAATTAATGTTGCGAATAATATTTGTAGCTGAAGATGTCGCTATAACTGAAACTAATACTTGATTCACCGGAGAGCTTTGTTTGTAATTTTAGCTGTCATGTTTGTTATTTTAGGTGTCAATTGTTGTTGCTTTCAATGCAAAATCGACAGATAAGTTTCTGACAGATAAAATTACAAACAAAACTCTAGTACAAATTCAGTTTCAATTTGAAACATATTTAACTTTTCTATCTCTAGCCTTAATTGATTTCATGATATCTTATTTGATGTTAACAGAAAAATGGAACTTTGAATTATATGTGTAATTTCATTAAAATAATTACAATTAATTTTGGATTAAATAATTCAAAAATAAAATTTAGTATTTATATAAACTATATACATGCATATATTTTGTTTTTCCTACATATGTATTCATAAATATCCATGTGAAAAATGGATGAAATTTGGTGAAATTCCTTGAGACAAATGCGTATAAAATAATGTGTGTACTTGGGGCACAATAACATTAATACCACTGTTACTCTGGAGTCCAGTTTTGTTCACACCATGTGGACGTTTTTTTAAGTCGTTATTTATAAAATTTAATTCCAAATCATATCGCTCTTTTGATTTAAGGAACAGATAATTACAATTGCTTTTCATGAATTGATATATTGATTCATAAAACTTAGCAGCTGATCTTTCTTAGTATATATATATAAGTCGTATTCCATCAGAAACATAAAGGATTTATATAGAGCCTCCAGTTGTTTCTGTTTCTGTTTCTGGTTAAATGCCGTAGTTCGTTGAAGGTTTTATCAGTTTATCAGTTTATGCGTATATCTCCACTGGTCATAATGCATCTATTTTTATCTGTCAACCCATATCCATGACATGCAGAGCCTGGTTATGTCTTGCCATATTTTCGTATGAAAATCGTATGAAAATGAAAAGTGATATGGTTCGGTATTCATGTCGTACTGTGAAATATGGATATTTGTGGATATTTGAATTAAGCATTTAAAAAATATTTTTTTTTCAAATACAGAAGCATATAAATATTTAAATTTAAAATTTAAATTTTAAAAGTTTATACTAATGATGAGTACTTGGCAATACTCGAAACAGCGTTATATGGTCAATCTAATTTCAATAAATTAACTAAGTCTTTATTCTTGTTTTGTTTTTCTACCAATAATTTATTAAATAAAATCGATTTTTAACTAAATTTAAAAATTAATTCACCGCTTGTTCAGTAGGAAATCAACTGATCCATTCTACCTTATGAAAAGTAATATATTCGATTATTCATCCAAATAGGGGGAAACACAAGAATCGATCAAGTTTGGGTGTTGGACGTAAAGGTATGAAAAGTTTTATACCAGCTGACACCAACATTAAGCAATTGCATTCCATTTTTGTGTGTGTAAACTTTTGATGATCGCATTCAACTAGTGTTGTTTGTGTATTTATGTTATATTGGGTAACACTTTGTCATCATTATTTACTTTTTCTGTGTTCAATCATTTACGTTCGCCTCGAATCAATAATTGTTTCTTTAAAGTAATATGGCGTTTACATTGGCCGAAAATGGCTCATTTTGGTTATAAATCGAAAATGAGTAGCGAATGGCTCATTCTTGTATACAAACTTTCAAGCGCGAAAATGAGCAATTTTCTCACATTCTGTACGAAAAATGTTCGAATGCATTCCACATATGTTCCAAATGCAAATGAATCCATTGAACATACCCTCAATAAAAGCTTTTCATGGCATTTTGACAGTTTGAGAAAGCTGTTTTTGACATATTTACAAAAAAAGGAAAACAAATGTTTGGTGGTTGAATTTTCTTGAAAACGATGTACCTCTTTTTAGAACTTCTACTTCCCAAAAGGTAATTAATCAAAGTTAAAAATATGTTTTAAGTTTTGTATTGTAAGGTTTGAAAGCATATTTAACCTTCATGCAATATTTTTTTGGCACAGGCCAAAAATCAAATCAACAAGCAAGTTGAAAAATCAGCTGTTTGAAATGAGAACAAACGAATTACAACGAATGTAAACACTTTCAAATGGCTCATTCAAAATGAGCCATTTTCGGCCAATGTAAGTGCCATATAAGAATGTGTCAGCTTATTCCATTGAACACAATTAATTTAATGTTCAATTGGTTCTAACCTTTACAGCTATGTGTACTTCGGCAAGACTGTTTCGTTTTCAAGAAAACATCAAATCAATGAGGATGTAATTTCAATATTCCAAGAAATTACTTATTGTGTTAACAATTCCTTTATATTTAACTCGATCATCACGTTTATGCGAACCTTAAAATTTGTTTTAAGGTTCTTAAAATCGATTTTAAAACTACTTAAAAGCACTTTTAGCTTACTAAAAGCAGTTTATCATCACTTTTAGTAAGAAACATCACTTTTAAGCATTGCGTAAACATTTTAGGTCTGTTTCACGAGCTAATCGTAGTAAAATTCAGGTAAAACACATGTAAAGTACAAACCGAGAGCGTAACACAAACTGAGAGCGTGCCAAATTTCGCTCATTATGCAGATTTTCATAAAACAGGTTTGTGTAAAATCTGGTGAGCACACCAGTGCCACGCAAATAAGAAACACAAAAATTTAAATTCTAACCAAATCAGCTGATTCACACATCACTCAAATTTTACTTGAAATAAAATGTACGAGTAAACTTTGTGTAGCATTTTCAAATTTCGACAGGTTGTTACGCTCTCTCACATGCTCTCAGATGCTCTCATATACTCGAAAATTTGCTGTTGGAACGCACTTATGTATACAGATTGTTACTCAAAGGTACTACGAGTAAAGGTCGTGGAACAGACCTCTTAAAAGCAGTTTAAGATTTGAATTTTCAGCTGTTAACTATCAATAGGTATTTGAATTTTATTACAAATAACACAGTTGATAAAAGAAAACCTAAAACTATGAAAAAAAAACGGAAAACAAAAATTGGATTGAAAAAGTGGAAAAGTATTTTATTAAAGTATTTGCGGAAGAAGAAATAGTAAAATTTTTAGACGGCAAGAACTATAAAAAGGACACAATTTATGAAATAATTCATCAAGAAATAGAAGTCAAAAGTATTGTCATTTTATTAAAGAGTTGTAACCGCATTTTTCGTAATTTTGTTAATTTTATACGGGATATTTGTAAAATATTGATTGTTTTATTATATTCTGTTTTCTTTTATTATTTATTATTTTCTTTTATTTTGGTGATAATATCTTTCTTTTGCAATTTGTAGTTATACTCTATATAGTATTAGGTGGAACGAATCAGCTGATTGCTTGCGGCACAACAAATTCAGCCTTAACGGCTTAAAAAATATATTTATTGTAAATTTCGCATATCTTTAAATAAATGTTGTGTAGCAACCTTGACTAATTACTATAGTCTTATTAAAAGCCAAAATCTGTTTGATGCCACCGTGTAACTTAAAACTTTGCCCAAAATAATATTTTTATCCTATGACTAGTACCAATAAATTAAATTAAACAAAAGGAAATGTTTATTTAAAAGAATATAGTAAAATAATTTTTATTTTTAAAAAATAATATATGTGTGTTGTGATAATATTATTTATATAATGTATAATACTTTTGCTTTGCGGCAAAATATGGACCTTCCACACAGTATAATTGATAAAATCTGTTATACGTCAATTGTGATATTTTGTGTATAGATTTTAGGTCAAGTTTGGTAATGCCATTTTTTGAAATATCGAGTATATTCCTTTATTGCAATTGAATATAGGTTCTCATTCAATCTTTTGCGTTTGTCAAGTTACAACACACGTTTGAGTTTAATTTGTTTCTACATTACTAAAGGTAAGCTGAATATTTTTATTAATTTTATTATTTTTATAAAAATTATATATAAAATAATATATATATGTATTTGTTGTGTTATTGTAACAAATATTAATTGTTATATTTTAATGCTATATTAATTATATTTGTTAATTAGTTATTTTTTTCAAATATTGAAAGAGTCATATCTAGATTTTATATTGAACTTTCATTTCCGTTTCATGCGGTTTTTATGCATTTGATTCGCTTGTAAGATTTCTTGTAAGAAAATAACGCGCCTTCTTATTAGTTAATTCGCGGTTGAACTTCGGAAGTGCAAGTGGGCGAAAATATTACCGTGGAAATTTTTAATTGCTGCAAGTGAGAGCAATTAATAATAGTTATGATTTAGCTTTTTTTTCGGAAATTTTGCAATCTGTGAAGTTTTACTAAAGTTTAATGATCAAAATTGTTTAATTTGCATTTCTATCAATAAATGCTTCTAATAGATTTAAAGTGTGGATTCTTAGAATTAAATTAAAGTACCACTAAATTCACTCTTCAAATGTATAAATATGTGTGATTATATTTGTGGACAATAGTGCTAATATTATTGTTTAAAAATATTATTAAATTTTTGTTTCAAGTATTGTTGTAAACAATTTCACAATAACAATTTTTTCAAATTTCAAAAAAATAATAGTTTGAAGTATTTATTGCTAATTATTTTGTGAGCTGCTCATTTTTGCATTGGATTTCATTAAATTAGTATTTTATTGAAATTATATATATGATTTAGTAGATAGTTAATTAATATTAAATATTGTAAAAGTGACATTTTGAATTTTATGAAGACAAAAAAATGCGGCATTGTAACTACTTCGTTAGTTTTCGGCTCTGTTCGTACGTATAGCACCTAACTTTGCTAATTATTTTTTCTTTTTCGGAATACTTTCAGAGCAAGTTCAGTACGTGAAGTGTTCGGTGAAGTTGGCTGAGGTATTTTTTCAAAAGTCTAATTCGATTCTAATTGTTAACAAAAATATAAGAAATTTTCAAAAAAAAAACATTTGCATAAACTTAATCTACAAGTAAACGGTATTATTATATATTTAAAATATTAGTGCTGTATATAAACTAGATTATATATTATATTAGTTGATTATTACAATTAGTTTCTGGACAAATGCAGTGTCATTATTTGCTTTTGTACTATGAAACATGTTAAATTACTGTAGTACTTAAAATTTATTAGTCGTTAATTTAATGGTAGAAATAAACTTTTTACCATAAGGAAAGAATCAGTCTTCAGTAACATTATTGAAGTGTTTGTTTGATGTATACGAATATAATTTCACAATATTTTACAATTTTAAAGTATTTTCGCAACTAGTGTAGTATGTAGAGTTCGCTTTCATCGTAAGTTCCCGATTCATTTCGTTTTGTTTCTTTCCGCCATTTTGTTTTACGATTATCTGTCCTTTCGTTGTTTAGTGTGTTATGTGCTTTTTGATTTTCGCAAATTCTTATGTGCGCAACTTAGTTTTTCTACTAACCGTGAATTATTATTAATGTATTAATATGTCAATTTTATTTTTTTAACTAGATATCATATTAATTGCTAGCATCAAAATTATTCCGGCAGTGCTATAAACTAATTACTGTAAAAAGTTATTTTCCAAATTGGTAGGGATATATACGCTATACAGATGTCCATCCAGCATAACATTACCACTTTTGTAATCAGTGTATTGGAATTTACAGACTAATTACTGCTTTAGGGCTGAGTTAGTCGGTAGATACTGTAAGAACTTAAATTCACAACCATCCAAACCTGTCTATTTGATAGGAACGAAATTAACAAAATTCGCCGCTTTTGTTCATTCCGTTCCTATCAAATACAAAGGTGTGGTTGATTGTGTATTTCTCTATGGCTTAAGTTCTTACGGTACGTACCGACTAAGTGAGCCTTTATATAGTAGCCTTTATACATTGAAAGCAATAATAAATGCTGTGGTAATCGATGAATTTATCACCTGCGTAACATGCCTTTAACATTTGAAAGTAAGAACAAATATTAAATTGCCGTTAATTTGGTCGCCTCATCATCATTTTGGCATCACAGTCCATGATGGACCATTGCCTCCTCTACAATACGCCTCCATTCATCTCTGCATATCGTGATTTGCAAGAATTATCAGTAAAAATCTGTTATATGTTTGGTAGATTATTTCTATGAAGTCAGTTTGTGCTTATATAACACGATCTTTCTGCTGACCATTGTTAGGAATGTTATATCAGAAGCCAGTATTTTATTTTTATGTTCAATAAATATCGAAATTAGCGTCTAGTTTTAAGGTATTTTTTGATTAAAATATTAATGGCATAGCGAAGTTTCTGTTTCTGTTTCTGTTTTAATAAAAAAAATATTTAATAATCGGAAAAGTAGTGTACAATTATCAGTTTTTGTATGTATTTATATATTTAAAATATGTAACAGTTTGCAACTATAGCTAATAATGATAGCAATAAGCTGTATAAAGTAAATAAAACCTTAAGTTTAAATGGAAATATTTGATATATATTAAATTAAATTGATAATAAGATAGTTTTTGCAATCATTATTTATAACATTCATTTTTTATATTATATATTATTTTAATCGGAAATAAAAGATTTGTTATATTTAAAGACTAGCTTCCTGGTCAGTTTTTATGTTGTCATATATTTATAAAGTAATTCGTTCGATTTAGAGAATTAAAGAAAATACAAATTTATTTTTATTAAATTTTAATTATTATTTTAATGAACACTGTACACCGTTGTCAAGTTATCGGTTAATAAGTATTTCAATTGGATGTTAGTACTTAGTACTAGGCTAAAAATTGTGCAATTTTGTTAAACCAGCAATTTCTTTTTTTAAAAATTATTACAACACAAAAACTTACCAACATATTATATAACATTTAAAATAATGTTTTTTTTTTGCATTTTGATTATATTTTTATTCTTAATAGCTATACGCGCTGTATTTCTTTTTTCACAAATTCTCTAATAATAAATTGTGGCTTGATTATATTATAGTTCAACGTTTATTTAAAATACTATTTTTAATATACAATATACGCAATGTATATATACATATTCTTATATAAATTTATGTA
>NC_051847.1:238305979-238318139 GCF_002237135.1 Teleopsis dalmanni | reverse complement strand
GTGCGCCCCGATTTGACAACGGATTGAAGTAAAGTTACCTTTTTCTACTAAGGTAAATACTGATAAAGCTTAGTTCTCGCGACATCGAGATTTAAGGATGTTCACTTTTTACATTGATTACACTAACAAAAACAACATACGCCATCTAACGCCAATTGTTATATAAAATTTTTAGATTGATACACAAATAACTGGAGACAATAAGTACTTTTTGTTTTTCGTTGTCATATCGGCATTGCCCCAAAGATACCAATCGTGTCTCGAATTCAATTTAATCTGAGTTCTCCGTAATATTTTTTATAACCGCAATTCTTTGTTTAGATAAAAATGGTCGATACATTTTAACTTATAATATCGTAAAAGAAAACTTATGACACCTCAATCCATAGATTATAGAAAAATTGCCCACATATAATATAGATATATAGATAGCAAGTAATTTGCATTTACCGTTCTGAAATCAGCACGCCTCAGAGATAGCAATCGTACCATGAATTCAATTAAACTGAAGTATACTGTACTATGTTCTCTGACCTCAATTCTTTATTTATATGAAAATGGTTGACATATTGTAGCTTCTAATATCCAAAATAAACTTTTGATACTACTCAATACAATGGTTTACATATTTTCCTTTTTTTAAATCTATAAAATCTAAAATGCAATACATCTTTAAAAGACATTAAATTGAAAATTTAGAGCTTAAAAATACATCTAATAACAATAAAAATGTAAATTCATATTAAATTATTACTTAATTAATAATGGATTGCAGAAGAAGGTTTGCAAAAGATAAGTAATATCTAATATTTGCATTTGTGTTTGATTCTTTAAATGATTTAGCAATTTATTTTTGAGTTGTGCTTTCCCAATGTATTGGCCTTGTTGCGAAGTACCCTGAGCAATTACAAGAGTTTCTAAAAATTATCAATATTATTATAATTTTGCAGTGATAATATTTATTTACTTACTTAGTTGGACATTACAGATGTGAGTCGTCCTTAGCCGCATCGAGTGACCTACGCCAACCAGCCCAATCAGGTGCTTGCTGTCGTCAGTTAATAGTACCTAAACTCCTGGTCCTTCCACCGGAGATGCGGACATACCCGCGTTTTCAACCTGCGGGTACCGAATCAAACACCATTCACGCGACATGCCAAGCTAACGAAACCGCTAAAATTTTATGATAAAATTTATATAACATTTAGTGATAATATTTACTATCATTAAAAAGTCATTTCGAATTATCATTCCTACTTTTTTCAAATATTTATGTGAAGGAAACTCAAAATTGCTTATATTATTAATGCTAAAATATATATTTTAAATATAATTTTCGTATAAATATCATATAAGATAAGCGTGAATATAAATTTCAAGTTTATATGACAAATCATTTGTGATTCATCCAATCAAAATACAATCAGAAGATATTATCTAAAAGAATTATTTTATCATTTTCTTCCAATCTGAAATAAATTAGCAAATACTCTTAATATACAACAAATAATTTGCTGGACGAGTATGAAAGCAATCTAAGCAATTGCGTTTGTATAAAAATCTTGAATTATCTTCTTCATTACGATGATATATGTAATTTTCCACGAAATGTAATTATTCTCGGTTGCCTTCAGTGTCAAAGTCTAGTTTTTATAACTACAGACGAAAATTACAGGGTAAAAAAAAATATATTTTTGCGTGAATTTCGTGTACTTGACTTGGTCAACATTTTTTGCTGCTATTATTATCATATATATGATCATTTTTTTTACATTATTATACCCTTAAGAATCACAAAAAAAAAAAGAAATTAAATAAGGTTATTATAAAAAATCAATTAACTTTAAAAGTCAAATGCTTATTTATTTTGCAATTTAAAACTATATTCAGCAACAACTTAGACGCTCCAATGAATCGTCTGTCCAGTCTGCGTACTCTGCCTTCACCATATTTCTTTGAATTGCAAGTAATTGTATATAAAAATATATCGTTGGGCTTCTCCTCCTTGTGGCACAGCTTAAAGCATTTTACCGTAAAATCGCATTCAGTCGACTTTTTTCCTCTGGATTTTCCGTTCGCATTTTCCATGTCTGACATACCATCGCATAATGTGTGATAAATTTTTATTGGTAACGTGGCTAATGACAGCAACAAATGGTAAAAACGCGCTAATATCTTTGCGAAAACATTTGAACGAAACAAGTTTCTTACTTGCAACATAATTACAGACATATTGATCAAGTGTTGCACCAAAATTTTTTTTTACTCTGCTCTTAAATTTATTCAACGCAAATATTTTCAATAAATATTCAATTTTTGCTAAATAAATCAAGTTTTTGCTAATAACTCAAAGTTGTTTAATAAAATTCTTTAATGAAATAAATTTACCTGATATATAGATATATACATATAGTATAATAGGTGAAGTAACTTTCATTCGAGTAGCCGCTTTCTCTGAAGACCAACATCGCTTATGTCAAGTAATGAAATCTGTGATAAATTAGTGATGATGTTATGAGTAATATTCACTATTGCTTATTTTATATATTTTTGTAGTGGAATCAGTTTAAAAAGCTTTAATTAGAGTTAGTACCATACTGATTTTAGTTTAAAAATATATAAGTATTACTGCTTATATGATTTGTAGATGGTTTTTATTTTTAAATTTTATCTACTAATTCATTAAAAGTTTATCTATAAATATAATAGTATATGTTGTATTGAATTGAAATTTAATTTTAATCAATATAAAATATTTGTAGTGTAAAGACTATGGAGTGTTTTAACAATGCAATATAAATTAAAATACAAATAAACTATGGTTGACTCATGTGATAGTCGACCTCTTGTAAGATATCTTAACCTTTCTTTAGAGTGGAAGAGAATACTACGTGTGGTTTCGTTTTTCAGTTCAAATTATTTTATTTATTGAAATAAAAAACAAATTAGCAAATTGTTTGCTTAGAGTAACATAGTCAAAAGCTGCTAAATTAATTGGAAATAGCTTAAATAAAATGTATAGAGTTTTTGAAAGAGTTTACCTTAAGTGTCCTATAATTAAAAAACAAATTGTTTTTAGAACTTTATTTAGTTCCGGACAATAGCCACCAAATAAGTATGCCATAGAGTAATATCGATATTATGGTAGAGCTATTGAGCTATTCGTCTACTTAGCTTCAAGCCGCAAAATACTAAACGTAAATTTGATCAATTCAGAAATAAAATTTAATCTTATGTCCTTATTTATATAGAATGATTTGGCTATAGTATTAAAGTATCTAACAATATATAATAGTCAAATCAATTATAAATTAATTTACCATTTGTATTCAAAGATTTAATGGTTATGATTTTTTGTTATGAATTTTTGTATTTATATTTGAATAATGATTATGTTTCGCATGATTTACTTTATTTTTAACATTTTAAAAACTCTTCATATTATTAAGTAACTATAATAAAAATCTTGTAATTATCTTATTGCATGTTATACTATATACTTTGTAAATAGTTTATTAATGATAATTGCGCCACACCCATGAAACCAACTTTATTTTGTACGATGCCTGCAGTTTTTTCGCACATCAATATTTAATGCAGCAATATTATGTTTTTCGCAACTTTTTCTAGGGTATTTAGTTCTAAACTCTTCATGAACAGAGTTCTATTTGTTCTTAATACTACGCCCAACAAGAATGTGTATCCATTAAAAATTCTTATTGTCCGTCTAGCTACAATCTTCTGAGTGTTTCATTAATTCTTTACATGACAGCAGATAGACAAGCTCCATTGATTTCGTTATACGCTTGATAAATTGTGAGAAAATTTATGTTACAAGCTTATTGACTTTTGAACTGATCAATTTTATTGATAATATTGAAATAAAATGCTTGAAATGTGAATGAAATAATTATTGGAATTCAAAATATTTAAAAGTGTTAAAAGAGTTAATCTAGTTTTTCAATAAAAGCTGCAATAGTTCAATAGATCATCTTTCAGTGTCATACTCATTGAAAAATTCTTATCATAAAATACCACGCAGATGAAATCAAATATCTTTTCTAATATCTAAACACTGATATAATTAATTGCGTGGCATGGGCAAAGGATATATGTTAGCGCTTTGGTAGAAGCTTCTTCCAATATCTATTAACACTGGTTACATACATCACATTATATAGTGTTATACGTGCAAAGTTGCTTTAAATCGCAAATTGTCCTATATAAAAAAACATTGACTTATAGAATTCAAGTATATCGAAAGTATTTAAACTAATTCATAAAATTGGACCTTGTATATGTAACACCTACATCGATTGCAAAATTTCTTGAATTTAGAATAAATTCCTTAGCTCAATAAATGAAATAAATTATTTAGAATATATATTTATCAGATATATTGTCTATTGTTAAAACTTTCGTTGAACTCATATATCAATTATGAGTCTATTAAATAGCCTAATTGATTATTTTATTTTAATGGATTCAAAAATTATGACCGTTCAAAGGCCATCTCTCCAAAGCTATTTCTTTGGAAAATTTGCAGTCATATTCGCGGAAAACGTTTTCATTTTTATAATTTTTGTAATATATTTTGGTTAATTGTTTAATAATTTTATCTTCTATAAAAATACTAAAGAATTGCCCATGATACTCTATTTTTTTGTAATCTACCATTATTGTAGTTACTTAGCCAATCACAACTTTTCTTGGCCGTGTGAGTATCAGTGATTACTTTGTTTATGTCGAAGAAAGCAGTATGTAAATCACTTGAAGATAGAAGAGGAAGGTAAAATGGTTTAAATAAAATGAATACAGATGATGATGATGAGTGCTTGACAATACTCAAAACAGCGTTGTATGATCAGCCAATTTTCACCAAATTAATCAAATTTTTGCTGTTGCTTTTTCCCTACTGTTTGAACCCTTCTGAATACAGAATAATCTGGAGATTATATATGGATACCCATATATAAATAATATATAAACTTTTGTATAATTTAAATTAAAAATATTTTTTTACATGAATTAAAAGGCTATGAGTCTGAATATAATATATTACAAATTTTTATATTTAATTATTTTCAAACTTCAATTATACTTTATTAATTTAACGTCTTTTCTAATCAATAGTTGAAACGTTTTCTACATAATAAGTTTCATGCAACGAAGACATTTGCAATAGAGACAATAAACCTACTGAATACCTAATTAATTAATTATTGTACAGCCATCATCTGACATAAATTTATGTATATATTTTTTATAATTAAAAAAATAGCTGCACGTCTCTGGGGAGCGGCAAAAAAATAGAATTTCTTAATCAAGCAAAAATTATGACAAAGAAAATATTTAACTTTTAAAGTAAAAATAACAAGTATGCGAACAATAAACAATATTGTTGGCATGCAAATATTTTGTTTATTGTTTTATTTATTGTTAGTCACAATTGTTGTATAAAGGAGCTTAACTCATTAAAAGTGCCGAAAGCACTATTAGTTAATAAATATATCATGTGAATATATAAATATTTGTTTATACCTTCATAAACATCTTTATATAGGTGCAAATAAAATATATATATATTATGTTATTAAAAGTAAGCTAAAGTTTCAACTGATAAAGTATTCAAGATTTCGCTCTTTTGTTTTAATTTATTTCCAATCGTAATAAATAGTTTTAAACTAAAATTGAAATACCCTGCTTTAAACCAAATTTAGCAATATAAACTCATTTTTAATAGATACTTTTACAACATATAGAAAAATGAATGAATGTGAAGTACTTAATTTGTTGGAAGACGTTCAATCATCATATTCAATATTCTAAACACACATAGTCTGAAAAGAGTATTTAATATAAATACATTATTTTGTAGGATGAAGTGTTTCAAATGAAATGTGGCTTGGGCTTAGTGTGCTAACACAAGAATCGGCGTGTTAGACCTCATAGAGATCAATTCCTAGCAATTTAAGGTGAAATATTATATAGCCAGCAAAGATTTTTTAATACTACTCCATTATCAGCCATAAAGTTTTGTGGTAAAATAACTCACTATAAACAATTTATATATAATTTTATTAAACTATTTTTAACTTATTTACTATGTAGGTATCTAAAATAATTTCATTTCAATTTACTTAAATTAATAATTATTATTCAAAATATGCAATCAGCTGATTTAGTTTAAAAATTTTTGAATTCGCTAATTATTCTAATTAAGTAAAAATTAAGTATATTTAAAAGATAAATCTCATGATCATATGATTGACAGGAATTATTCAAACTGTAACTAAGATGAAACAATATATAACATGTGAAATTAACAAATACCTAATAAACTATTTTAGTAAATGATATTTCGTTTTGAGAAATTTAATAATATTAACAGTTTAAATAATTTCATAAATTTATCATATTAATTTGATAATTGAGTAAATATGCAAAACTCGATTTTGTCACGTTTGAGATGAACTAACAAGTGTATAGCAAAATTTTCTTTATTTTATAAAAACAACTTAAGGTAATTAAAATTCAAATTGACTTGGCATCGAAAACCTAAAACGGAAATTATTAATCAAAAACATAACTATAACAACCACTTTTTTGTTGCTACAACTACTGTTTCACAACCACTTTCACTTTTAGCCTTAATCTATAAGTTGATTGGAAATTATTATCATTTTTCCCGCGGCTATTTTTTCATTATTATAGCTTAAACTTGTTAACTTGTATTGTTATTAATTAATATCTGTTACACATTTCTCTATTAATTTATCTATAATTTTGAGTTTTATTTATCAATATTGAATTTATTTACTGATAACATTACTAATTGAGTATAAAATACTTTTTTAATAGATTTTTTATTAAAGCCCATAAAGTGGTTATTACAACCATTTTGTACTTACATAGCATAATAGTATGTAATTTAAACGATTATATTCAGAAAAAGACCTCTGTTTAGAAAACAATTTTTTCAACTTCAATACTTATATGAGTAAGAATAGTAATATTAATTAAGTACAATATGTACAGTGGCCGTTTTTATTAGTCTTTATTACAATAAGTATAGTTAAGTAGTTAAGTAGATAATTAGAGTTTTAGAAAATTATTTTTTAAAATATAATATTAATATTTGATAGAATATTACAGCAAATGTAATTCGTATATATATATATATATATATTTATAGGTTTTCGAATAATATATTTCAGCTCTCTACGAATGTAATTTAAATACATTTACTTCTACTTGAAAAATGCGGCTTTACGCATCAACGCATAAACACTACACCTCCAACTTTTATACGAAATCAGTTGTGCTTTTGTTGAGGACTACAGTTAACTGGACACTTTCTTTGCAGACCACATAGTCCGAATCGTCCGATCCTTACATTCATATTTCAAAAACAGTGACAAATATAACATCCGTTCAGACTGATGCAGTATCATCTACTTTGACTTTTCATATACATTATAATACGAATCAAAACACACATCGAAGAGGATACATGAAGTTTAATATCGTCCATAATTAATATATATTCATGCTATTACAGTATCTTCTTAGACTTTTCATATGAATTGTTATGGAAGCTGAACACAGGTTCAGTAAACCCGCACACATATTACCTAATATCTTTTAAGTACAAGTCACCAATAGTAATAAATTAACTAATAGTTAAGATTATACTACTCATATCCAATAAAATAAAGGATGTTTTAAAAAAAAAATATGATTTGTAATTCGAATCTTTACAGGTTGCTATCTCACATCTCTAAGAAAAAAGACAGCAATAATTGTCTATTCTAAGTAGGGTTAGAGCATAGTCACATGTGAATAATTACAACCTGTCTATTAAAAAATAATCTAGCAATCCATCAAATAATCTAGAAATCTCTACGAGTCATCTCAATGAAAATGCGAGATTTTGCATAAATTTCTCAACTCTAACCTCAACTGTGATGAAAAAAATGAAAGAGTGTGCTGCAGATCTACATTGTCAATACAAGTTCAACATTTTTAAAATTTAGTTTCTAATGATTCTTTTTCAGCTGCAAGAACTCATTTCAATGAGCTACAATGAAGCTTCTTGGAAAATTGAAATTGGATTAAAATTTCTGAGATTTAAGATTTAAGAAAAAGGCTTAATCTTGAAGATTAGCGCGATAACATTATCTAACGTAAATACTAAATTGTTAAATTATAACATAACTACCTCTCTGAAACTAGAAGTCAAAGCTGAACATTTTCCGTGTTTTATTCTTAATAACATTATTTAACATCAAATACTTTCTATAAGTATTATTAATTATATTAATTGCTTCAGTTAAGTTTCCTCCTTTACATCACTTATTTTTACAATGTTCCCAGAATGGTTTATACCATTGAAAACCTTTTCATCGTTCCTTTATTTTACATACTTAATAAATTTTTTCTTTTGTTCATTTTCTAAAACCGTTAGTTACTTTGAAAAACCATTTATTTTTACATCTTCAGGAATTTTTCATAATACAAATTATGCTGTAAACATGAATTTAATAATTGTGCGGGAATTTCCGGCATGCAATATTATTTCACTGTTACTAATTTGACTCTTTCATGTCTAAACTATTATACTTTCCCACTTGATTGATTCATATTCGTTAGAATGATTTTACTATATTATATCTGCTTAACATTTTGTAATTGTTATAATAAAGTCAACAACCCTTTTGGTATTTAATTCTTTGTCGTTGTCGTAGTTGTTCTTCATATGTTCATAATTTTTATGATGAAATTTTTTTACATAATGATCCCAACAAACTACAGATTCAGATACAAATATAAATACATGAAATAATAACAAAAGAGGGAAAACAGTTAAGTACGTGCAAAAAAATGAGGCTATAAGCCCATTGCTCTAAAATTGGATTAAATTGTGAAATGGTAGCAAAAATATGAACAAAAGTAACTTGTACACACAGAAGAAACCTAAAATGCGGACATGAATCAATCTGGTACGCCGATGGAAGAGAGAGGCCAATAGAGGTTATGTAAACCCATGCTTACACTTGCGCAAACTAAAGCTGGCCAAGAGCATTAAAAACCGCTAACGTAAACAAATCGGTTTGAGCTGAGAAAATAAATAGCAAAAAAGACCAAAAAAAAAAAAGATACCAGATAGAATGGTGAAAAGAAAATAGAGAATCAAAACAAAAATAAAAACTATTGAAAAAGCTGTAATGATTTATACTTTGGCTTATATGGGAAGTAAAAAATGTGGAAATATTTACGATATAATGAAGGGTCAATATTGGTACTTGACTTTTTTTCTTTTTTTTCTTAATGGTTTAAATTCAACTGAGTCATCCAATTTATTCGTTTGTTGCTTATGTATGTGTGCGCAGCTTTACAATCTTTCACGTTGGCGAAACAAAAAATGTTGTGCTCATTATTTAGATTGTTTTGTTTGTTTGAAAAACGTGTAAAATTCTGTGTGAAGGTTCTTTATACAAAGCCAACACGTTGACCGCAAATCATTTCAGCAATTTATCATCCGTCGTATGTATTGTATTCAACGGCGCATAGCCTGCACAAAAAATGCGAAGTATCTGGCGTAAATGCGGCCACAATCTAGTAACCCGGCCAACACCTGCTAATGTTGCTTTAACTCAACTTAGTTCTAAGTGCACATTCATGAATATTTGCCGTCGAAAAAAGTGTTCAGTAGCTGCCACCACGTATGACGTAGATATTTTATATGCTGAAATTAAAATAATTAAACATTTTTTTTCGCCTTATAAGTAATAAATAAAAAAATAAAATTTAATTTTGCAAAAGAAAAGCATTTTTTATGTAAAATTTCATACTTAATGCTCAATTCATACACAAATGCGTTCTTAATTAAATTAGAAATACAGTCTCCATGATGCTCTATACATAATATGACTCAAGCATTTCATTTTAAAATACACAAAAGTTTTTAATTATATTTTAGCAGCTATCCTGAAAATGTTATATTTACGTACATATTCTACTACCTGCAGCCAAAATTCTTATGTTCATATTAAAAACATCACAAAAAACACCGAAAGCTACCGCCTGAGATTTAATTAAAACCACGAAAACTAACTTTGATGCGATAAATTTAATAAATTCTACATACAGGCCAATTAAAATCTTATACTGTATTAAAAAGTTTTCTTCACTTTTTAGAAAGCAGTGTTTTAAGTCACAAAACAAGAATCTAGAAATAAACTTGTATGTTATCAAAATAATACCGTGTGTAAATAAAATTGCGTCTAAGCAAGAAGCAGACACTTCAAACCGACTATATTTTTTCAATTTTATACACTGTACGTTAAAATACTAACTTCAAGCTATAATCTACTATCAAAATATCTATTTATATATATATTTATATAGATCGTTTTCTTGATTTATATTATTCAAAATGAGGTCGATACCAATATTTACATTAATGTCAAATTATTTTTAATAATCGGCCGATTGCATCGCCCGATTTCACGTATATGTCAAAGTGGAGAACAACTAGTATCTGCTATAATTGCATAAATATTTCGATAATATTTAAAAAAAAGTTCACTATTATAAATTAAATCCGAATCAAATGAAGTTTAAGAGAACTCAAGCCATCACATGCAACATTCAAAAAGTAGATAGATTTACTTTAACCGTTAAGGTAACGATTCAATTGATAAAGAACGTTATATTAAAGAAAGACAACTAAAAATTATCGGTAAATAAGGTAAGGCTTTAAGCCTTTCGCTTTATTATGTTTTAAAAATTTTTAAGCTTTTAGTTCTAAACAAGTTTCAAAGAAATTAATTCAATTTAGTTTGATTAAATTTTAATTATATTCTAATAAAACATCTAAATTTTATATATGTATTTATTCAAAAAGGTGTGCTACGATAAAATTAAGTAGCATATGAAGTATAAATTCTAAAATCAATGAATATACAATATAATATGTCAATAATAAATATCGAAAATAATATAATTATGACTTCAGTTATAAAATTATCTATAGAGTATATAGGACTAGCGTCCTTACTTCTGTGCGTCTCAAAGTATATAATTTAAAAATTTAAAAAATGTTGAGTTGTAAAAAACAACAATATACTTTATGATATTGATTGAATTGGTTTAAAAGCTAGGTAAATAATGGGAATACGTAGTATCTGAATAACATCTCATTACGACTGCCAATTCAGAATTCTTGTTTTAGTAATATAATATTACTAATATTTGACATCAGTCTTTTGACAACTAATCTAGTTCGATTACATTGTGGGCTCATACTTCAAGGGACAATTTGTGCGATTGAACCCGAAATACATTCAATGAATTTAAAAATTCAATTGAATAGTTTACAAATTCATCAGCGTTTATTTAATTGTAATTTAAATTTTAATTATATATTATCTTAGGCATCTTTTAGAGTCTATTGAATGTAACAACTTTAAACAAAATTCAATTTTAAATTTATTTTTTTTTTTAATGTGGGAGCTCTAAGTATTGATTGTAAGCAAAAATTTTATAGGTTATGTTCTTCGTCCTTATATGTTGATTACGTAGTAACAATATCATTCAGTTCAATTCAGCAAATCAGGAGAAAATTAGATTTAAATAACATTTTTGTATAGTGACTTAATATTGAATCCAAAATAAAAATGTTTTGCCTATATTCGGTCCATTATTATAGAGGATACATGATATGAATATCATGCAGTGGCGTAACTACATTTTTTAGGCCTGTAAGCAAATTCTAACTAAGGGGCCCCTACCAACATACTAAGGGGCCCCTCTTTTTATACTCTTTACACGAAAAAATGTAAAAAGGGTATATAAGGTTTGTCAATATTTTCGTAACGCATTAAAGGAAACTTCGGAAATACCATTAAGTATATATCAGTATACTTTTACAGTTCAAACTACTCTCTCAGCTTTTGAACTCTTCGAATAAAACTTTATACACATACTTTTCGGGAGCGCACCCTGTTCACCATTTGATTTGATTGAAATTGGACGTCTATTTCTTGTAGCTGTGATATAAACTTAACAATCGGATATAAGGTTTCTCCGTTTTTAATAAAGGTATTCAAATGGAATTTGGTGTATACAGTACTGATATTTGCAAAAGACAACGTAC
>NC_051847.1:238293687-238305879 GCF_002237135.1 Teleopsis dalmanni | reverse complement strand
TTATCAAATGCTTGTTTAACATCGAGGAATACCGCGGAACAATATTCTCTGAGCTCAAATGCGTGTCTTATTTCATTCGTTATACGATTCACTTGCTCAATAGTTCCATGTTTTTCCCTAAAACCAAACTGGTGGGACGGTATTAAGTTTTGAATGTCAAGGAACGGTTTTAGCTTTAAAAGCAGTGCTCTTTCAAAGAGTTTAGAAAGGCATGGCAGTAAGCTTATTGGCCTGTATGAAGAGGCTATCGTGGGGTCTTTACCTGATTTATGAATCATAAAAATCATGGATGTTTTCCACTCTGTTGGATAAAAGCCAAATTTAATTATGCCATTAAAAAGTCTTGTAATAAAATTTATGGCCAAAAGGGGTAAGTTTTTTATCATGATGGGTGAGATATTATCATATCCCGGTGCTTTTTTGCAATCTAACTTGTTTGTGATTATTTGAACAAGATCATTGGCCGTGATATTCATGTCAATAGATGGTGCTGGTGGATCTTGAGTGGGAAAGTCATGTTGTCCTGTTGCAGGATTTGGTTGGAACACCTCTTTTAGGTAATCAGCAAAAACGTTAGATTTTTCTTCATCACTTCGCGCCCAGTTTCCAAGAGAGTTTCTTATTGGAGAATCGGAGTCTATGGGCGAATTTATACCTTTGCTAGCATTCCACAAAGATGAATGGTTTTTTCCATTTGGACATAGGTTTTGAATATAATTATATTGTCTGACTTTGACTTCCTTGCTTAATGCAGATCTAAGTCTCCTTTGGGCTTCCTTAAATAAGTTTTACGCTAAAGGGGACCTAGATTTTTGCCATTCACGCCTTAATCTACGTTTTTGTAAAACTAAATTCTCTATGTCACTATTTGTAAGTACTCTATTGAATCTGTAAATTTTATTGCCTTTAGGGGTGGAGTTTTCTGCTGCTGAAATCAGAACTGAGTTTAAAACTGAGGTTGCGTCCTCAATATGAGACTTACACTTTATCTTGTAATTTGTGTGTATGTGTGAGTTAATAAACTTTTTATATTTGAGCCAGTTTGTTCTAGGACTTGTAAGGCTATAGGAACAGTCATATAACTGAGGACCATCAAGTAAGCAAAATGTAACTGGAGAATGGTCAGAAGAATGGTCAGCTAGTGTATGTTGAGATAAAATTTTTGGCTTTGCCTTTGGTTACGGCGAAGTCTATTAGGTCTGGTATTTTATTTTTATCAGCAGGCCAATATGTTGGCTGCCCAGGAGAGATTACGTCTAGTGCATTTTTTCTATTTACAATTGAATTGTAGAGCTGTTTTCCTTTTGGATTACAGAGTCGTGAACCCCAATACGTGTGCTTGGCGTTGTAGTCTCCTGCCGCAAGAAATCTTTCACCTAGAGTTAAAAAGTAATCCGTAAATTGGGTCTCAGTAATGTTGAAGCGAGGAGGGCAGTAAACTGCCGATAAAGTTAAATTTTTTCCTATGTGCTTAAGGCATATTGATGTGGCTTGCATATAATTATGAGCATATGTACCTAGAAAATTGTGTTTTAGACGCCTTCTTATCAAAATACCTGTACCACCATGTGCTTTGCCATCTGGGTGATTGGTTTTATAGAATAAATAGAAAATAAAATTAGAAATAGAAAAGAAAAGAAAAGGAATAGAAAAGAAATTTTTGTTTGTTAGATGTGTTTCTTAGCAAAGCATTACATCCACACTTTCTCGGGACATGAAATTTGTGAGTTCAAGTTTATGTTGGCTTAAGCCATTTGCATTCCATGTACAAATTTTTAAAGTACTCATTATTTAGACAAAAACATTTGCATTAATTGGCTTTGCATTTTAACTATCTCGTTAAGAGTAGTTTGCATGATTGACATGAACTGAGTTAAGCTCTGAGTGAGTGGAGATCATTATTTCCAAACTATTACTTTGAACTGGAGGGGCTTGTTGCTTGTCAGATTTAACGACATTAGCATATGAAACGCCTGGTATAACAGGCTTAGAAGTTAAAGGTTGGGGTTACGGTTAGTGAAGTTGTGAATGGTGTTGTGTTCTGTGGAGGATTAACGCAACGCTTGCTTTCTGCGAGCGTAAACTGATGCTTTTAGTTTTTATAAATAGGGACAGCCTCTGTAGTTTGCAGTGCTGATTCCATGCCAGTGTGTAAATTTTTTGGAGTTTGGATCCTTTAATGCTTTTTTATTCGCTCGGGAACTATTGGTGAAGCTCGCCACAAAAGCTACGCACACTGTCACGAAGAGTGCAATATGACCTTAGTTATGGGCATACTTTGGCAGTTTGTGCCATTGCACCGGACCATTTCTTTTGTGGGGCTCCTCAACGCTAATTCTGCGGTGAAGTAAATACTGTAGGTTGTAGATGTAGATGGCTCTCATTTTTTTTAAGCTTAGAAGCTTCCGGGTGAAGTTCAACTTTGAACATAGGTTGTGGGTTTTTATCTTTGTTAACAATATTTATTACTGCTCTAGCGCTAAAGCCTTTTTCGCTTAGGGCATTTGTTATCTCAATGGGTTCTACATCTGATTCGATACCTTTAATTACGACAACAAGGCCCTTACTACTCTTTAGTTGGTATGTGTAGTAATTTTTTTTGCTGTCTTCGAAATATTTAGTTATGACTCTAAAAATGTTTTCAGTGTCGATTTGGATTTTGGTTTCGTGTATATTGCCCCTAGTTATAGGAACAATATGAAAAGTATTATTTCCAATCAGACTTGCAAGGATTGTAACTAGCTTATTTGAGCTGCGTTCACGCAAGTAGATTGGAGGCGGTTTAAAATTTTTGTTAATAGGCTGATTAGCTTCATCTGTAGTTTCAGCTAATTCAGCAAATCTATTGCCAGAAAGAATGTTTGTAGTTGCACTATCTTTGATGGTTTTAGTTATTTTAGCACCTTTTGAATTGCTTTTTTGAGGACTAAGTTTGCGTTTCATATTTACATAGCGTTCCATGCCTGTTTGGACCTTTATTTTATTTTTTGGACTCGCTAAGTCGGAAAATGCAAGCGAAGTTGCTGAAGGTGCAATGTTTGACAAGCTTTTGTCAGTTTGTGTAGTTTTCAGAGGCAACGTATTCGATGCGTCTATTACCAAATAAGCATTACGTTTACTTGGAATGCTTATCGTATGTCTTCTTACTAGATTTTGATTGCTCATTTGCATACGTGGTTATATATGCAAATAGCAGGTGTGCTATAAGATTTACTTAATTTAACTACTATTAATATTAATTGATATTAAATTAAATTAACTATATGAATATAAGTAAAATTAAATTAAATTAATATAAAGAAGAAAATAATAAAAATGAAGATGTAAAAATAAAATGAAAATGTGTAAAATATTATACTTTATATTCTAATAATTAAACATATAAATAAAAACAAAAAGAGAGAAAAAAGAATAATAATTATACTAAGAATAATAATAATAATAATAATAATAAAAAAATAATAATAATTAATAAAATAAATATCTTTAAATTCCAAAATCCACTGTTAGCACGTATGTTGGTTTTGATGTTGTGTTGTGTTGTGATGAATTGCGGGCTTCCAATTACAGCTTTTGTGGAACACGTTTGTAATAAAATACTAGCTGTCTCTATCAGCACTTTTTTGTTTTGTTTATATATTCACAAAACCGCACTGATATTTTGTTTGAATGCTTGCTCACTTTTTTTATTTTGAGCTTTAGAAAATAATTTGCTGTCTCTGTCAGCTATTTGAGTTTTTTTTTAATATTAAAGTTGTGCAAAAATCAACAAAAATCGAAAAAGCGCGCGCTATTTTCAAATTAATATTTTATGCACTTTTAACTTTTAGGAATTGTTTTTTTTTGTTCGAGAATGTTCTGTTTTTTATTTTTGTATTAATATCAAAAGTAATTCCTTCAAAAGTGACCGCCAATTACTTGTTTTTATACTGAAATTTAAATTTTTCCGAGACCGGCTTAAAAACACGTCCGCTCACTAGAAAGTTCGAAAGCTTATATGAAATATGATACAAATTTCGTAATAAGTTATCACAATTGTAACATGTTCAGCGGTTGTTAAACAATCTAAATTAACTTTAACTTTTAAAGTTTTGGATGTTAGTTTCGTTTAATATATATTTATGACACAATTCCTCTCTAAATTGGCATGGTTATAGGTTATAAATTACTACTAAGGGAACTATCAAAAATATGATATCGAAAGAATTCAAAGAATTACGTCCAAAATTTTTGGCATTATCGCCAATACTAATTTATATATCCAAAACACAAATGTGAACATAAACCTCAACAACTAAGAAGTAGTAGCATGGTTATTCTTCAAGAAAGTGTACACAAGTTTAATGTATATAGTGAATATGTCAATATGACAATAAATAATGTCAAAACTACAAATAGTTAATTTGTGTGTTTATTACCCAGGTCGCTAAACCAAATTATCTATACTACTAGTAGTTTTCTACTCTTCCCTATTAAGCCATTAATTGTATGGTGTTAAAAAATCATATTTTAAGAATAAATGTTCTTGAACTCGCTTAGTTCACAACTGAATTAATTCTTACAGACGACGGATTAAGTCAATCCATATTAATTTAATAAAAAAACTTAACTAAAAGAGGATCTGATGTGAGCTTCTCTTATGTTAAAAAAATGCTTAAATAATCCAATTAATGAACAAGAGAAAATTTAATTATATTTTTTCTGATATTCGTTATTTTTTTTAATGTCGTTAATTATTTTCAATGACCTTGGATGAAGTTTCTTTGCACATTTAACTACAATTTTCCTATTGTATTTGCATGAAAGAACAAGCAAAGCACGAAACAATTCTTTGGAACTCATGAAAATTATTTAAATTAAGTTAAGTAATATTTTTTTATATTTTTTTTTGCATTGTAACTTTTCAAATAACAAAAAAAGTAAACAATCACGTTCAGATACAAAAGAATGGATAATATAATTTTTCCAAACTAAAATTATTTCTTATTATATTATAACGTATTTGTATAGTTTTGTTGAATCAGAAGGACACTACTGCACTAAATTTAGAGGGAATATTTTTTGTTGCTAAAGCACACATTTTTTTCTTTTTGGTATCAGTTTTCAACCGGAAAATCCTTTAGCTTTAGCAAAATTCCATTTACAAGGATTTTTATACATTCAATTCATTTCATTTTCCTGCAACAGCTCTTAATTTTTCTTCCATCTTCTTAGGTTCTTATATTTTGGCGCAATCGTGCGCTCCCAGCGTCAATATGCGTTCCTTTGGATTTCTGCATTTGTCGTGCACGCTTAGCTTGAAGCTTAATTGCAAGCGACAATAAACCCTTTGGCGTAAGCTTTCTATAGTCGCTTCGACTACAGCAAAAAAGAAACGGAGTGCTCCATGGCTATTTTTCCTTCAAAAAATAAATTGAAACTTACACAAAACGATAAAAAAAATGCAGTTAAAAGGAAAAATAAAAGACGAAAAAATTTTAGAAATCTAAAGGAAAAAAATAGAAAATGGCATCGCCATACAACAGTGTATTAAAAGGAATTGCATTCAATTTGCCTTCAATTTTTAGCATCTGAATCAGTTAGAAGATACACGCAGCGTACTCGACCTCACCCACTTTGGAACTGAAGTGTATGTGAGTGAATGTGGGTGTGCATCGTGAGAGATAATATGACTACGTTTTATGGCAGATTTTCATGTAATACGCAAACTGAATACGAAATTATTTGTTCGCCCTTTACACACTCAACACTGAAGTCCTTTATTGGACTCTATGATGGTAATTCGAATGTGGAACTGGACAAAAATATGGGTAAATAAAGTAAAGTCTACTTTTTTATACGGTTTACGTATTCATTTTGATAAACTTTGTAATTATTTTTATTTAAAATTTTGAAATAGTATGACAATAGAAATAAGGATACTCATAAAAATAACGCAGAGAGGCGCTACAAAAGCATGTGGGTCATGATACAAATGCTGATAACACACTTTTATTTAATGCATTGTTATGTTGGGTCAGTTGGTTAAGGTGCGCTGGCTCTAAGCTTCAAATTTAGCAGGACTCGAGTTCGATTCCGGATGCTTGCAGTATCAAAAAATTATTTACGAATAATTAAATACAAGAATTATTTTCAAGACTTCTTATGATGGGTATTTGGCAATACTTGAAACAGATGTATGGTCAGCCAAAAATTCAGTTAATTGAAATAATATAAAATGAATTTTTGTCGTTGTAGTCCACCATTGTTGTAAAAATCTCTTTACTGTTATGTTAATAAATATATTAATTGGTTTTTCTAGTATCAGTTATTAATTTTTTTTTTAACTTAATGTAAGGCGACTAAAGTCACATTACAAAAATAATAATTAATTTCTCTTTATATTATATTTTTCTAAAATAATTATTATTATATGCCTTTTACTTTTCCACACACAAATAACTCATACATTCTGATTTTCATTTAAAAACGGAAAAATAATTAATTTTTTTTTAATTCAAAAAGCAATAATTAAATTTAAACCGAGTTATATTTTTTTAAAATAATTATTATTTTTTTTCTTTTATTTGGTTTCCATTTCAAAACACAAAAATGATTATTATTCTTTGCTTAAATATGAAAAACTCAAAAATAACTGTTATTTTTTGCATGCAATAATAAAACTCCTTGTGAGTAAAATAATTGAATATTTAAAACTGATACGAAAACAAATATATTTCCTTTTCAAAAGAATTTTTTAGTTTCGAAATTTGTAGCAATAATACACATTTGCAATAAATAAAAATTTTGCTAGAATTTTTTTAAAGCACCTGAACACAGTAGAGCAATTTGGGAAACCGCTTAATATCCTGAAAAACATACAATTTTGCGAACTGCTACAATTAATCAAAAACCCTACAAAGTGGCAAATACTTTTTCACACATAAATGCATGAGCATATGAATACATGCGAGTATGTACCACGTCTCCTTAAGACACTGACACTATCGATTTCTCTAGCATATGCCATATCCTTAGGGCATAAAGTGACTCAGGCTACTAAAAGTAAAAAACAAGAACAACAAAAACGAGTCACATTCATACAAAAAGAAAACCAAATTCAGAGCTTATTTTTTGATCCACATTGATTTTCCTTTTATTTTCGGTCTTTTACATAAGTGTGCTTTTTCCGACTATTTTTTACCATTTTTCATTTCAATATGGCAGTTATGGCTTGAGTCTTAATGCATGTATAAATGTATGTATGAATATATGTGTATGAATGTGTGTAAATTGGGTTTTTCTAGTAGCGTAAAGTGTTTGCTCTAATAAATCTTATAGTTTCCATTGTCCTTATGTTTAACGTAATTCAAAATGTCAGCCTCATAGAAAATAAGTGCATAAAGGTTGAATTTCTGGAAGGTAAAGCGAGACGAAATATATTTATTATATTTTTTGAGACCTGCTTTGTGTAGCTATGTGCTCACGGTTAGTTGCTTTAAGTAGTGGAGATAGTAGCTGTATTTACAGTGAGTACATGTAAATTACCCGCTGTTTAGGGCATACTTTGCAGTTGAAAAGAAAAAAATTTATTGCAACAGCCTAATCAGCATACAAGCGAGATGAGCACTCCAAGATAAATTGCCCCTAAGCGCACAAGGCTAATAAGATATTTGGCTGCAATATGTGCGGCAGTTAGTGAAGATTTAAATAACATTTTGTTAAAGTTGTCTTTAATTCCAAATAAGATTTTAAGCATAAGTGCCTTCACATAAATATTTTTCGTTTCCAAAAAAGATTTTGAACAGTAGTGAATTACAAAAACAAAAGTTATAATTAATTGAAATTTGACCACACAGCTGTTTCCTATATTGTCAATTTTAATCGCATATTTAATTAATCGTAAATAATTTGTGAAGACTGCAAGTACCAGTATGGGGTTTTTTTCAGCAAATCGTAGTGTAACATTCGCATAACTTTACTATAACAACTTTCCAAGTAATGAATTACACAAAAAAAAATATATAAAAATATCCAATAAATGCCTCTACAAAAAGAATATGACTAAAATTTAAAATTAAAAATTAACGATAATAATGTCAATTATTCTATAGCTGATTTAGATTTCGTTTTAATATAACACAACAAATACAAGTCAAAAACGGCTTTGATTCAGTTGGTCAATTAACATTGAGTCTGTCTATTAAATTGGACAGGGTGCTTCACACACAATAAGTCTCCTCGTCTGGGCAATACAAGTCGAGTATGAGTTTGGGTAAGTGGGATAATTAATACTGACTTTAAGGTTCAAAATTGACAGAGTAATCATTGCTACTTGGTATTAGCCTCAAAAAAAATTATTAACGAATAATTAAATATTACAAATATTTGTAAAAAGATCACTACGAATGAGTATTCGACAGTACTTAAAACAGCAGTATGTTTAGCCTTATAATATTCAAAAAATCTTATCAAGTGACATAATTCACCTCCCGATGTCAAAACCCCTAGCATCCTTCTCTCCTCCTCCTAACCAAAACCTCATAATATGTTTCGATAAGTGTTACTCACATGACTCCATCATCCTAATGCAACTGTGGTCTCATGACCTTGGTCACTGAGTCTACAACTAACCCACCCCCTGTGCTTGCGCAGTGACGCCACCCTTTCTCCACCCTGCATCTACCTATACTATACTCATACGTTATGGCTTAAATAAACTTAGTCTTCTAGGTATTAAGCCTTCTAATCTCAGCTCTATCTTCTAATTACTGGAATGAAGTTTCTACACTGCGGTGGAAATGATCTCCATTTATTCCTAGAAAGCGTTTTTAACGGTTTAAAATATCACAATGTAGCTGTTGATGAGTTCCACCTACTGCAAAACATAAAAAAAAATTTAAAACAGTTTAGCTCAGATTTTAGTGGCTCTAGTATCATACTTTTCAACTACTACTTTTCAAAAAAGTATTCTAATCTTTTTATTGTTCTAAGAAGTACGTCGTCATTTAATTTTTAAAAAACATAATTAAAAACTAAACAATTTTGAAATTTGTATTTTTAAGTAAATTTAGTTATTAATCCAAATAAAAATAAATATTTTTATTTCAATTAAATTTAATTAAAAAGATATGTCGTACCCAACGGCTAAATGTAGATTAAAGCTTGATAAATTTTTTGTATTAATATTTCCAAAAACCATATCGTCCTAAAAAAATTAATTTTTAAGTAACATTTAATAAAAATCTGATTTTAATATAAAACATGAATGTTTTTAATGATATATTTATCAAAACTTCATTTTACTGAATTTTTTTTTTTTTTTTTAACTATATATATTTATTGAATCGCTTTAAATTAAAGCCTAACAATAAGTTTTAGAATCTTAAAGACTAATAACATTACATTACAAATTATTTTATATAAACATACTATAATGATACATATAATGATTTGTAAATTATTTCAAGGGGCCTCTGAATAAGTAGCCAGGGCTTATTTACCAGATATCACGGTTTATGAGTTGAATTAATCAGGATGATCATTGGGAAAGTAGGATGGCGGGTCTATCGTTTTAGTCTAGAGGAAGTAGTCATATTAGCAAGTGGTCTAGCCAGCGGATTTACATGGTTTTCAAGATTTGAAATATGTTTCTGCCTTATTCTCTCGAATTCGACTTTAACCATCGGAACTCTTAAATCTAACCAGTTATCATTCTTAAGATCTTTTCTTGAGCTCTTTGCAGCATTTCTACATTTGACGAACAGGCATTGCCATATAGCTGTAAGCCATATATCCAGATTGGGTTAATAACTTGGTTGTATCACAAGAGTTTGTACTCTAAACATAAAGGAGACTGATGACCGATTAGCCAGTGAAGGCTTAAAGCTTTGAGCTTCATTTGAGTCCTTTTTGTTTCAATATGCTTCCGCCAAGTTAAGCTTTTGTCGAGGTGAATACCAAGGTACGTCACTGTTTCTGTTTGTGGAACTACTATTCCGTTGAGAGTGATAGTTGGTGATAAGGATCTGTTAAGAGAAAATATTATATGACGACATTTTTGCACATTGACTTTAATTCGCCATAGTGATAACCAGCTTTCAATGGAGTACAAATGATTTTGCAGTTGACTGGAAGCGATTGCGGCATTCTTATGTCGGCACAAAATAGCGGTATCGTCAGCAAATGTTGATATTACTAAATTGGTATTTGAAAGAATATCTGAAGTAAAGATGAGGTACAAGAATGGACCAAGAACGGTGCCTTGTGGAACTCCTGCACCTATTGGAGAGTCATTAGTTGTGTGTATATTATACTTCACCTTAAAAGATCTGCCTATCAAGTATGATTGAAGTACTGCGTGTGAGTTTTGCGGGAGTACTTGTCGTATTTTGTGTAACAGGCCCTCATGCCATACTTTGTCGAACGCTTGTGCAACATCTAAAAAGACACCAGAGCAATATTCTCGATCTCACTTCTTATTTCGTTATTTATTCTGTTCACTTGGTCGATAGTACCATGTTTTTGACGAAATCCAAATTGATGGTTTGGGATCAAGTCTCTATCTTGGAGGAAAGCCATAAGTCTTGCAAGGAACACTTTCTCAAATAATTTTGACAGACAAGGCAGCAAACTTATAGGTCTATATGATGTGGCTAGTGTTGAATCCTTTCCGGGCTTTTGAACCATTTCAATTAACGCTTTTTTCCATTCCGTCGGGATATGTCCAAATTTTATTATGGCGTTAAAAATCTTTGCAATAAATGAGATTGCTACGAAGGGCAGATTTTTTAACATAATTGGAGTTATAGAATCATGTCCAGGTGCTTTTTTGCAGACAAGTTTTTCTTTGATGGTTACCTTGATATCGTTCGCGGTGATTTGTAAGTTGATAATATTATTGTTAATATGTTGAGCTGGTAAATTCAAATTATTGAAGGGATTTGGTTGAAAAATTTGACTCAGATGATTAGCAAATGCATTAGCTTTTTCTTCGTCGCTGCGCGCCCATTCACCGCTGGAGTTTCTTAACGGAGGCACTGCTTCAGCAGGTGTTTTTATAGTTTGATGAGCCTTCCAGAGTGATCCTTTGTTAGCCGTTTGGGGACAGCTTCTTAATATATTTGTATTGTTTGTTTTCTTTGTCTCTTGCAAGAGCGCTCTTTAGTCGGTTTACGGCTTCTTTTAATTTAGATTTGGTTGATGGGGATCTATTTTTTTGCCATTCGCGACGAAGTTTTCTTTTTTCGGCTAGAAGATTTTCGATTTTACTGTTGCTAAGATGCTGCTTTCTTACCTGAGAAGGCAAATTTTGTAGTATAGAAATTTCGGCAGCTGAGGAGAGAATCATGTTGAATACTTGTACTGCATCATCTACCTGGTATTTGTTTTTAATTTTGTAATTGGTATGAACGTGAGTACTTATGTATTTCTTAAATTTCAGCCAATTGGTGTTTTGAGTTGTAAGTCTTTGTGGACCTTGAATTAGTTGGGGTTCTTCATAAACTATTAGAAAGATTGGAGAATGATCCGATGATAATTCATAAATTGTGTACACCGAAATGGAGTCACGACGAATACCCTTCGTTACAGCGAAATCAATAAAATCTGGGATTTTGTTGTTGTCTGATGGCCAATACGTAGGATGCCCGGGTGATGCGACATCTAGATTGTTGTTCTTGTTTGTTACCACGTTAAAGAGTTTTTGACCTTTAGGATTACAGAGCCGAGAGCCCCAAAAAGTGTGTTTTGCATTGTAGTCTCCTGCAGCAATGAATTTTCAATGAACATCACGATAGTTTGCTTCGTTGTCTACTTGAATTTTAGTTTCGTGCACATTACCTTTTGTAAGAGGTACAATATAGAAATTTTTATTTCCTACCAGTTGAGCTAAGTACTCAATAAGTACTTTTGAGCTACGCTCGCGCAAATAAATTGGTGGAGGTTTGAGTTTTTCAGTTGTGGGTTTACTGCTAGTACTTGGTTCATTCTCATTAGCCAGCAAGGAGAAACGATTGTTTCTGAGTGGGGTTGTTGAGGTTTGATCTTCTTGGAAGTTGGTGACTTTGTTCACTTTTGGCTTTTCAGGAGTACGTTTTCTTTTGCTCATTATGTTCACATAGCGATCCATACCTGTCTGCATTGCCTGTTGTTTTATTTTAATTTCATCTTGTCTTTGCCTAGTGTTATTTTTGATGTTTATTGGAGTAGCGT
>NC_051847.1:238289594-238293587 GCF_002237135.1 Teleopsis dalmanni | reverse complement strand
AAAATATCGAAAAATATACAGCGCGCGAATTTTAAATGAGAATTTCCGAAAACTTTTCGGTCTTAATGTATAATAGATAATTCTAAGTTTTTTAATTTCTACTTATTAATTTTTTTTCTGATGTCATAAAATTGCTGAGTGATCAGCAAAAGTAGGAGTGACAATACTTATCGTATTGGGAGAATATTTCAAATAGATAAGGTTAGGTTAGGTTTAAGTGTAAATCTCCACGTAGATCGCCAATTGGTATGTCGCATTTCCTTAGCGCAATTCATTTAAGACGGCACTCTTAGGGATATGTTCAGTAAAGGGTTTTAAATGACACGTGAATCCTTGATTATACAGTTACCTGAATCACTTAATTCAATATTTTTTTATTGAAAATTTCTTTACAAGGTTTCCGATATTAGCTTCTGATGTTTCTTTGGAATTCAATTTTTTGAATAGATCACCAGTTACAACACTTGTTCTCTGAGTATGCCATGTCTACTGTAAATAAAATTGAACCCAGAAAGCTTCCTTGTAGAACACCAACATTAATAGCTTTACTTACAGTAAAATACCTCGTTTGTTGTTAGCAATCCTATATATTATATATTTGAAGGTAATAACTATCTGATTTTTGGAATAAGCTCGTCATGCTAGGCTAGACTAGAGTCATAGTCTACCAAAAGCTTGCTTAATGTCGAGAAACACTGCAGTACTTCCTAAGCACTGCAGTACTATGTTGTTTAATGATCGACTTATTTGTTCATGATTTTCCTTTAAATCAAACTAATGAGAATAGATTAAATAACTCTCGTTGATTAAAGCCTGCAGCTTTGTCTGGCGATAAAGATTATTGCTAAGAAATGAAGGCGTGGTAGCATTTTAATTGTGATTCATTATTCTTTGATGCTTGTTGTGATCAAATTAACTTCAAATTGTTCTAATAAGATCACTAGAGATGTGCATTTTTATATATCACACACATTTTAAAGGCAAGGAGTTTATGACCATTAAAACTTCGTGAAATGAACCTTTACCATATATATCAAATAGTGTTATTTTTACATATATATTATTGTACGCCAGTTATAATTTTCCATATCAACCTTAATAAACGGTTTTAGCTACATAGTTTAAATTACTAACCATCAATAAATCAATCAATAGGTTTCGTCTATGAGCTTTAGAGGGTCTGCAGTTTTTTTAGGTTTTGTATATCTAGGGCAATTATCTATATTTCTGCTGTAAGTATCGTGTCTAAGCTCTGATTGCAGCTACTTCATTTATATCAAAACCTGCAGAAAAGAAAGGAATAGAAATCATATTATGACATAAATCAATTCTTTAAATATCTATTGACTATTCAATATTACTTGCATTCGGTATATATTCTTTCATATATATTCTTATTAAATTGAAACTCTTAATACTTTAATAATACGGAAATTAACTCAGTCAGGAAATTCAACGGAATTATTTCAGTATTTTTTCTTCGATTTCGTCATTTATGATTATAACATTTTGTGATCTTAAAATATATTTTATACATATATTTTGTTCGGCTTCTTTCATGTTTATGATCATATTTTTTTTTTTAAGTATTTAAAATTTTTTTTATTTATTTCCAATGCTTAGTGTATTTGCACAATAAATAGCATTAATATATTCAAATATTAATGATTTTGTAAAATTATGAACAAAATTAAAAAGCGGTAAACTCCATTCATAAAATTTAAGTCAAAGTTGAAGATTTATTTTTTTGCTATTCAAACAGAAATATATATCAAACATAATAAGAGCTTCTGATATTAAGTAATTGCATACAGGAAAAAAACCCAAAGATTATGAGATTACATGTACCTATACCTGCAGTAAATGGTGTTCGCCAAGTATATGGACTTTCTAACTGAAACACCATTAAAAAGCATCCGATACCACCTTAGAGTTAGCGGTTATTCTTAATTATTTTCAGGCTTTTGACATTCATGGTAGTGTTCTGCACACTCAATGGAATATAATACAATACAACACCAAATCGATTTTTTTTTATAATCAAATAATTTAAATAATAACCAATAATAAATAACTCTTCTTCAATAATTTAAACAAAAGTTTTGACCAAAAGGAAAAAGTCTATATTCTCACAGACAGTCAGGCAGCTACCAAAGCGAATTTATGTATCAGTCCGCATATTGTTTGAATTTAATAGGTAGCAGTTCCAAGGCACCTTCAGTTTGGCATCTCAGGCATGCAAATATAGTAGAAAATAATGACGCCAACAAAACTCGGTGCCTCTGCAATAATGTCTGATGTATAATCTCTATTTTGGCCAATTATAATCGCAGATTGATGTATAATTATTTTCATGTAGGTCAAGCGCAACAAGTTCCATATACTCTGAAATTAAAACTTCAGACATATTCCACAGGCAATAGTAAAATTGAATCTCGAAATAATCCATATTCCATTAAAAATAATGATTGATTTTTACGACATACTGAATTATAGAACAAACGGTAGCTATAGTAACCCTATTGTGTCGAAATTGCTGTAGATCTTAGGTGCCGATGCTCAAAAAAGAGATACCAGATTATATTTTGTCTCACTTCATATCCACGCTTAAGGTAATCGGAACTAGTTCTTTAATTCGCTCAACGATGTAAACGACATTTACTTTACAATATTTGGTTATTTTCGTTAGTTGTACTCTTTCCACTGGTTCCGAAATTCTCAACTGATTAACCAAAACTACAAAAAATATTGAACCAAAACAGCCTTTTTAGCTAATTAAAAAATACCGACTTCATTTACACTTTATCCACCTATCTATCTAGACGCGTATTGTAATTTTCAACCTAATGGCCTCCATGCCATTAATTTTTTGTGGATTTAAAACAAGCACAGAATACATCGTGGAATAAAATCAACGCAAAAAATCCCAAACTTGCAATAAGTTTTAATATATTTAAAAATTGTTAAGCGATCTATAGATCAAATGGCAAACCTAAAGCAATTGATGCTTTGGATGACAGTTCCGTTTAATATATATCACTGAACCTGTACCTCAAAATCAGTATCAGTAAATGTAAATTTTTTTTAACTGGATTCCGAACTGTTACATTTTAATACAAAGTAAAGTTAATAAATACAAAAAAAATATTTATTATTGAAATATTCATTAGTTTTGATCTATATCTTAAACAATCTCTAGTCTACTTGCCATTGAAAAAAAAATTTTATACTTTATTCTATATGTAAACATTTTTAAACAATAAATGATGACTAGTATTCTCTTATGGCCTTTTTAATAACACATTTTATATGAAAAATAAACAAAAATATATTAATTATATATTTTATAACATATTTTCACATTTTTCTGAGAGATCAGTAAATTTTCGAATTCCTGAAGGCCTTTACGAGCTTAATTACACAAATCTGTTTAAATTAATTGCATAATTCCATATAAGTTTCCTTTAGTATTTACTATACATTAAGACCGAAAAGTTTTCGGAAATTCTCATTTAAAATTCGCGCGCTGTATATTTTTCGATATTTTAAGTTTATGTAGTTTGGCAGCAATTAAGGACAATTACTATGCCAAAAATGAGCGCGATCTGTCAGACAGTTCGTTTACGGCAGCTGTTGAAACCAGTTCACCTCAGTAGTGCGTTGCGAAAAAACCAATGGAAAAAAATATTGAACAAAGAGTTTGCATCAAATTTTGTGTTTCGAACGAAATTTCGTGTGCAGAATCGTTGCGAATGCTACAAAAGGCTTATGGGGAATCAGTTTTATCGAAAACTCAAGTTTATGAGTGGTACAAAGCCTTCCAGGACGGTCGTACGACCGTCGAAGACATTTCGCAACGCACTACTGAGGTGAACTGGTTTCAACAGCTGCCGTAAACGAACTGTCTGACAGATCGAGCTCATTTTTGGCATAGTAATTAAGGACAGTGCTGCCAAACTACATAAACTTAAAATATCGAAAAATATACAGCGC
>NC_051847.1:238278314-238289494 GCF_002237135.1 Teleopsis dalmanni | reverse complement strand
GATATATGTGGTGGAGCTATCATATCAAAACGCACTATTTTAACTGCTGCACATTGTATAGTGTTAATGTAAGTTTATTCACAAAAGTATAAAAGAAATGCATTCATAATAAAAAAAGTATGATTTAGCAATTCAACTGAAAAAATCCCAATCTCTGAATTATCCGTAATTGCTGGATCAAGATTTCGCTTAAGAGCCACAACCACAACTCAAAAGATGGCGGTAAGTAAATCACATGTGCACCCACAATATGACCCAAATATTTCAAAGGCAGATATAGGTATCTTGCAATTGCAAGACAGTCTTATATTTGATGGTAGGACTGTAATGTCAATATCTATAGCAAAAGAAAAGCCTGGGCTTAATATTAAATGCACCATAGGAGGTTGGGGATCTATATATTATGTAAGCAAGCCAGCTTAACTTCACAACTAGTGATTATTAAGCTGTTATATGTTTCTTTTAGCTTGGCCCATCTCCAGATAATATCTTATTTGCTGACCTGCAGATATTACATAATGTAGTTTGCGAAGCTTTTACGAAAAATTTTTCTAAAGGTATGATGTGTGCAGTAAATCGTAGAACTCCAGAAATGGATTCCTGTCAGGGAGATTCAGGAGGACCTCTTATATGCAATGAACTTTTATGTGGAGTCGTTTCTCACGGTATAGGGTGCGGTTGGGGATATCCTGGTATATACACAGATGTTGCTTACTATCGAAGTTGGATAATTTCACACAGTGGAACCAGGCAATCTAAAAATTTGAATAAATTCATGATTATCGAACTCTTATTGTTCTTATTTTTACTATAAAATATTCGTTTTTTAAAGTATGCTAATGGGTATTCTTATTTCATTGATGGGTATTGCAAGGTGATATAAAAATTCCGTTTTATGTGTATTAAGATTGAGTGTTAATAAATTTTTTTAAAAAATATCAGAAATATATTACAAAACACCTGTAGATACATCAGTAAGTTGTACCACATATATAGCATAAATCCTACATAATTAATATTTATCATTGTATATGGATGTTTAGATTTTGCCGTATTTTATTCAAAAAAAAAATTTTTTGATAAAGTTTAGTAAGTAAGTAAAAAAAATATTTTATTTATTGATTTCTAATTAAACTTTTAAAGTTAAATTTCGTTTTGTATGTGGATTTGTCTCGAGAAATTACATGGCTTTTAGGGGTGACCAATGTATTACTCTTAAGATTGCTTTTCTATTATCTACAAAACTAAATTTGGGATAGAAATAATTCCTTGTTTTGTATTGAGTTTGAATTGATTCAGATATCAGAATATCCAGAAAAAACACAGAAAAAAACGTCAGCCATAAAATCAAATATAACCTGCCTACATTGCTTAAGTTTCAATTTTTAGTCTATTAAATAATTTTTAATTTGATACCTAATAGATTATTTAACTGATTTTATTAAAAATTATTGACAATTTTGAGAAAATGTCATCAGTACTTTTTATGTTACGAACACTTATCACTCACCGATATCCTACAATCGATATCTAAAGTGAATTAAAATGTTTTGATATATAATACAAGAAAATAGCTAAAGACCTAGATTTGCATTTCGCCTTGAGTAATGTTTTTGACGTTTGCGAAAAGTAGTAAACTACAACAAAAAAAAATTTTTTTTTTTATATTTTGAATGAATTGAATTTTTGGTTGACATTTCTTCTTTATTATTATTATTATTTTTTGTTCTGAGTATTGCCAAACACCCAGCATCAGTGGTCTTGGAAATATTTCTTGTATTTAATTATTCCTAAATAATTTTTTGAGACTACAAGTACCAATGAATCGTGCCCTGTCAAATTAGAAGCTCGGAGTCAGCTCTCCTTAACCAACTGACCCAAAGCTGTACTTGACTTTTATGTTCGTACATTTTTCTGGAGTTTTGTTGCTTTGCTGTGAAAGTTTTCAATTTTGAAAATAAGAAAATTATATCAAAAGCAATATATCTTATATGTATCTTATATTACACATACATTGGTGTAGTAGTTATATGTTTTGGTGTATTTTTGAAAAATTTTTTCAGTTTACTATTTTTCGAGTAACTTTAGAATTTCGTCAGTGTAGAACTTCTGAAAATTATATAGACTTTATTTGTGGATTTTCTCGGATCTGAAACTTTACAACGTGGATAATTAACCACATTATGTTCAGATGACTATTCTGTTTGAAATGTTACTGAGACAGTGTTGCCAGGACCGCGAAATGGATAATTCTTTAATTCTTTATAACTCAAAAACTTTTAAGTAGTAATATAAATTTCATTTGAAGTCATGTATGACGTAGAAAACCAATTTTGAATAACAATTTTGACATCGCGTACCCATAAAACATTTGTAATGCAGAGAGCAAATTAAGGTGAGAAAGAATAAACCAGAGTTCGGAATGTGGTGCACAAAATCGCACACTGCACTGTGCGAGTGGAAATTATTTTTAAAATATGCACACGCACATTTGTGGTGTTAAGAAAAAAATGCACGCACTCAAATTTGTTGTGCGATTTTAAATTTCACATCGCACAAAGCGATGATTGTGCACACAGATTCGTGCACACACATTTGTGCTGTGCGCCGAGACTAACACACTCACCTGTGCTATCACAAGAGAGGCAAAATAACGAGAGAGCTCGCTCATCCCCTCCGGAGCTTAATGGGAACAGTGTTCCAAAAGTGAAAAGGGAAGCGTTCATTAAACTCGGGGACAAAATATCCGAGCTAAATGAGATGATGGGTGGAGGAAGAAGATCCATCCACCAAGCAATGCGTGATCTTGTTGCATTGATATCATCGCTCTATAAAAGAACTGCCGAAGAGACACCAAATAAAACTATCACTGCTAAAACCAACGATAGAGGTACCCAAACAATTCAGCCGCAGCAAACACCAATTATATCCAAACGGTTAAGAGAAGAAATCGAAAAAAGTAGGAAGACACCGCCTAAGAAGTCGAAAACAAATCGACCCGTGGGGGCAAATAATACTAAGTCTAAGGAGCCAAGGAAAGCATTGGAAAGCAACTTAGATACGGTGGCCGGGACGAACGGCAACGCTGATGTACCTCAAGCACCAATTGAAGACAACAACAAACGACACGCTTGGGTTTTACAAACAAAAAAACGCGTGAAACCACCTCGACCGGATGTAGTGATCATTAAACCGTCTGAGAAACTTTCCTTTGCGGACATACTCCGGAAAGTAAAAGGAGCTCCAGAGCTTAAAGCAGTCGGTAATGATGTTCACTCTATCAGGAAAACACAAAAAGGGGAACTTCTGCTTGTATTCAAAAGATCAGCAGAAACAATAACAAGTGTCCACCAAGACCACATCAAAAGTATACTACCTGAGGAAATAGAGGTCAAAACGCTAACGGAGGAAGCTACCTTTGAACTACGATACCTGGACGAAATAACCACAGAAGAGGAAATAATTGATGCATGGAAAAACCAAATAGGCGAAATACATCCCTCGGCGATCAAAACAATAAGAAATGCCCCTGGAGGTACCAGAACGGCTATAATTGTAATACCAAAGAAGCAGGCCGGTAAAGCTGAGGAGGTGGGCAAACTACGAGTTGGATGGACCGTGTGCCGATTACTCCAAAAAGTTACCCCCAGGAGATGTTACAAATGCTTCGATTTTGGACATGTGGCAAGGAACTGTCAGAGCTCCAAAGACTGGTCAAAACACTGCTACAAGTGTGGTGGAGAGGACCACCTTGCTAAAGCGTGTCAAGGTGCCCCTCACTGCCTACTTTGTAGAACTGACACAAATATTGACGCTAACCATATTACGGGAGGACCTAAATGTCCCCACTACTTGACTGCCCGTCGGAGGATACTAAATAAAAAAAGATGAAAGTTTTACAGCTGAACTTAAACCACTGTGAAGCGGCACAGGATCTGTTAAAGCAGACTGTACGCGAATTAAAAATAGATCTAGCTATAATGAGCGAACATTATAGTACACTAGACAATCACTGCTGGGCTACCAGCAAGTGCAACAAGGCATCGATATGGACGTGTGGTAAATTCCCACTAGAGAAGGTCTTCGACGGAGGGGAAGCATACGTAAAAAGTACAGTGAATGGAATAACGTTTTTCAGCTGTTATTTACCCCCCAGTCTATCAATCGAAGAATACAAACAAAGACTGGACAATATTGTTAGCGACGCTAAAAATATGAAGCCGATAGTGATTGCCGGTGACTTCAATGCCTGGGCCATTGAATGGGGCTCAACATTGACAAACCCCAGGGGAGAGTGCCTACTAGAAGCATTGGCCACCCTGGATGTAGTATTACTGAACTGCGGCCAAAAGGATACATTCACAAGGAACGGTAGAAGCTCTAAGATTGATTTGACATTTATCAGCGATCCACTAGCTAATTCAACTGAGTGGCAAGTGTCAGATATCTACACACATAGTGACCACCAAGCTATCATATTCGAAATACATGACCGCTCAGCAAGAACCATTCCTGCGGTAGCCACTCCAAATCCGCTATGGAAGGAGTTAACTTTGGACAAAGAAGCTTTTAAGCTCTCAATGGACGACATCCACCTAACTGGCACTGCGAATGATAAAGCAATACAACTGATGCGCTGCATAACAAATTCATGTAACGCATCTATGGCAAAGAAAGGCCGGCGGAATGGCAGACAACATGTGTATTGGTGGACTGACCAAATTTCCGAACTGAGAAGAAAATGCAAACATGCGCGACGACTATGTCAAAGAGCAAGGGGTCGCGAAAATTTTATAGCGCACCAAGAATCCTATAAAACATCGAGAACTGAACTAAAAAAGGCGATATCGAATAGCAAGGCAAGATGCTTCAAGGAAATGTGTGAGGAGGTCGATAATAACCCCTGGGGACTAGGATATAAAGTCGTTATGAAAAAATTATATAGCTACCGTCCACCAGTTACAACAGACGCAGCTAAGCTACAAGCAATAGTTGAAGGTCTCTTCCCGCAGAGAGCTGATATAACCTATACAGTACAAGATAGTGAGCCACAGAATGAAATACCTGAGGTTAGCAGGCAAGAATTGGAAGTAGTATGCAAAGGTTTGAAACTAACCAAAGCACCTGGAGTAGATGGAATACCAAATCTGGCACTAAAGATGGCCACAGAAATCAACGTTGATTCATTCAGGGAAGTGTTCAACGCATGTATAAAGGAGAGAACATTCCCCCAGATATGGAAAATACAAAGGTTGGTGCTTATACCAAAGGGCAATAACGTACAAGATGCATCAGGCTACCGCCCGCTATGTATGATTGATACGGCCGGTAAACTTTTGGAAAAGATAATTAGCCGAAGACTAGAAGAAGCCCTGAATGGCAATGGTTTATCAGATAGACAATTTGGTTTTCGGAAGGCACGCTCCACAATAGAGGCCGTGGAAGCAGTCATAGCCATAGCAAAAGATGCCATTAAAGGAGACCGTTGGCTCGAAGGAGACAAAGAATACTGTGTCATCATTACATTAGACGTTAAAAACGCATTTAACTCAGCGGACTGGGACACTGTTCTAGCAGCACTTCAAGGGAAAGACGTTCCAAAGTACCTAGTAGAATTAATCGTTGACTATTTTAAAGAGAGAGTGCTTTTGTATTACACAGACAGAGGCACAAAGTCATACCAAGTAACAGCAGGGGTACCACAGGGCTCGGTACTGGGTCCAATATTGTGGAACATTATGTATGACGATGTGCTGAGACTTGAGCTCCCAGAAGGCGCAGAAATAATTGGATTTGCTGATGACATCGCGCTGGTGGTTAAAGGGAAACATATAGAAAAGATACAATCAACATGCAACGAGACGGTCGCTATGGTAAGAAGCTGGATCACAAGTGTAGGCCTCAAACTTGCTGATCATAAAACTGAAGTCCTTCTTGTAAGCAGCAGGAAAAAGATTGAGTACATTACAATAACTGTTGGCAATGAGCGAGTCACATCAAAACAAGCAATCAAGTATCTTGGAGTAATGATTGACAATAGACTCACCTTCAAAGAGCATTTACGATATGTTGCTGCAAAATGTGCGAAAACAACGTGTGCACTATCGCGAATAATGCCCAATATAGGTGGACTTAGACAACAGAAGAAGCAGTTACTCACAAATGTAGTTAAGTCTATTGCTATATATGCGGCTCCCATATGGGCAGAAGCAATGAATAAAAAGACGTACAGATCAGGAGTAGACACAGCCTACAGAAGATGCGCTCTCAGAGTTGTTTCCGCATTCCGTACAGTATCTACTGACGCGGCCATGGTTATTGCCGGAATGATGCCATTACAGCAGGAAGCAGAAATTGAAAAGGAAAAGCATGTAGCAAAAAGAATTGGGGTTACAAACTTCAATCAGCTCAATGAAGAAGCATTGAATAAGTGGCAACAGAGTTGGGATATATCCACAAAGGGAAGATGGACGCATAGGCTTATTCCGAAGATAAGTGATTGGACCAACAGAAAGCATGGGCAGGTGAATTACTACCTAACCCAGATATTAACTGGACACGGCTGCTTCAGAGCATATCTTTTTAAGTTCAAACATGACGAAGAAGACACGTGCCCAGCATGTCCATATACAAAAGAAACGGTGGAACATGTGTTCTTTGATTGCCCGAGATATGAGAGCCACCGCAGCTCCTTGGCAAGAGCAACCAGAGAACAGGTCACACCTGATAATATCATCCAACTGATGTTAAAGTCAACAGAAATCTGGAACCTGGTGTGTATTTTTGTGAAAGAAATCACAGAAGAACAGAGAGCAGCAGAGAGAACTAGAAGAGCAGTAAGAGATGACAACAATCGCTGAATCACCACCCTCCGAAGTAATGCTTAAAGGTGGTTCCGGAGGGATTTATGGTTAGAAGAGACACGGTGTTAGGATGAGGTTTAGTACGTAGGCGCAAATATCAAGCAAAAGAGTAAGACTTGGTTGCGAATCATGCATGCTGGTAGTACGGGCTACCAGTATCTTTTGAAGATTCCACATCCCTTAGCTCGTATAGCTTAAAAAAAAAAACATATGTGCTGTGCGACTGACTTATTCAAATGTGCACAATCAGATGTGCGAGAAAATTTTATGCTCGCACCGCACTGTGTGACAAAAAATTCTCTCTACACACGAGTGTGTTGCTCATATTACGATTGCACAAATGTGCACAAATGTGCGATTGCTCAAACGTGCACAAATGTGCACAAATGTGCGATGCACAAACGTGCACAAATGTGTGATTTTGCGTTTGCACCCAAGGGTGGAAAAAAATTACAGGAACTTCACAATTTTGTTTGAAATAGAAAATATTATTTTGTTGCAAATTTTGAAAAAATTGATATTTGCGTTCGTTGGGATCGTAACTTATGTTAAAAATTGCATAAATAACAAATATTTATAATAATTATTTTTGTTAATTAATGTTAACTAAAAATTATAACTGTCTTAACCTTATTTGTATTTTAACTTAAAATATTAGTTTTTTGTATATTACTTTGTGCATTTTTAAATGCAAATATAGTAAGTGAACTTAAAGTATTTGTTTGGAAAGTTTTGCACCAGTTTAAAAAAAATAAAAACATATTTTAGGAAGATTTTTTTATGCCCAAAAAATATGAAAGATTACGAAAGATTAGGAAAATATTTTTTTTTGAACAGGTAGCAGGTATTGGTATTGGTGTATTTGTTTAATAAATTTTGCAACAGTTTAAAAAAGATAATACGGGAGGGCCACAAATAGATATTTTTCTTCTCCAGAAATATGTATTCACTTAGGTAGAGTTTCTAACATTCATTAAAAAACGCGAAAGATTAGGAAAATATTTTCTTGAACAGGTAGCAGGATTTTAGCGCCCTTTCTACTGTGCTAAGTAAGCAGAGATATAATTTAAGTGAAAAAAATATTTCAGCAATGTTATTAATAAGATTAAATGAAAATTTATTTCAAAAAATATGTAATTAATATTATATATTTTATAATAAGAAATTAAGATATTAAATTATTAAATTATTTCAATAAATTCGTTAAATTTAAGCTGTAATTAAAGATAAAAAATTAAGTGAAATGTAATAACAAATTTAATTTATGTTGTTGTAAAAACTTTTTAATTTGCTTTTTATAACCTTACTAACGAATCTTAGTGTACAACTTACTATTAAATAAAATTTTATGAAGTAGTCCAAAATTGATATATTTAATTTTTTCAAAGTACGATCCGAAGAACCGATCCTCTTTACTTATAACATTTCGAAACAAATACTCTTTCTCTATTAAATTCATGTACCTATTTAATATAACAAAGTTTTTAAGTACATTGTGAAATTAACTTTATTCCCATGTTTTAAATTAATAAACCTTAAAATAATAAGTAATATAAGCAATAAATGTAAATCTAATAATAAATTCAAAATTAAAATATAAATACAAAATCATTTCTTCAATAAAATATTTCGCATTAAGACCAAAATTAATACAAATCAGTTTTCCGTACTATTTTGCTGCGATATTTGTCATAATATTGTGCGCTTTTAAATCATCATTTCACACAAATGTGCAGTAGACATTTCGTCTCCGCACATTTGGGTGCATTTTTATTTTCGAGTCTGCACACAAAATGTGCTCCTCGTATTCTTTTCTGCACACGTTGTGTGCGAGGGCAAGCTGGCTGCCGCACACACAATGTGCTGTGCGAAATAACTTCGGCACAAACACCGAATGCGTGTGCGAGTTTTATTTCACTCCACCACACTCGTGTGAAATGTGCGTTTTGTTTGTGCACACAAGATGTGGCACTTAAGATGTGCACAAAAATTTTCGCACACCACATTTGTGGTGTGAAATTTTAGAATCGCACAACATTTGTGCGTGGTGTTTTGCATTTTTGTGCACAGCACAGTGTTTTTCTGAACCCTGTTTTAAACCAACAACAATCTCACATTAGACGTGACCAGAAGTATTAGTATAACATGGTCTTAAAGTTTGTCGGGCTGTAGTTTAATGAAAGACAAAAGATCTGTTCAGTTATCCAAATGCAATGGAATAGATCTAGTTCTTTTTTTTTGTAAATTTTCTTCTGTTTTCCCATAAATGAAAACTGGCAATATTTTTATTATCATTTAATAGAATTTTCTAGTGCTGCGAAATGGCACTTTTATTAATTCTTCCTTTAGTTTTTTGTTTCTTTTTTAATAATTTTTCAGATCATTCTTTGGAAAAAGACAAATGACCTATTAAATTACATCAATTCAACGTGATAGTTCCAAGTTTTCTTTTTTCTAGAGATTTTAAATAACTTTCTGTTCAAAAAACATAATTATTTTGTTCTGACTCTAATAATTTTGTTGATAATATCTTTTCTTAGAATTTACAAATTTTTCATAAATTATTTTTATAAATATTATTATTCAAAGAACAAATCTAATATGTTAATAACACTTCACTCTACTGGTTCAAGTATAAACATAAACTCTTTTATATATGAATAACACAAAATATTCAATCAGGAATGTGCCTAACTATATTATTGTGCTATTTATTTAGACGGACATTATGGTTATCATTGCATTATATTTAGTGTTTATTTAGGCTCAAACGCTGTAACAAATGGGTTATCATCTTATTGCGAATTAGTATCTATTTAGACACAAACACAGGAATAAAATACTGTAAAAAAGAAATAGACTAAGTAGATCAATACCTTATAACTTATTAACTTGTATAATGTTATACATATTATACACTACTAGAAAAAAGATTGGAAACGAGTACAGTTTATTTTCTATTTTGTATTATTAATACTATATTTTTGAAAATACAAAATTTTACTAGTAACTACTATTTAAGAAAAATATTTTTTTATTATAACAAATTTTTTGTATAATTTTATCACATATTTGCGAAAGATTCTTTGTAATAAATTTAGTAATAAATAATTTTATTATATCCATTTTGTTTTCACCATATAGTAAAAATTTATTTTTAATATCTGATATCTCCATTAATCAATTAAAAAAATGCCACAAAGTTTTTTATCCTTTAACTTTATCTGCTTGTGGCTAAATTAACTTTAAATAATTGTTAACTGAATTTTAGAAAAAGGAAAATATAAACACAAACTTAATATGTTTGAAATCCGATATTCATAGAGGAATGTGTTTTTAATAATAAAATTTTATTTGCTTGCCACAAAATTAAGCAATAAACCTTAAACAAAAAAAAAAAACAAATAAATGAACACAAAAAGCTCTCAAATGAAACAAAATAAAAATTTACAAATAAAAAGAGTCGTAGTTTTAAAATTTGGCTAAGTTCCTTTACATCCTTTTCAAGTAAGGAACTTTCATAGTTCTACATTTGGAAAATCTTGTAAAAATTTTCCGAGCAAACAGTAAAAACTTTTCCAAACAGTGAGCAGGCAAGCAACTAACTTCAAATTTTACTTAATTTCGACTGTTATGCCCTCGTAAAGAGAATAAAAATTTATGGACACCATAAAAACCCTAGTAAAGCAACTTTTCACAATACGCAAACAAGGAATAGAAAACAAAGAATGGCGCTGAAGAGAAGGGAAATTAAAAAACTCAAAACATAAAAATAGCAAATGTGGAAACTGAAATAGATATTCCCCAACACCCACTCGGTGTTCATTACGATTTCAGCAGTGCAGAGTACCGAACTGGTGCCGACCTAATTGGAAAATAATTACAATTAAGTGCGAATATGAATGCACTGGATGGGCAAATCATGCATTCATTTACACTCGAACTTTTTATGCAAGAGGAATGGAATTTCACATGTAAGAGTAACATATATCCTGAAAATAAATTGAAAACTATTTGAACAGCGAATTAAACTGAATACGGTTATTAGGAATTTTACAAATCATAATCCTTGCCATCTATTCCAAAAATCGATCCTAAAATCAGGTTTTCATATCAATGGCTGTTTAGATACAGTTCAAACTCGTATAAATATAATAATATAAGATTTTTACTGATATTCAGATTTCTAAATGTGAATCTAAATATGATATCTAATACTAAAATTAATTATTATTTACTAACACATTCAAACTTCAGTTTCCACCTCTGCATATTCATGTGTAAAACTACTAATGAATAAAACAGATATTCAAGACT
>NC_051847.1:238260141-238278214 GCF_002237135.1 Teleopsis dalmanni | reverse complement strand
AATTGTCCAAAAAAATTCATTAATAATAATATATATCAAGTATCCTCTGATAACTGATAGATGTATTCTTTTCGAAACAAGGCCTATATTCCAGTCTGATGGAAAGTTAATTATCCCAAATGAAATAATAAAATGTCAAAGTATCTACTATAATATTGATAATTGTAAAGTAGAACTAAAAAACATATATTGTAAAATAAATAATGTAAACAATTGTCTTTCTGATATTTTAAACAAAAGACAAACAAATTGTAAGAAATCTAAAGAAAAAAATAAAAATATAGATATAATAAAAGAAGGGGCAATACTTCTTACCGGAAATCACTCTGTTAATAATAATAATATTTCCGGAACTTACTTAATAACTTTTAATGAAACAATAAACATAGATAATGCTATATATGAAAATACAGAAAACAAAATAAATTTATACATTTTGAACCATTATTTTAACGATTTTAATGTCACTGAATATGTTGATTCAAGTGAACAAAAAATTAAATTAAATAACAGAGATTTAATTAATATATTAAAAAATGATTATAATGAAAGCCCCATTTCTTTATCTACATTATCAATTGTAATAATATAAGTTATTATATATAGTAGCTATAAATGCTACAAATATTTTAAAATTAAACCGAAAACGACAACAGTTGATAAGGATCAAGACATTGTATTCAATGCCTTAGATCAACAAATTTCTGATTTTATGAATCGGGACGATTCATCTTAGACAGGGGGGAGTTAACACCCTGTATTACTATAACGGCACTTTGCCGTTACACACTATTTTCGTATATCAAGTATGCGCATCTAAGAATTGCGCATTAAGATATTTCATAACGCCTACGCGCGTTTGTATATTTAATTTCAGTCAGGCTTATTGCCTGCACTTCTTATGGCAACAATGTTGCAAAAGAAAACAAAATTGTTTTTCTTTAAAGACGCAACTATGTTGTGCAAAACAGATCAAGTATCATTTGAAATACTTGATCGATGAATTGTTCAATCATTATTGGACAAAGATATCGTCATCTGGCTACTGACGCCAAAGCTAAAGACGCTGACGAGGTGCTTTAGCAAATAGAAGCTCCAATCCTATTGGATGGAGAAAAGACGCTTCTAGAAAATTCTTAGGAATTTTAGAAGCTTGAATTCAATTGGATAAAATCCAATTTCTGATTTTCAATAACGACTCCAGGCATCAAAGGAAAAACTTTGAATAGTCAGTCGTTATAAAGGAATGAAACAAAACGGTTAAGCCTTAGCAAAGGTTAAACTAAAATAGTCGTTATCCACGGTCTTACGGTCTTGCGGTCTTGAAACAAAAAGTTAATTATATTTAAAAAACAACCGATATTCAACAAATATAATAGTTAAAATATGTCACAAAAATTGTAATTAAATAAATTAATTAAATATAATAAATAAAGTATATTTTTTAAAAAACTAAACAAAGAACCCGAACATTAATTTGTATAGGTATATATTTCTTTTTTTTTTTTAGGTTATCTACTACGGTTTTATTAAAATTATCATATTTGATTCCAGCAATATTTAAAGGTGAAATATCTGAGACATACTACCAAAGATATTGCCAAGGAAAACAAGCTTCAGGAAAGTTACATGACTTTTATCACAATTATAGAAATAAATTAGCCATTGAAGGCATTATTAAACGCAGACCGAATCACACACGCCAACTAAATGTGTAGTAAACTTAGATTTAGAGGAAGGTGACGAAAATATATATTTGTAGATAATACTGTGTATTTAAAATTTGTTTTGAATATTTTAAGATAATAATTTTCCAATTTTTCTTCGCAGACAACTCTAATAAAGAATCTCTCCACTTTATCAAATCTGAAATAGATGTTGTGGTGTCCACCCAAACGTATTTACGATACGTAAGTGAAACGTAAGTAAGCAACAAGTACAACCAAACAGCACATCTGGCATCCCTGGATAGATATGAAGGGGACGGATAAAAAGACACACAAAAAAAGAGGTAGATAACTGGTGCGCAGTAGTAGAGAGATTTTTTAGTAGAACGTGTAAGCAAAAATTTTAAGCAAACAATTTTGTAACTTTATATTGTAAAAATAGCGTAGTAAAAATTTTAAGTTAAATTCATTGTATTTTAAATTTTGTTACTTGTGGATTACAAAGTGTTAAGAACACATTGTCAATATTAACGACAACAATATACAAAGTAAAAATAATTGTCAATAGCAACGACAATGTCAATAAAGTTTTACTTCAATGGAAAGCAACATTAACAGAGCGAAGGAAGTTACTATCTACTGAAATATCTACTGCGGATAACTTTAGGAAATTTCCTGCTCTATGTCAAAGTGATGGTTATAAATTGGTAAATGATTTTGTTTTTGTATTTTTGTGTAATTGGTCTTTCCCTTATATATTTTTATTATCCCTAGTTTATTTCTTATTCTAATTTGTTCATTTTTTTGCGTTATATATAGTTTATCGCAGATTTAGACAATTTGGAACCAAAATTTCCTCAAAACTTTATTGAAGGTTTTCTTCAAAATCAGAGAATACTGACTGTTAAACCACGAAAACGCACAACTGGTCACCTTTAAAATAAAAACATGTGGTCACCCAAAACATAAGTGACATAAGTGACAAAACATAAGTCAAAAAAAACACGAGTGTTCAGTTGTTGGCGAAAAAACTTACTTGGCGTCTGTTCGCGTAGCATACTTCTAAAAAATGTTTTTCTTTCAATTATAAAAGTAAAGTAAAGTAAATTTAATAAAGTCAAATTAACTAATTTAAATAGTTTTTCTTAAACTAAATTGAACAAGCCTTGGCGAACCGCAAGACAAAACACAAAAATACCTTTTTTGTGAACACTGACACTATTAAAAATTTAATTGTGGCACAAGCAACTGAGGTCCGTCCGAAATTTCTCAGTTTACTTCTTTTTCCTTATTTATTTCCTGCTCCTCAAAAAAAACTTTCAAAGACTTTGCAAAACCTTCCAGGGCAGAGTGCGCTGCCTATTTTATAGTCATAGTCAGTTATTTGTATAATTTTCAAAACTTACGTATTTACTTTTCTTTTTTACAGGACTTAAAATCTGTAGATTTTGCTGTCCGCCAAATCACTAATCCCTGTAGAGAGCGAAAGGAACAATTACAGCCTATCCTTTTAATTATAGAAAATAAAGTCTTATTTTTTATTAAATTATGACAGTTTAACTCAAATGACTTATTCACATGGAAAATAAAAGAAATTGGTAGAGAAACACTAAATAAATATTGTGTTAAATGTTCTCAAATTGATCACTATGTAACATTTGTTAAACACAATGATAGATTACTGAAACCTGGTTACTTTATAATGTTTTCGAAAAATGAAGTTGCCCGTATAGATTTCATAATTAAATACAAATCCAAGTTTTATCTTTTGCTATTAATCTACGAGATTTTCTACCTTGATTTACATTATTACATGTACGTTCGAGACAAAACATATGATTATAGAGCTTTAAAGTTACAGGAATGTTGTGCCCATGATCTACGTCAATGCTTAATCTGATAAGTCATTGCATTGTAGACAAAACATATGTGTCATAATTTATTAAATGCACTTTTGTCGAACTGTCGCTTTGACTTTGATTATGTTACATTTTGAATGCATTTGACTCAAGCAGTTACAAATGCATATGTAACATAATGCAGGAGCCAAGTGATAAAGCGTATGTGGTCGTTGCACTAGCATGACCCAAATTCTTTAGGGTGTAATGGTATATCGATGGTTGACATTACTCAATGTTAAGGCCACTTTTGATGACTGTTGCATTCATATTCTTCAAAACGCTTGTGTTCCAATTTAAAAGAGCTAACCGCTGTATTTTATAATTTATGGCATGAATCAGAAAACGATACTTCTGACATAAATAAGTTGCCGCTAAAAATTCGGTTAAGAGCTCATGTGGTGTCAAATATATTGAGACCACACAAATCGGAACACATGTTGTTCAATAATGAACATGTTATTTTAAGACAAATGCCAGTTTTCTCTTTAAAATCATAAAAAATTATATTAAAATTAAAATAAGTTGTGCACTGTGCATATTTAACACGCTGGCAGGATGTCCTTAAACTGATAGTTTATTATTCCAAGCCTGTTATAGTTTAAATTCTTAGAATTATATACGAAGGAAAAAACACGGGTAATAAAAAAACCCAAAACTAAAATAGTAACATTGTAGAATATTAAACACATTTTAAAATACATTTTATGATACACGGCACCGTATCGATAATAAAAATATATTTGTAATAAAAATCCTATGTGCCGGGATTTTATTGTATCCTTTTTTTGTAATGCAATACAGTCCACTCAAACAAGCTATAACAGGTAATAAATATTGTAAATTAGTTAAGTTAGTTTTAAGATTATTTTTGTATAAATACAGCATACTTTTTAAAATAAAATCAGTATCAACTGAATACTCATATGATAAACTTCGCTTTCTTATTTTTAATCAATCACATGTGAATATGAGACACATGACAAACAAATGCACAGTAAGTACTTGCTATGCATTTCTTGTCTTAGGTAATGTGTCGATTATAAATAGGAAGTATATAAAAATAATAATAATAAAGTATATAAAATTAACCAATTAGAGTTAAGAAGAGCATTGTTAGATTTAAGTAACTATTGTTAGAATAAGATAAATATGTAGCATTTAAAATAAAAAAAGAAGCTATTGTAAGATTTAGGATAAGTTTAAAAAATCAGTTGTTAAATGGCAGTCTGGAGTAATACGTGATCTGTTTGAGATCACAGTTGTGTAATAATAAAAATAATAAAATAAAATTTGAAAAATAAAGTAAAGTTTTATAAATATAGTAATGTGTTTTAATCATCAAACAAGGACCAAAGTAAATATCACCACATGACGATCCTGCCAAACTGCATAATTGCAGTGTAAGAACCATTAAATAAATTGATAATTGTGTATAATAAAGTGAGACTAATAATAAAGAAATATAATAAATACAGGAAACTGTTAAATGTGTCAAAGCAATAGACTATAAAGTCAAGGATATAAAAATTAAAATTTTGTACAAGTGAATTTAAAGTAAAACAAATGAAATAACTTAAATAAAATATAAACCAAATCAAATTAACTTTCAAGTTGACTTTAGGTGTAATCTCTATGATAAACCGAGTTGATTAAAACTTTGATAAAAATATAAAAATTAAAATTCTTGCAAGTGAAATAGAAATAAATTAAGTGAACTGAAGACCAGATACCGGATACAACTTAGTAGGATACAGCTACCACAACATCCACAATCGTTACATCAGCAACAATCAACAGATGTCATCATTCAGCTTATAAAATCATTAGCTTATCATTAGCTTATAAAATAAATATGTATTTTAAACAATATGTACATAAGCATAAATATAATGTCTCACAAAATGTTTAAATGAATAAATAAAAAACTAAAATTCATATATTTAAAAAAAAAAAAATTTTTTTGACGAAGAGAAATTAATTACAAAAACAAAAATTTATTTTAAATACAATCTTTAAGAAATTTTATTACAATAAAAAGAAAAAAAAAAAGAAAAGAGAAAAATCAAACAACTTTGAAACTAATATTATCCAATATGTAATAAAAAATTTTTTTTGTGAGTTCCACCACTTTATATATTATTTAATTATATATTATTAATGTGAATTCCACCAATATATATCATTTGCTATTTAAATAAAACGAATTAAATGTAATATCTATATTGTTTCTATTGTCATATTGCCACATTGTTTTGTTGTCCCCAATTGTTTAGTTCTTTCTTTCTCCTATCATTGTTGTTGTAAAATTTTTTTTAGTCCATTCTTATGTCAGAGATAGTTAGTTCTTGACTGCATGCATTAGTGAGGTTCATTTAATTCTTAAAAACGCGAAAAAATCATCAAATAGTGGCTATACAACAGCCACTATAACAGAAAAAATTAAGCGTCTAGACTATTCACATAGTAAAGTTAGTGCTATATACAAGACGGTAGAAATAGAAAAAATCAACTCAAATACAATTCAGCAAAAAATTACCTATTCAAAATGAATAACCAGAACAACGTTGACCATTCAGAGACAACAAATACAAATACCCCAAATACTACAATAGCTAATCAACCAGGTTAAAAGACAGTTACAATAAATTACGGGAAGCAGATAAGAGCTATTTTATCGAATACGTGGTTGAATGCAAACTACAGCACAACGTACGTATTAGAGTTAGTCCCATTGGTTTTCCACAATCTATTAAAGAACTCATTGATAATCTAAGAGAAAATTTTGTATTAGAAGATACAGTCCCTAAACTCTTACAAAAACTAAATGACACAAAACAAGGTAATTCAAATATAAAAGACTATAAAATGTCTGATATTTTATCAAAACTTAACAATGCGTCGTTGCTAAAGAGAAACTACGACAAATGCTCACCAGAGGGTATTGCAATTGTCCAATGTAATGATGATAACGCATTATTAGCTTACAAAAAAGGTTTAAACCATTTATATTTCCAAACTGTGCCAGCTGCATAACCGACAAGCTTTAATAAAGCCAGGCTATTTGCAGAGAATATGGACATACCTACCTAGCAACAACAGTTATTAGCCTATAACTTAGCATTTAACAGAATTCCTAATTACCGACATCCCGGTAACAATAATTCAAATCGAAGGAATTATCATACTGATGGCAATCGATATAACGGAAATAAAGGAAATTTTAATAACGGAAATATTAGTAATACACACTCAAACTGGAATGGAAACCATAATATCAAAATACTAGAAACCAAAGCAATTACAATGCAAACACGAACCGTGCTAACAACAACCGGTACAACAATAGAAGCGTATCAAATAATCTTAATATACCAAATAGGCGTGTGCGTATAACTAACGCTCAAGAAAACTACGAGCAACCAGAGATGGAAATGGAGAACCATCCACTGGTTCGAAATTAAATACTGTTAAAATTCTAAACCAAACCCTGTCTAACTATATTTCAATTTTCTGTTCTGAATTAAACACTATTATAAGATTATTAATAGATACTGGTGCCGAAGTGTCTATTATAAAAAACCTTAACGTTGACTATAACTCTGACAACACATACAAACTAACAGGTATAACGAGTGAACATGTACTATTGTTGTAAATTGGAAAACTATGGGAGTTAATATTGAAATAAATTAATATCGATATATTTTTGTATTATTAATGTGTTAATTTTGTTTATTATATTAGTTGATTAATATTGTATTATTTTATTATATTAATTATTATATTAATGATGAGTATAATATATTGATTATAAAATATTATTGTATTAATTAATATGAATATATTAATTTATAATGTAATCCGCCCCTGGAGTTGGTAGTAACGGTTGTATGGCGTGACATTTGCATGCCAATTGAATTATTGCTAGTTGTTTACACCAAATTTGGGATCGGTAAAGATTCTAAATTTGGTGAAAAAAACCATGCGGTTTTGATTGAGAGAGCAGGTAGTTCAGTTGTCTTTTGATATCAGCACGAGTATGGGCTATGGTTTTGAATTTTGTGAAAGAAGAAATTATTAAAATTAAAACTTGTGAAATAAATAAGTTAAAAGGACAATTAAGATTTTGAAGGAATAACTATTGTAAAATATGTAGTGAAATAATTTATATAATAAGTTAATGTCCAGGAATAATTAATTTAACTACTTAAACAAATAAGTTAAAAGACAATTAAGGTTTTGAAGAAATAACTAGTGTAAGATGTGTAATGGAATAAGTAAATAAAGAGAAATTTGATTGAAATAAGTCGTTGCAAGACACAACACTATCCCTAGGAACATCCAAATTAAGTTTACTTTTTAAAGGAATATGGATAACTCAAACTTTCGCAGTGTTAACAGAGGATTTTCCAATCGAGGTAGACGGTATTTTGGGAAGAGATTTCCTAACAACATATATGGGAGTCATTGACTATTATTCTTTTACTCTAACGATACAGTCAGGCAATAAACAAGCAGAAACACCAATAGTATACAAACCGATTACTACTGAAGCAAGAACGGAACGTGTCTTACTAGTAGATGTACATTTTGATGAAGATACTGTTTTATTCAACAAAGAAATCAGTAAAGGTGTCTTCATGGCTAATACAATTGTGCCAGCGAAAAGCAATTGCCACATAAGAATTGTGAATATTAATAATTACAATGTTACTATAAATAAATTACAGCTGAAGTCACAACCATTACAATATTATAATATCCTGCAAACGAACAATAGTAACATTAACAATAATAGACTACACAAAATTTTAGATGAATTACCATTAAGTAATGATGATAACACTGGAACGATATTGCCAGAGGCGAGGCGTCGAATGGTTCAGAGTGTTCACTGAACACCTTAACAAAGCTTCCTTTTTAGATCTTTTTTTATTAGGTAAATAATCTCGCTATTTTGCTACTTAAAATTTTTTATAATAGCTTTTCCAAACATATAAACATAAACACAAAACGTATAATACAAACAAAACCACACATACATATGTTAGTTACACCCAACATTATAATTAATAAAAGATAAAATACATTCCTCTTAAAATATACTAAGGTTCAGAATAAAAACTGCACCGCGATGTTTACAAAGAATGCAAATGAAATAACATTCACATTGGGACTATGTTCAGTATTGAATAAACACAAAACATACAAACAAATATAAAAATAAAAGAGAAAACAAGCCCCGCAAAATATGTACGTAAAATAATCATATGTTAACTCTTAAATTAATGTGTGCAAGCAGTTCAATAAAAAAAGTGAACCTCCAATGTTATGCAAAGTAAATACAAAAGAGAAAAGAAATGACTGAGCGAAAATCGCTTTACATTTGACTAGAGGTTCAATCGACTAAACTGAACCCTAAGTTCATACAAAGCGTCAAATACAATCAAAGTCACGGTTGCCGTTTTATATGGGCAAACGGTTCAGTAAAAAAACTGAACCGGGCATTGTAAATACAAAGTAAAAGAGTAAATGAACGCATGGGATTTTCATACTCTTATGTAGAGGTTGGAAATAAACCAAAAACAAAGTCATTATTGCAATTTTATACTAGCAAATGTTAAAAGTAAAGAAAAAAATTAAAGAATTTTGAAGTGAAAAATAATATTTAGAAATGGATAAATGTGTGATTAAAGATTTGATTCAAATATCATTTTTTAAACGATCTTCTGAAAAAAGGTTTTAATTCGTTTTCCTACAGCTATTTACCATAAAAACCAGTGGATCACAGGCTGCGAACATTTAAATAAATTGTTTTGTTGGTCTTGTACGCTATTTGCTTGTGGAAAGGACAAAACTCAGGAGTAAGGGGAATACGTTATAGTTGGAATTCAGTTTTGATCAAATTGTGAACACCTTGCCAAAAAGCTGACGCCTCGCTACTGGATATTGCCCATAATATCCAAATACCAACATATTTTTCATTTAGATGAAGAACAGCTTTCCAAAAATAATTTCTATACAGAAAAAATTTCAACTGTGGATAATATCCCAACTTATATAAGAAACTATAGGTTACCTCATTGCCATAACGATGACATCAAATCTCAAGTAAAAAAATTACTTGAAGATGACATAATACAACCATCAAGAAGCCCATATAATTCACCTATACTTTTGGTGCCTAAAAAATCAACAAGCGACAGTAAAAATTGGCGTTTAGTAATAGACTACAGAAAACTTAACGAGAAAATCGTTAACGATAAGTTTCCCTTGACCCGCTTAGAGGATGTGTTAGATAAATTAGGTAGAGCTAGATATTTTTCCACTCTGGATATGACCAGTGGCTCGTTTATGTAACTTTCTCACTTCATTTTCTCGAACGATTTTTTCACTTTTGACAATTACTCACTAGAAGTGTTTATGTAACTATGGTGAATGGTTTTCTCACTTTTTTTCGTTCGAATTTTTGTCACCTGTCAAATTGCTTGCGAGAAGTTTTGAATTTTGAATATAAAGTTATACAAAGTGATAGTGACGACATTTGATTTTTTTAAATAAAATATTTATTTAAATAAATATTTATATAATCATAATAAGTAATGTTTTGTAATGAGATATTCACAAAATAAAAAAACCAAATTTTTTAAAAAAACTGACTTTTTTTACTTAAAAAAATTATTAAAAAAACAACTAAGGGTTCGATGAACATGCACGCACATGCATTTGAAAGGCAATAAATCAGGCTTTCAAATAAAGTAAAAATCAGAATCAAATCGTATGCGTGGAAATCGCACAAAAACATGCTAAAAATCAATGTCTTATCTCCCTCCAGATCACACATTTGAAAAAAGTGAAAACGTAAAATGATCAGAAACACATCACGAAATACAATTTTAAATCGTCAATCGATTATTTTATAATTATTATAAAAAAATGATAAAAAATAACCTTTATTTCTACCTTATTTTACTCTAACATATATATCATATCATAGCGTGCAAAAGCCCGATGGCAATAAAGATATTTTTCCTTTAAAGACAAAATCAAGAAAATCGAATGCACAGTTTTTCCATATTATTTTTTCAAAAATGGATCATTTTTTATCAAAAATCCAATTAATTGATAAAAAACGTGAACCTCCACAGCGCCATATACGGCCCAGAAGCAAAGCAGGAGACTTACTGCCATCTATAATTCGAAGCTAAATAAGATATGGTGTTTGTATTTGCTTAATGCATTTGTTGTGAATAAATGAATTAAAAAATAAAAAAAACGACTATCTGTGGCGAACTCGCCACACATACTGTAGCGCCCTCTGTGTGTGAATGTACACGCACTCGCGCCATCTGCTGGCGACTGGCTTCCTTCTTCTTTTTCTTCCTTTTTTTGCACGTGTTGATAACACAACGTTTTGATCGTGTTATAAATATTTATTTGTATTTAAAATAAAGTGTGTGGCAAAGAACCACATAATTGGTGACCCCAACGCAAATTAAACATATAATTGGAAGTAGCGCAAGTTATTCATTTATTTCATAGAGTCAAAACAAACTTACACAATGTTGGGTGACGCAAAGCAGAACAAAGAAGCAGAAACGTCAAATGCCGACAAAGAAACAACAGCAAAGTCAGCAGCAGCAGACACGAATTTCACAACAGTAAAAAACGATATTGATGCAGTGAAGTTAACAAATTTGCCTTCATTTTTGCAAACTGACCCGGAGTTATGGTTTACTCAAGTGGACGGATTATTACACATCAATCGAATCACCTCTGACCTATCCAAATTCTACACGGTAATCACAGCACTAGACGGCGAAACGCTTCGTCAAGTTTCAGACATAGCAAAAAATCCGCCAGCTACGGGCAAATATGAAACGTTGAAAAATGAATTAATTTAACGATTTGGGGAGTCGCGTCAGAAACAATTGATTAAATTGCTAACGGATTTAGACGTGTCTAACAAGCGTCCAACGCAGTTGCTTCGAGAGATGAGAGATCTGGCAGCGTCAAATATGTCTGAAGACGCCTTGTCAGCACTTTGGTTGCAGCGATTGCCTAGCAACATTCGTTGCATCTTATCTGCGTGCAGAGGAATCAACATTGGAGGCGCGTGTGACAGCGTTAGAAATATCACTGCAACAAGTGGTAAGTAAACTAAGTGAGATAGCAATAGAGCTCAGTCGACCAGGAAACTCACAGAGGCGAAGCAGGGCTCGCAGTTCTAGCAGAACTCAGTTTAAAAGTCAGCGCGACGATCGAAAAGTCTGTTATTATCACATAAAATTTGGAAAAGCTGCAACTAAATGCTTAAAGCCATGCGAGTTCGGCGGCCAAACAACTAATATCAAACAAAAGGAAAACTAAAATCGTTGTCGTCCACAAGTGCAGTAAACAACAACGTCCGGGAACACTGCACTGAAGAAGCTCGTTTGCATGTGATTGATCGTATCTCAAATATGAAGTTTCTGATTGACACCGGATCGGATGTATCCATTATTCCTTTAACAGCAATCACAGTAAAACGCAGCCTAGTGCCAGATGATATAAAATTATTCACAGCAAATAATTCATTTATTAAGACGTACGGTACTAAGAGACTTAGCATCAATCTTGGGTTGCGACGCAATTTCAATTGGAACTTCATTATAGCAGACGTCAAATGTCCAATCTTGGGCGCAGATTTTCTGGCGAAATATGGTCTAATTCCAGACATAAAATCAAGACGTTTATTAGACCCGCTTACTACATTGTCGTCATCTGGTGCAGTTGAAACCACATCGATACATTCGGTATACACATTGGATCCAAACTCAAAATTCTTTACAATCATCAACAAATACATTGATTTGTGCAGTGCAAATAACTATAGCCTCCCTGACGCATCTGTAGTCTGTCATCAAATAGTCACTGATGGTCAGCCAGTGCATGAAAGGTCACGCCGTTATTCAACGGAAAAATTAAAAGCAATTCGCGTAGAATTTTCAACGCTGTTGGAGCAAGGAACTATTCGTCCGTCAAACAGTCCGTGGTCGAGTCCAATTCACCTGGTCAAAAAGAAAACAGGTGCCTGGAAAGCCTGCGGTGACTTCAGAAAGCTAAATGCGCAAACCAAACCAGATAGGTACCCAATACCATACCTAGATCAAGTGACGGAAAAACTACATGCTAGCAAATTATTTTCAAAGATTGATATACACAGAGCGTTCTATAACATACCGATGCAAGCTGATGACATATGCAAAACCGCAGTAAGTACACCCATTGGGTTATTTGAAGTTGCAGTCATGCCGTTTGGTCTTAAAAACGCTACGCAAACCTTTCAAAGGTATATGGATTCATTGTTCAGGAAAATTGCAAGCATCCTTAAATGAGCTATTAAAAAATTCAAAAAAGAACGACAACACGCATATACCATGGACTGTCACGTTAGATACAGCATTTGAAAACTGTAAAACAAGCGTAACCGCGTTACCTAAATTAACATTTTTGTCTCCATTAAGTGCAATTCGATTGACATCGGATGTATCAAGCAACGCAGTTGGTGCAGTACTGGAACAGCAAGGTGATGTTTGGCGACCGGTTGCGTTCTTCTCATCGAAGCTCAAGGCAGCGCAGAAGAATTACAGCACGTACGACAGAGAGTTGCTAGCTATATATTTAGCCATCAAAAATTTTAGACATTTACTGGAAGGTAGAAATTTTACAATTCAAAGAGATCACAAACCGCTCATTTATGCATTCCAACAAAAGTCAGATAAAGTTTCGCCACGTCAACTACGACAACTGAGTTTTATTGCAGAGTTTACAACAATCATATCATACATAGATGGTAATGACAACATAGTGGCTGATAGTTTATCCAGAATTGATGCTATTAATATGCCTACGGTTATAGATCTCGAGATGATTAGCAACCATCAGAAAATAGATGAAGAGCTTAAGCAACTATTAAATGCAGATTCAGCACTTCAATTACAAAAACTTTTTTTACAACCCGATATGTCAACCTTTTGTGATGTGTCAACAGGAATCATCAGACCATATATTCCATCATCACTTCGGAAGAAAACATTTGACACAGTGCACTCCTTAGCACATGCTGGTACTAAGTCAACGACAAAACAACTATGCAGCAAGTACGTGTGGCCGTCAATCCGAAAAGATGTAGCGAATTGGGTACGATCTTGCCAAAGTTGTCAACAAGCAAAAATAAACAGGCATAATAAACTCACGCCACAAGCTTTCAATTCATTGGATCAGCGATTCGATCATGTACATTTGGACTTAATAATACTTCCCGAATGTGACGGTTACAGATATGCGCTAACCATGATGGACAGATTTACACGTTGGCCAGAAGCCGTTCCGTTGAAAAATATCACCGCCGATACAGTCGCAGAAAATTTTTACGCACACTGGATATCGCGATTTGGGTCCCCGAAGATCATAACAACTGATCAAGGAACCCAGTTCGAATAAGCTTTATTCAAGGCGCTAGCAAATCGTTTAGGCACGCAAAGAATACGTACATCTCCGTTTGACCTAGAATCTAACGGGTTAATTGCGCGATTTCATCGCACTTTAAAAACAGCACTTATGTCGCGACCTAAACACGCTTGGATACAATTGTTACCATCAGTTTTACTCGGACTTCAATCCTCTTATAAAGAAGATATCAACACTTCAGCAGCTGAAATGCTGTATGGAACGACATTACGTCTACCGGGAGAATTTTTCGTGGAAAGTAACACGCTTCCGGACGAACAAAAATTTCTAGCAACATTACACGAGCACATCCAGCAAGTACGACCAATTCCGACGTCCAATCATTCTAGCAAAGCTATATTCGTTCACAAAGCATTGGGCAATGCGCCGCATGTATTCGTAAGGGCAGATCATGTAAGGAAACCTTTAGAGCTCCCATACACAGGACCACATAAGGTAATTAAGAAAATCAACGACAGACTTTTTACGGTTGACGTACGCGGTAAGCAGGTTAACGTATCAATAAACAGATTGAAACCGGCCTTTTTCGAGCCAGCAGTAATCGAACTAAAATTTGCAGAAGTCGACGTAGATTGCAGACCTAAAAACAAAGGAAAACTCACGCAAACGAAGAAGCAAGTAACCTTTGATGTGAAAGATCCTTAGCAGGTTACAATCAACAGTTAACAAACCAGACCACCGGTCCAGCTATTAAGGGGGGACTACTGTGGCGAACTCGCCACACATACTGTAGCGCCCTCTGTGTGTGAATGCACACGCACTCGCGCAATCTGTGGGCAAAAGGACCATTTCTAAGCAGCAGCTATCTTCAGTGGCTGGCGACTGGCTTCCTTCTTCGTTTTCTTCCTTTTTTTGCACGTGTTGATAACACAACGTTTTGATCGTCTTATAAATATTTATTTGTATTTAAAATAAAGTGTGTGGCAAAGAACCACATATCTATCCTTTTAAAAAACATTAATCAAAAAAAAATATTATTACAAGAATCACAATGCACAGCCTTTAAAGATAATAAAATGCATTATTCTTCGAACAAGGCAATTCAATCAAATATGAAAATTATTATTTCTCTTAAAACAATCATTTGAGAAAAAAAGAAAGATGACAAATGTTAAAAAATATATTACTAAGCAATTATTTAATTTATATCAACTTAATATTTAATTCATATCATACAAATTTCATCAAAAAATATTGAAATTTTTTTTTGAAGTTACATATTTTTACAATCAAATATCTTACCGTGCAAAACTCCGATCGGGATAATCTATATGTCTATATAAAGATGAAGGAGTTTTCTTTCAATATCTCAAAATTCATAATAATCGTATGCACAGTTTTTTTTATAATGTTTTTTTAAAAATTTACATTTGATCAATAAATAAATTGAGTCATAGCGCTAAATGCGGAGTACAGCAACTAATGAGGGTGTGGCGTTCACTTTGCCTTCTACCGGCAAAGTAAAACCAAAAATGATCCTTTTTTTGTATAAATAAACAACCAACTTCAAGTAGACGCTAAGTAAGAAATAAAATAGTTAATCAGCAATAAAAAAGTGTGTTTTTTAATTTGTATAAACTTATGGTAAATAGCCATAAATTGGTTACCCCTACAAAAACTTCAAAAAAAAAAAAAAAAAAAAAAAAAAATACAGAAAACAGGCGAAATTGACAGTGCAGAGACTCCCGCAGAAACAAATAAATTCCAGCCTATGGAAGCGGAAGCATCGGCAGTGCAAGCGATTGGGCAAATGAAGTTGCCAAACTTTTTAACCAAGGATCCAACTTTATGGTTTGCACAAATTGAAAGTCTACTTCATATGAGCCGAGCCACGGTAGATTTATCAAAGTTTTACACAGTAATTACTGCGCTGGATGCAGAAACGCTGCAACAAGTTGCAGATATTTCAAAAAATCCTCCTGAAACAGGCAAATACGACAAATTAAAAAAAGAACTAAATTCTCGTTTTTCCGAGTCGTCAGAAATGCAGCTCATAAAGCTGCTCACTGGTCTGGAACTTTCGAACAAAAAACCAAGCCAACTGGTACGTGAAATGCGCACGTTAGCAGGCGCAAATGCCTCAGAGGAGGCACTAACAACACTGTGGCTGCAACGGATGCCAAACAATATAAGATGCATTCTATCAGCATGCAAAACCACAAGTATAGATGAGTTAGCAGAAATAGCTGATAGAATATTAGACAACAGTCCAGTACCGTCTTACGTAATGACTGCAAACGCCAACAAATTGAATGACGCATTGGAATCCCGCGTAACAACCTTGGAAAGGTCGATTCAACAACTAAGACAGCAGCTAGTCAAGATATCAGCAACTTTAGACAGATTGGAAAAACGACAGTCGTGGTAGAAATAACAGCCGCAGCCGCAGCAGTTCGTGCAAACGTGAGAAGGCCTGTTACTATCACATAAAATTTGGGGCAGCAGCGACCAAATGTAGCCAACCGTGCGAATTTGGCAAATTTAAGAGCAATAATCAACAGGAAAACTAACGAGGCTGTCGTCATCAAACACGGTTGGCGACAGCATAAAAAATCAAGAGCTACGATTACATATTTATGACCGAAAAAACAACATTAACTTTTTAATTGATTCTGGGTCAGCTATTTCACTACTTCCACTACCAGGAATCAATCCAAAAAATAAAATGCAACCAGACGATCTAGTTCTATATGTAGCGAACAACACTGCAATTAAAACATTTGGCAACAAGCAACTAGCAATAGATTTAAGCCTTAGAAAAGACTTCAACTGGTACTTCATCATCGCTGTTGTTAAAACAGCCATAATTGGGGCAGACTTTCTCACGCACTACGGCTTACAAATCGATCTGAGGGTAAAATCGCTCATTGATACGCAAACCACGTTACAGTCAAAAGGTCTACTGAAAGAAGTAGCCCACGAAAATGTTTCGACAATCAATTCATCCATCAAGTTCCATGATGTCATCGCAAAATATGTTGACATAACAAATTTAAACAGGTACCAACTACAGACAACAGACAACGTTCAACACAGAATCATAACAAATTGCCAGCCAATATCAGAACGCCCACGTTGTTTTTCAGGTGAAAAATTAAAAGCAATCAAAGATGAGTTTCGTGTATTACTACATCATGGCATAGTGAGGCCATCCAGCAGCCCCTGGGCAAGTCCCATACATTTAGTAAAGAAAATGCGACATAGCCGAAAGACTACACAGCAGTAATATTTTCTCTAAGATCGATATCACGAAAGCATATTATAACATACCAATGAATCCAGATGATATTGTGAAAACAGCGGTAAGCACACCAATAGGTCTGTTTGAATTTGTCGTGATGCCATTTGGTCTAAAAAATGCCACACAGACTTTTCAGCGATACATGGATTCAATATTTCGTGAATTAGATTTCGTGTTCTGTTACTTAGATGACATTCTAATATTTTCGGAAAATGACACTAAACATAGAGAACATATTGAATGTGTCCTACAAAAACTAAAAGCTGCTCGATTGGTAATCAATAGTTCGAAATGCGAATTTGGTGTAGAAAAACTCACATTTCTTGGATACGAAATATCAGCGACAGGATTAAATCCCCCACAAGAACGAGTTGAAGTGATTAAAAATTTTACAATGCCAAGTAACATAATGGAACTTCGACGTTTCCTGGGCATTATCAATTTCTACAGAAAGTGTATTCCTAAGGCAGCACAAATGCAAGCGCCACTAAATAGGCTCTTCAAAAATTCAATAAAGAATGATAAACGAAAAATTGTTTGGACCGATCAACTTAAACAAGCTTTCCAACAATGCAAAGATGGTATAATCAACGCGACTAAGCTCACATTTTTAGCACCTGACGCACCCATGTGTGTAACCACAGATGCATCAGACGTAGCAGTGGGCGCTCACCTACAACAACTGAACGGCGAGACATGGCTCCCGATAGCATACTTCTCATGCAAACTGAAACCATCACAAGTCAAATATA
>NC_051847.1:238248234-238260041 GCF_002237135.1 Teleopsis dalmanni | reverse complement strand
TTTTTAGGTGTTTTGAGCCGAAGCATGTCGATGAGTTTGGAAGGGGTGAGAAACCCACGGGTGTCTTCAACATTGATGCAGTGAGCGGGGAACTGCGGGGAGAAAGTGACTATGCTTTCATTGAAAGCATCGAAAAGCCCATGAACTACAGAATTCGTAGTTAACGTAAGGTGGCGCTCGCCTAGGCCAGCCGTAAGACGGTGATTAGTCATAAAGACTTCACCAAAGACGTTGGCTTTATCAAGGTCGTCATACACCATGGAGTTGCCATAGCGGAGGTCTGAGATGGACCTATTGGATCCACAGATTTGCCTGACCGTACTAAAGACGTCAGACCGGCACTGAGTGGCACGAAGTCTGGCACTAATGGAATTAAACCTGGATTGGTTGACTCTCTGGGCAATTATGGTGTCCAGGTTCTTAAGAATGGCTTGGAACGCATGAGCTTGCGGTGAAGCTACCTGTCTAAGGCGATAAGTTCTGCGGCGAAGCGATTTCCTCAGGTTAATGAGGAGAAGGGTAGAAGCATCAAGAGGAACTTGATAAAATTTGCGAACACGCACCTTCGGAACATGGTCCTCAATTGTGGAGGTGAAAATGCTTTCAAGAGTACGGGCAGCAAAATCAATCTCCACAGGAGTCATGTTCCTGTATTCGGGAATGCTCAAATTAAGAAGGAGGTGGTCGAGAGCGAGGTTGAATTCCGACCAGTTGGTGTTAGGAAAGTTAAAAAAAGTGCGAGGGCAGGCACGAGCAGCTCTGCAGTCGTGAAGCACAAGCCTTACTGCTTGGTGGTCAGATATGCCGTCAATGACTCGTGGGTCACTAAGGCAGGAAAGGAGGCGATTATCCGCTAAGAAAAAATCAATGATACTATTAATATGAGTCGGAACCGAAGGAGCTACCACACTTAAAATAGGACTGACTGAGCTGCTAGTCACCCAGTTGAATAGCCTAGTGCCACTAGGGCAAGAGGCAGAATTATTCCAAAAGGGGTGCTTACTATTGAAGTCACCACCGATAAGGAAAGGGTTAGGGGACAAGGAGGCAAGGGTGCCCAGATCACAAGGGACAATGCACGAAGCAATAGAGGAAGTGTGGTAGACGCAAAAGATGTTAAGATCAGGGCGGTTGGAGAGAGAAAGAGTAATGCCAACCGCCTCAAGAGAAACAAGTGAAGGGATGTGAATCCTAGAACACTTGAGAGAGTCTTTTGCCAAAATGGCGACTCCCCACCGACGCCGTCCCTATCGAACCGGATAAAATTATATCCTCTGACATCAACAACGTCTCTGTAATTGAGCCGTGTTTCAGTCACAAGAATGATATGGGGGTTTTTGCGTTCAGCAAAATCCGCTAAAAAAGTACGCCTAAGAATGGAGTGTATAGAATTGACATTAATGAGAATGATCTTTAGATCATTCATCTCAATGCCAATTCGAGAACTTTCTGGACAAGAAAGGCTTTCTTGTCAGAATGGGGCAAAAGGCTGTACTGCTGTTTAATGCCTGCAGCAAAGGCGAAGATTCCCTGAATATCAGGGAGAAAGGAGTCAGGCTCAGGAGTACGAATAGGGGAAGATTTAGCTGCTTTAGGCAGCGAAGTAGGCTTGGGGGTTGCAGCTTTTGCCGCAGAGGCAAATGAGACTCCAGGTCTCACGAAATTTATTGGAGCCCTCAGGTCGATAGACATGAGGGGGGGGATTTTTGCGCACGAGTCTTACTGGCGCGAAGAGAACGCAACTCCTTAAATTTGGAGCAGCGGTAGTTGGCCGGATGACCAGTCTGACCACAATTACAGCACTTGGGAATAGTGGCTGCAAGTTGCTCCTGAGTGACTGGGTCGAAAGCAGGAGGAGGAAGTTGACACTCGCCACGAGTATGTGTCTCACCACAGCGCACACAACGATGGGGGTAGTTGCACAGCTTAGCTGTGTGAAAATAGCGTTGGCAGTTAGAGCATTGAGGGATCTCATTGCGAGATTTCTGCTCCAGTGATATAATAATGTTAAGCGATGGAAGCCGCTTAACACTTAAGAGGGATTTAATGTCCGTGGAAGGGACAGGATGAAGTTCCCAAATGCAGGTATTGGCATATCGGGAGGGATTACGCTTTGTGAAGCGCGCGGGGGGAGTAAACTTGGAGACCTTCGAAAAGGAGAACTCAGGTAAGTCCGTCACCAACGCTGACTTCAAATCATCCTCATCATAGGATGAGGGAAAGTTCTTAAGGAGGACAGGAGTGATTCGGCCCTCAGAGGGAATGGAGGCAAAACTCTTAATTTTCTGCTCACGGAGCAGAGAACTGATGTTGTAAAAGGTATCCTTACTCTTAGTAAGGATACGCGTGGTTGTGCTGTTTACGCACTTAAACTCATAAACAGCATTGGGAAAAGCGAATTTAATAGCGGAGCCAAGCTCCTTGACATTGACACCACGGGCCGTAATGGCTGGTGGCGTCGAAGACTTAGTAGCCGAAGGCAAGAGAACAGTAGACGGAGTGGAGGGATTGAGTCCCACAGGGACCTTGGGAGCTAAAGAAGGCTTGATGGGATTAGCGCTAGAAAGAGATTTGGGTTTAGGCGCTGGCTTGGGGAGACTAGAAGTGCTACAAACGGCAGCTGTGGAGGTAGAGGGGGGTGCAGTAGCAGCGGTAATGGAAGAAGAGGAAGACTTTGGTGAGTTGTCCGTGAGCAGAGCCAGCTTAGTGGCAAGGAAGGCGTTCTCAGAACGAGGGCGTTGTCAGCCTTAAGGGCTGCAACGGATTTCAAAACAGACGCAAGTTGCTCATCGACTTGCTTACGGTTTTGGAGGCCAACGACAGTCCTAGATCGTTTCAAAGTGGGGGATGGAGAGATCGGTCTATTATCAGAGCTAACCTTACAGAATTGCGGGTCTCCATCTCCATCTTCCATAATTGTGAAAGAGAATTAGTAAACTCAAGGAGTTAAGATATAATTTAAAAGGTGAGAATAATTTTGGAAGGAAAGGAAAGAATAAGGAAAAATGAACGTGAAATAGGATATGAGTGAGATATATAAATGTAAGTGTAAAATAAATACAATATATACTAAATATAAATTTGAATGTGAATGTAATTTAATTTTTTTTTATTTTTTTTATTTTTTTCCTTTTTTTCCTTTAATTAAATGTAATTGAATATAATTTCATGTAAATATAATTACAAATATAGGTGCTACTATAAATACAGTATAGTACAGATACACTTATGAAAATAAATACAAGTACGAATATAATTAAAGTATAATTATAGATGTAAATGCAAATAATATAATTTCAAATAAACACACATATAACTACAAATGTAAATAAGAGTAATGTAATGAATAATACAAACAATACAATATGTATATATAAATAAATATAATATATATAATATATGTAATACAATAATGTATAATGTAATACAATAGTAAATATAATATGAAGAATATATATAAAGTAATGAAGTTTTTGCAACAACACTCACCAAGAATGGGAGTTGATGTGCAAATTAAATCAGTACAACTCCAAAGGTTATTGGAATGCTTCCTCCAAATACGATTTTTTCCAAAATCGACAGGAAGAATATAACAACACACCAAACAATTCACAAGCAGGATCTTTAAATGCACAAGAACAATGTGCATTTAGCCGAAATTGAAACAAACACGTTGCGCCTCCTCTTAAAGATTAATAAAATCAGTAAGGAGAATACAACTAGTGGATGCACTATCGGCTTGAAATTTTACTAGGTAGATGCGAGACCGTACTGAAAGCGGCCGTAGATAGGTTTAGCTTATCCCGCAATCACGCTATCACGTAAACTCATAAGCTTACACCACAGACACGAACCGCCACAAATCAAGCTATTGAAGTTGAACTCGAAGCACAGCTTACAATGCCGTACTATGACGAGTTGTTTTTTAAGCGAACACGTTTCCAAACACCGCGCCTAAACTTAACAAACTCACAAATTGCTACCACAAGTCAGAAGTTCAACTTTTAATTAAGTGAATAGTTAATATATCAATATTATTATATCATTCAACACCAATATATGTTAAACAAATGAAACAACAACGTTGCACGTGGCCTAGTATAAAGCACTCGACCGTACCGAACGAATGAAATCTTGATACCGATTGCTTGAGTGTTTCATATTTATTGTTCGTTGGGTGATTTGTAATTAGATCTTCAGCAATCATCACAATGTCTTCATCTAAATTTACTGCCACCCAATCAAATTTGTCTGTGTCTTCTCGAATATTATTTAAACGAAAGACACATTCCAGTTGCGCGAACCATACTCATGGGTTGGTTTTATTGAAGTTTGGGACTCTCACATTGTGTCTCATGTTCATTTCAGTGGAGTCTACTTGTGGATTTACAGTTTGTTCTGCATTTACAGCCATGTTGTCGTGTGCCTGTCTGGAACGCAGCTTGCTCGTGTACTCTTGCATAAGATGCACTGCTTTGTAGTGTTTTTGCTTGATTTTCCAACGGAGTCACCACCTTAGCTATTCCAAGTACTCTTGTTCTGCAACTTGTGATGACGATGTGCGTGTTGGATAAGCCCGTTAATAGTTTTAGTGAATGTTGTTTAGCGTATCTAAAACCAATGTTACTTTGCCCTTTTTTTCTTTTTTAAATTTAGTTCTGTAAGTTTTTTTTACTTTGCGCGTCGGGGTCACCACTTTAGTCGTTTCTTTTGACTATTTTATTTAACATACATTCTTATACAAAACTAGTTTTTACAAACTACAAAATAATACAAGTTTACTCTAGGAAAATTAACCATCAACTAACTGTTGTTATCAATTGCCTCTCATACTTTAATTTGTTGTTAAGGTGACCAGTTTATGTGCTTTTATTTTTTCAGCATTGCCAGGTGTCTTTTTCCTTCAAGAATGATAATTGGATATTTTCTGGGTTGCCATCTTTGTTGTACTGTCGCCACACATTCAATAATTTCTGATTTAGCATTTAGCAAATTTGACAAACATGTTTCATTTTTTTAATTTCACAATAATGTTCATTAAGTTTGTTTTTGCAATTCTTAACATTAGTATAGATAAAAGGAGCACTTTTTAAGTTCTTATCACAAGCAAATCATTAATACCAATACGGATTCACTATTATTTATGAGGTCAAGCTTTACAAAATGACCCAGAATGGGTTTATTCATGCTACTCGTACTTTTAGTAACATAAAATAATAAAAAATAGTAACTTTTAAAAAAACTATTTATGTAAAGAATAGAGTTTTATTAAGTAATAATAATAAAGAATAGAGTTTTATTAAGTAATAATAATAAAGAATAGAGTTTTATTAAGTAATAATAACAAAGAATTATATCAACAAATAATTAAAAAAAAATGCGAGAGCACAACTGCTTGCACACGCGACGACCGAACTTGACAACTTCATACACGACTGCTCAACTCAACGTCGCCAACTGAACTGACTCAACTACTACTGCCAGGGTTGCCATATATGTTCTTACATTTATGTTAAAAATTAACAAATCAATGAAAAATTATGCAAATCAGAACTTTTAATGTAAATAATTATGTATTAATATGATCACTGCATTAAATATTGACTGCAATAAATAAATATTATTTCGGAATTTAGAAATATATTTAAAAAGGTATGAATATCGATGAAGGGTACTTCTGGTACAGTCCATGAATTCAATATCAGGAGAAATTTTCTTCTTCATAGATCTTTTCAAGGGTATAAAACTATTAAAAATATATAACAGAAAAAACTATGTACAAAATATTTATAAAAAAAACGTATAATTTATTTACTTTAATATAAAAATTTTCTATTTAAAATTATTAAATATTCCATATGTAATTAAATTTATATAATATAAAGGAGCTTATTATATTAATATAAAATCTCACAAGAAAGACTCACATTGAAATTTCGAAACTACTAATCAAATTTTTTGAACAAAATGTTTTTTTCTGTAAAACTAAATTTATGTAGAAATATGTTTATTTTCGTTTTAATAATAATATTTTGTGATTAATTTTTTTATATTTTAAAAATATATTCTTCTTTTAATTACTTAAACAACACTTGTGACACGAATTCCAGTTTCGTAGGCACAGCGATTTCACAACAGACTTTTCTCTAATACGCTATATCTATGACGATTCTTAATTATTAAGATATCGGGCTTCACAAATTTGTGTTTTAAAACATCCACAACTGAGATTGTTGGTTATAGTCTATATACTGCTTTAAAGCCCGATGATATTTGGAGAAGCAGCTGTATGTATCGACAGAGTAGTAGAAAAATTTGTTCAAATCGTTATGTCTAGAAAACTTTATTCGTGCCCAATTTATTATTAATAATAACATTTATTAGTCTAACATAACACAATCATTTCATAAACCGTTACCTAATGAGATATAGTAATTACTATTATTATTATATGTTTTAAAATTAATATCATTTAAAACTGTAAGGATAAAAATTTTTAAGATCTAATGGATCCGTGTAGTTATAAAACTTATTCAAGTATATTTATACAACTATTAGTTGCTTAATTATTTCCACTGCTTGTTCAAAAGTCGTATATTGTGGTTTATTGTATAAAATCATTCCAAAGATTATTTTAAAATAAACATTATTTGATACACATATACCTTGATTATAGCTGTTATTAATTTAAAAAGAATATATATATATGTAGGTTCTAGACCTTAAGTTTATTTTAATAGTTAATTTTAAACTAATTTTAATAGTTAATTTTAAACTAATTTTAATAGTTAATTTTAAACTAATTTTAATAGTTATTTTTAAACTAATTTTAACACGCACGCACGAATATGCTTCTTTCCTCTATGAGCTGCTCACTCTCACTTCTACTTTTTACTTCCACTCACACCTCAAAGCAACGGAGTTGCCCTGCGCTCTTTTCTTATGACAGCGACGTAACTCTACTACTTTTAATTACTTTTGCGCCGCTGTCATACCTACTTTCCTACATTCGGCTATCCTGACATGTCATCCGTCCCGGATGACCCCTTAAACGCTTTCATATGTTCTGCTACTGTTTCACATTTCTTTGATCCTTCGCCATTTCCGACTCTCTCAACTACATATCTACCTCGTCTTTTCTTTTCTACTATTCGATACGGTCCTAAATATTTCTGTTTTAATTTGAGTCCTGTTCCGTATTGGGTACGTTTGATGACAACTAAATCGTCTATTTCATAATTAACTTCTTCTTTCCTACCCTTGTTATATGTATTCCTGTTTTCTTCAGCTATTTTCTGTAAATTTTCTTTTGCTTGTTCACGCATTTCATTTCTTCCCTCAAATAACTCTTCCATTACACATTCTGTGATTAACGACCCTAATGCAACATTAGTTTTTATGCGCATCTCCACCCCTGTCAAAATTTTAAATGGAGAATACTGAGTACTCCGAGCTGGAGTGCTATTGATAGCTTGTTGTACCCTTTCTACGTGTTTGTACCAACTTTCTGGCGAGTTCACACATAATTTACTGAGCATTGTAATAACTGTTCTATGTATTCTTTCTACCTGGCCGTTTCCCCGCGGAACGCCTGTGGCTATTAATAGGTGTTTGATCCCTTCGTTCGTACAATACTCTTTGAACCTGCTTGCTGTGAACGCAGTGCCTCGGTCACTGATAATCACAGCAGGATTTCCGAAAACCATCGATTGTTTATTTAATCTTTCGATTACCTCTTCTACTCCTACACTTTTAGTGGGGTATAACCACACAAACTTGGAAAATGAGTCTACTACTGTCAAAATATAGTTGTATTTTTTTTTAGTCTGATCCAACGGTCCTACATGATCGATATGATACGTTTCCAATGGTCTATTACCTTTATCTATAGGATTAAGAAATCCCTCTTTCTTTCCTGATTTACTGTTCACTACTAAACATTCGATACACCCTCTTACTACTTTGTCTACTTTTGGATTTATATTTGATATGTAATAATTTTTTTCAACAATGTCTTGAGTTTTCTTTGACCCAAAGTGGCCCTGACGATGAGCGATCTCAATTATTTCGTTTTCCATAGAGGAAGGAATAACCATCCGTTCTTTAACATTATCTTTGAATAATATATCGTGTTTTAAGTAAAAATCGCCATAATTTTGAGTTTCCAAAATTTTTCGCATAGCTTTCGTCCAGTCATCGCTTAATTGCGCATTCTTTATTCTATGGCACAACGAATCTTCCAGCAACAGACAATAAACACGGCTTAGTGCATCGACATGTTTCATGTTAGTGCCCATTCTATGCTCTATTTCGTAATCAAAATCTTGCAAGAATAGAGCCCATCTTGCTACTCTAGTAGGTACATCATCTTTTTTCAATGTACACGCGAAGGCCTTACAATCGGTAACGATTTTAAATTTGATGCCAAGCAGAAAGTATCTCCACTTTTTTAAACTTTCTATAATTGCTAATACCTCCAGTTCATATGAATGATATCTTCGTTCCGTTGACGAGGTTTTCCGGCTTAGAAATTCAACAGGATGTAACTGGGCATTTTCACCCCACTGCAGCAAAATAGCCCCATATCCATCGCTACATGCGTCCGTATGTACTTCTGTTTTTGCTTTTGGATCAAATAACTTAAGTATCGGAGCGGAAATTAAAGCTGTTTTCAATTGCTGAGCAGCCAATTTTTGCTCGTCTTTTATCTCGAATTTTACGTTTTTTCGTAACAAATCACTTAATGGTTTGGCAATTACAGCATAATTATACACAAATTTTCTAAAATATGATGTTAATCCCACAAATCGTTGAATTTCTTTGTTATCTCTTGGCATTGGAAAATTTCTAACAGCTTTTAGCTTTTCCTCGTTTGGTTTTATGCTCGAGTTTTCAATGATAAAACCTAAAAAGTTAACCTTCTTCTTTAAAATCTGACACTTCTCCCATTTAATGTTTAACCCGAAATTTTGAGCAACCTCCAACACTTCTACTAATCGTCTCATTCCTTCTTCTTCATTTTGGGATGGTATTATGATGTCGTCCATGTATACCATTGCTACACCTTTCTTTATTAATTCTCTCAACACCGCGTAAACGTATCGTGTGAACACCGCTGGAGAGTTTTTAATTCCAAATGGAGCAAATAAAAATTCATACTGTCCGCCATGCGTCACAAATGCCGTAAATTTTCGACTATCTTCTTCAATAGGCACATGAAAAAATCCATTTCGTAAATCCAATGTGCTATATACAACAGCCGACTGTAACTTTTGCAGAATATCATCTATTAGTGGCATAGGAAAGTTATCTCTAATTATTTTCGAATTTAGCTTTCTATAGTCACAGCACAACCTCTTGGAGCCATCTTTTTTCGCTACTAGAACCACCGGCGAGGCATATTCTGACATGCTTTCTTTAATAATACCCTCCTTTAGCCATTCACGTATCTGAGATTCTACAGTCTGCTGATCCGCTAGTGGTAACCTTCTTGGCCTATGAAATACCGGCACTTCATCAGTTAAAATCAATTTCATTGTTACTGGGGAGTTATTAATCTTCTTGTTCGGCTTGTAATGCTTTATAACATTTATTACCTCCTCTTTTCTTTCCTTTGGTAAATGATTCAACTGGCTTTGAACCACTACCTCCGGTTCATCCCGCTCCATTGTCACACAAATGTTATAGAGATTCCTAACTTCATTTTCACATTCTCTTACATTTTCCTTATTAAAGTCGATATGTTTTTCCTGAGACTTTCGCAAAAACTTTACATCATCTGAGGAGATCAAAATGTCAACTATTTCTAGGATATCGCTTCCTATTATGGCATCATATTGGACATCATCATCGTTTAACACATGAAGATTCAAACTGGTTTGGATACCATCTAAATCGACTAATGTTATGAAGCTACCTAATGTTTTAATCTCTTTTCCTCCTATACCCGTCAATGTTTTTCTCCTAGCTTCCAACACAATGTTTCCTAACCGCAAACAAGTGGAGTGTCTGATGATGCAGACATCGCTACCCGTATCGATTAGAGCACGTACCTTCTTCCCATTTATTCCTAAATCTTTCAAAACTCTATTAGTTCCATTTCGACGCACATCATTAATAGTTTCTATAACGAGAGAATTGTTTTTGTTTCTATTTCCTACTACCTTTTCTGGACGTTTACATTCGAATGCTTTGTGCCCTACCTCTTGACATTTAAAGCATTTATAATCTTTGATTTTGCAACTATTAGCAATATGATCCTTACCTCCACACCTATAACAACGCTTTCCATCTTTTCTATCCTCTCTTTCTATTTTTATGTCTTGTACCCAGTATGTTCTGTTTGAAGTTTCCCTCCTGTAGTGTTTAATGACGAGTATGTGTTTCTCCTGATCTTTTCGTAAATACTTAGCTTACTCTTTAAATCATTCATGCTCGTTGCCTGGTATAATATGGTTTTGTTTGCTCTACTGTCTGGAATTCCTTCTATAAAATAGTCTATTATGCTCATTTCATCTAACTGAATTTGATTTGCTATTTCAATAATACTATACAAATATTCTCTTAATGATTCAGTTGGTTTTTTCCTTCGTCCCTTTAACATGGCATGAACCTCGTTCATTGTTAAATTTACTGTGAATTCTGCAATTAATGCTTTTTTGAGCGACACCCAATCCTTTACCTCTAACTGGCTTCTGACAAACAATTTGGCTGCGCCCTTGAGTAGCTGCTTAGCATAGATAAATTTTTGTTGATCGTTCCAGTTTACGCTAATAGCCATTTCTTCTAATTGTTCTACCCAAATCTTAACACTTGGTTGACCCACCCCTGCAAATGTAGTGAGAGAGTCTTCCACATCACGAAGCGTAAACAGTGAACGTTCTTGTATCGTTTTAACAGTTGCCATTTTGTCAAACTGTATTTCTTTGTCTTCTACATTTTCGCGCGTTTCTAATTGATAATGATCAATTAATATTTCTCTCAATTCTTGCTTTTTGCCTTCTGTATTTAAATTTAATCTTCTAAGCTCCCCTCTTAACCCTTCTATACTCAGCGCAATGATACTGTTAATATTCATGGTGCCAGCGTTATTACAATCTTTTCAAAAAAAATTAAAATTATGACTAAAAAGTAAATAAGTTTAAAAAAATAATATATAAATTACAAGCTAAAAAAATTAAAACGTATCAATTTCAATACGCAATCAAATAAAACAAAATGTGTACTTAAACAAAATATAAAAATTTCTGCCAGTCTCCACTGCACCGCCAGCACCCGCTACGCATCACCTTCGTCGCTCGCCAACTTCGTCAGAACAGCTTTTGCGTTGTTTGTTTTACCACCTCAGTGACTACATTCACCTCTGTATGCACTGCGTTTACTACTACGTTTAACAAAGCACATGTACTCACACACAGCTTGCTAACAACTTCGATTACCACGCCGACGCCAACTAATAACAGCAATTCTTCTTTTTTTTTTTCTTTTAATTTGTGTATTTCACAATATGCAGCTCGCTTAGAACGGATCAAACATAATTTTGTTTAACTCCACAGTTAACTAAAATAGTTAGTTTTTCATTGTTATGTTTGTCGCTTTTAGTTTAACTTTATTCAAATTTTTTATTTATTAATTTATGTCACATATTTGTTTTTAATAACTTCAGTGTAAATAACAATTTTCAATCATTCAAAGTTTAAAAATTTCGATGTTTCTTAAATCACACCTTTTGCAATTTTTTTTTTTTTTTACAAACTCGTTCATATATTAAATTTACACATATGCATTACATAAACACCATTTTTTTT
>NC_051847.1:238236697-238248134 GCF_002237135.1 Teleopsis dalmanni | reverse complement strand
ATAATTGTACATCTGTATGATTGCTCTTAAAATTATGGAATGGAACGCAAATGGTTTGCTTCAACACAAAAACGAATTAGAATTACTTCTGCAAACAGAAAATATAGACATATGCCTAATAAGCGAAACTCATTTTACAAAAGAATCGTATATCAATTTTAAAAACTATAATATTTATCATACTATTCATCCAAGCAATAATGCTAGAGGCGGAAGTGCCGTTATAATTAAATCCAACATTAAGCATTATCAAGATAATAAACTCTCTAATGAAGAGTTCCAGGCAACAACCGTTGCAGTTGAAGAGAGTGGTTCCAAAATACAAATAACGTCCATCTATAGTCCACCAAGACATAACGTAAAATATGAACAATACATAGATCTATTAAAATTACACAATCATAAAGCAATAATTGGTGGTGATTTTAACGCAAAAAATGTTCAATGGGGGTCAAGACTAAATACCACAAAGGGTAAGGAATTACTTAAAGCATGTCGGGCCACAGGTTTTGAAGTTCTCTCCACTGGCTCTCCAACATACTGGCCAACTGATAGAAATAAATTACCAGATGTCATTGATTTCTTTATTGTAAATAAAATTCAAAAAAGAGACATTGAAGTTAAAGCAGGACTTGACTTAAATTCTGATCATTCTCCAATATTGCTTACTTATGGATGTAATATTCTATCTACGATACCTAAACCGACACTAACAAACCGTCTAACAGACTGGAATTATTTTAAGGCCCAGATAAATGAAAATATTGACCTATCCTGCAAAATAAGAAGTATAAATGACCTAGAGAGTGAAACGCATTGCTTTACAAGCTTGATTCAAACATCGGCATGGCGCAGTTCTCCACTGCAGAATAGTAAGCAATTTGATAAAATCTATCCGGTCGAAATTTTAAATCTAGTCTATAATAAAAGAAAACTACGTAAAAAATGGCAACAATCACGATTAATACAAGATAAAAGAAACCTTAATAATGCCACTCAAAAATTAAGAAGAGAAATCAGCAATTTTAAAAATGAAAATGTTAAGAAATATCTTACAAACTTGACATATGATAGCAAAACTAACTATTCTCTCTGGAAAGCTATGAAAAAATATAAAAGACCGATCACACATAATCCTCCATTAAAAAAAAATAATAATGAATGGGCGAAAAGCAATATTGAAAAGGCACATGTTTTGGCTGAATATTTAAGTAATACCTTCAATCAAGAAGAAACCCATCATATAGAGCCAAATAACAACATAGATGATGAAGCTATTTTGCGGATAAAAAATAAAGAAGTAACTGGGGAAATCAAAAAATTGAAATTAAAGAAATCACCAGGATATGACCTCATAACTAGTGAAGTGTTGAAAAAGCTACCTCCAAAAGTAGCCAAACTTGCACAGATATTTAATGCGAGTATAAAATTAAATCATGTCCCTAGCTATTGGAAAGTTGCTGAAGTGGTGATGGTACTAAAACCAGATAAGGACCAACATTCTCCAACTTCATATAGACCAATCTCTCTCCTGCCAACCATAGGAAAACTGTTCGAAAAGCTTATCTGTAAAAGACTTGAAAAAGTAGTTTATCAAAGAAATCTTATCCCAAATCATCAGTTTGGATTTCGGAAAAAACACTCAACAATCGAACAAGTACACAGAGTTACGCACGAAATAAAAAAGGCATTAGAAAACAAAGAAACTTGTTCAGCTGTGTTTCTGGATATATCAAAGGCTTTTGACGGGGTTTGGCACTCTGGCCTGATATATAAGTTAAACACTATCCTGCCACAGCAATATTGTAAACTACTGGAATCGTATATTGGCGAAAGGTACTATCGAGTTAAACTACTTGACGCGTATTCGAAATTATATCCTATAAATCGCGGGGTCCCTCAGGGGAGTATACTAGGCCCATTGCTGTACCTGCTGTACACATATGATTTGCCAGTGAACCCAAGATGTATTGTTGGAACTTTTGCAGACGACACGGTATTAATGGCCACAGGTCCAAACAACAAGGTGTCTACCACTAAGCTTCAAATCGCTCTTCAAGAAATTGAACAATGGACAAATAAATGGAAGCTGATAGTAAACAGTTCAAAATCTAATCATGTAGACTTTACTAACAAAAGAGAAAATCAAATTTCATTATTTCTAAATAGCGTAAAAATTCCAGTTGCAAATTCTGCGAAATATCTAGGTATGACTCTAGATGCCAAACTGAGATGGAAGGTACACGTCAAGAAAAAATTAAATGAGCTAAAAATAAGATACAAAAAGTTAACTTGGCTTATTGGAAGGAGATCTAAATTATCTCAGCAAAATAAGCTTATGATCTATAAACAAGTCTTCAAGCCGGTCTGGCTCTATGGCGTCCAAATCTGGGGTTGTGCGAAGAAACATATAATAGATATGATGCAAAGATTTCAAAACAAAGCAATCAGAGATGCAGTTAACGCTCCGTGGTACGTGCGAAATTCTGATCTACATCGAGACCTAAAAATACCTACTGTCAAACAAGAAATTCAGAAGGCTGCTAAAAAACATTATGACAGGCTGAGACAACACTTAAACAGCACCATTCCAGCGCTACTTTGTGATGTCACTCACAGACGCTTATGCCGCTTCAAACCTAATGACCTTTTGAGGCGTTTCAACCAGCAAGGAGATGACTAGTTCGTATCTATATGCTCACCCTAGATAGACTTAGATAAATTTACTTGTAATAAAAAAAACCTCTTGTTAGTCAATATGACTAGTTGTTGTAAATTTAAACTCTTCATTTTGTTTAAATATAAATAATAAAAAAAAAAAAAAAAAATATTTTTATGATAAATATAAAACAATTGCTTGACGATTTAAAATTATATTTCGTGATGTGTTTCTGATAATTTTACGTTTTTGCTTTTTTCAAATGTGTCATCTGGAGGGAGATAAGACATTGATTTTTAACATGTTTTTGTGCGAATTCCACGCATACGATTCTGATTTTTACTTTATTTCAAAGCCTGATTTATTGCCTCTCAAATGCATGTGCGTCCAGGTCTATCGAACACTTAGTTGTTTTTTAATAATTTTTTAAGTAAGTATTTTAATGAACTTTTAACGTCAATTTATGTATATATTTATTAGATGATAGTTTTTGTAATATAATTATAAAATATCAGAGTAGTAAGCTACTCGCTGTAATGGCTGTTTGTGGGATGTCCAAAGCTGTGAATATAAAAACCCGGCATATATAAAATATACAAAATTATAATAAATTATAAACTAAGCTCAACCTATACGTTAACTATCCATTTTTTCAATTTTACGATTTTAAAATTTTATTTAAACTTAACACAAATTTTCACAGCATGCGAAAACCACTGTTAAAAAATTTTGCGTGAATGACATACCTGTTCAAATTCGGTCGCTAGAAGAAATTTGAGCAAGAGAGAGCGCAACTTGTGTGACACACCAGTATGATAGTCCGCACCAAAGAAGATTTTATATAGAACGGAAACTTAAATGAGCACAACACAAAATAACCCAGTAGAAAACGGATCGATCCGTCATCGAAGACGTCTTCAAGACATGGATACATACATGAAGACCGATCGATCCAAATGTATGACGGTCTTCGAAGACACTTTCATACAAATTAGCCAAATTTTTTTTTTTTTTATTTATTTTATTTTTAATTGTATCTTTCTGATAAGAAATTGACAATTATGTAATCAAATCTTAAAAACTAATCATTATGCAATTAGCAGGTGCAAAAAAGGAGTTTAAACTTTATAATAAAATGAAATGGATTATTATTATCAAAATTTATATCAACATTTTTAGTAAAATTACGTTAAGGTGGTACGAAGCTTTTTCGCTTAAGTCTAGATATTGTGGTATCAGAAAGCAGCTGTTGCGCCATTGGATTACTATGCTGGTGAAGTTTCACTTTATATTTTTGGCCGCATGTTGTAATGACGTCTGCAATAGTTGGGATTCCAAGATCTTTGTGGATATGTACATTTTTGAGATACCAAGGAGCACCTGTTATTTGTCTAAGTAATTTGTTTTGAACTCTCTGTATTTTTTCGATATTAGAAGCACATGCTGCACTCCAGAGTTCTATACCATAGGACCAGATAGGTTTTAAGATTGAATTGTATACCAAGACTTTATTTTCCAGAGTTAGCTTAGAGTTTTTATTAATAAGCCAATGGAGCTGCTGTGATTTTAATTTAATTTGAGATTTTTTGCTTTCAATGTGCTTAGTCCAAGTCAGCCTTCTATCAAGATGGATGCCAAGATATTTTACATCATGTGACTGAGGTATAATGATGTTATTCAACTTAACAGGGGGTACGTTTCTTTTCGCAGAGTAAACGTGACATGCACACTTTTCGTTTCGTTTACTTTTATGCGCCATTTTGCTAGCCACTTCTCCAATAGACTTAAGTGAGTCGAGAGACTTTGGGACGCCCTTATGTGGTCACTGTTAGAACTAAGAATTGCAGTGTCGTCCGCGAAAGTATCAAGTGTGTGATTTGAGAGTAGTGGGAGATCAGCTGTATAGATTATGTACAGAAACGGCCCCAATACGCTTCCTTGAGGAACACCGGCCATTATGTCGATTTCTCTTGAAATAAAGGTATTGTATTTCAATCTAAATTTTCTAGAAGATATATATGAATACAATAGCTTATGCATATTTTCAGGAAGATAACGTTTTATTTTATACATAAGACCTTCGTGCCAAACCTTATCAAAAGCTTGGGCTACGTCCAAGAAAACGGCGGAACAGTATTGTTTGTGTTGAAAGGCAGTATGTATTTCTTTAGCAATTCTGTGAACTTGCTCAATAGTGCCATGTCCTGTTCGAAATCCAAATTGATGGTTTGGGATCACATTGTTTTGAGTTATTATTGGCATAATATATGACAGGAGCATTTTCTCAAAGATTTTGGATAACTGGGGCAAAAGACTAATTGGTCTATATGATGATGCCAAAGTTAGGAATCAAAGTTAGGAATCCTGCTTTTGGAATCATTTTTATTTCTGAAACTTTCCATTGCTTCGGGTAGTAGCCAAAAGCGAGGATGCTGTTAAATATCACCGTTAGAAAAGTTATTGCGGAATCAGGCAATTGTTGTATCATTTTACCCGTAATTTTGTCGTATCCAGGTGCCTTTTTGGGATTTGCAAATGTTCGAATAGTCTCCTTGACGTTATCCAAACACAACGTAAGGGGAGTTTCAACAATAGAAGGAGATTCGATGTTAGGTTGGAAATCTGATAATTGTGGGTTTGGCTGAAAGACACCCTTTAGGTGTTCTGCTAAAATACAACCTTTTTCTTCGTCATTGCGAGCCCAAGAACCATCCGGTTTTCTTAGCGGTGGGTCATTTTGTATTGGCGTTTTAAATTTCTTCGTTGCCTTCCACAGAGAATAGTTGTTTTCTTTAAGTGGACCAAGTGACTCGAGATATTCTTGTAAAGAGCGGTTTTTGTCATCAGATAGTGCTTTTTTAAGATCTTTTGAAGCTTTATTTAATCTTTGTTTTGAGGTGGGTGATCGAAGTCTTTGCCATTCACGCCTGGCTTGTCGTTTTCGAGAAATAAGATAATCAATGTGTGATTGAAATACTATATTTGACTGGACTGATCTTTTTGGTTGAGAGGCTTTAATTACAGCATTATTTAATGTCTTGGTAAAGTGATCAACTGCTTTATCAATTTCTTTAGGTGAACTACAATTTGAATTGTAACTTATTTCCTCATTAATAATATTTATATATTTCCTCCAGTTTATTAGAGTTTTCTTATTCTGCTCATTTGAATTAGTGTTAAATTTTGTCAGAGTTAAAATAACCGGAGAATGGTCAGAGGACAAGTCATAAGATGATTTAACAGCAATATCTTCACGTTTCATACCATTAATGACTGCGAAATCGATTAAGTCTGGTATTTTTCGATTGTCTGATGGCCAGTATGTTGGGTGGCCTGAGGACACAACATCAAGGCTGTTGCCAAGTGCTGCATACAGTTGACGACCTCTTGGAGTTATTAGTCTAGAACCCCAAAAGGTGTGTTTAGCATTGAAATCCCCAGCAACTAGAAAGTTAGGACCGAGATCAGTAAAAAATTTCCGGAATTGATCAGAAGTAATAGCAAATTTGGGCGGGCAATAGATTGCTGAGACGACAGTTTTAGTTAGACCAGAAATTACACAAATTGATGTAGCTTGTAGGTATTTAAAACAATGCTTTTGAATTTCATAATGTTGTATTGTGTTTCTAACAAGTACTCCAGAACCACCACATGCTTTACCATCTGGATGTTTAGTGTCATAAAACTTATATCCAGAAACTCGAAAACAGTTTTTGAAGGTTAAATGTGTTTCAGATATAAGCAGTATATCGATATTGTTACTCACCAGAAATCTAGTTACTTCCAGTACATGTTGGCTTAAGCCGTTTGCATTCCAATGGCATATTGTGATTGCATTCATTTGGGTTTTACCAACTCAGCAATCAAACTTTGGTTTTGTATCATGCTTTGCATCAAGCTATTCATCATATTTTGCATGAAGTCCATGAAGTGTTCAATTTTTTGGGTAAAACTTGCGAGCATTGCTTCAAAGCCTGGAACAACAGTGGAGCTATTGGTAAGAAGTGGAATTTGTTTAATGGCATTTGCGTACGTCATTTGCTGCATTGGTGGAGCCGGTGGTTGCAATGTAGGACCAGTGTTCTGTGGAAGGGCCGGGAAATGAGATGTTGTGAAGTTTGGCAGATTAAGCTGTGGGGTGCGCTGTCTTTGGGCAACGTTTAATTTTAGTCTTAGAGCAGTGAAAACTGGACATCCTCTGTAGTTTGCTGTGTGGCTATCACCGCAGTTTGAGCATTTTCTAACTGCTGGGTTTTCTTTGCTTTCAGGACATTTATCTGAGCTATGGATTTTGGCACAAATAACACAAACTTTAGCAAGTTTACAGTATGACTTGGTGTGTCCATATTCCTGGCAGTTGAAGCACTGTACTGGAAAATTACGCTTGTGTGGTTCCTCTATAGTAATTTTTCTGTTTAAAAGAAAGCGAAGCAAATAAATAGGATGGACTTCGCCACTTTTCAACTTGTTTCTGTCTGGATACAGCTCAACTTTGTACATTGGTTGCGGCTTACGGTCTCTATTTAAGATATTAAATATACTTTTTGCTGCGAAGTTTTTTTCTTTAAGTGCATCGTGAATTTCTTTAATATCAACTCCTGCCTCTATGCCTTTTATGACCACTATTAGTCCTTTACTACTTTTTAATTGATACGTATAAAATTGTTTCGATTTTATCTCTAATTCAGCAATTACTTTACGAAACTGATCTTCACTTGAAACTTGTACCTTGGTTTCATTAATCATGCCCTTTTTAATAGGTACAACAAAGAAATTTTTTTTACCTATTAAATTTGAAAGTGAATTAACTAAATCACTAGAGTTTTTTTCTCTTACATAGATAGGCGGTGGTTTAACAATTTTATCTTTGATCTCTTCTATGTTTTCGCTTTCATCACTCAGTGCTTTGAATCTGTTGTTATAATTATTGTTGTTAACCTTTTGAATTTTGTCACGATTGTTTGCGTTTTTTTGTGGGCTAAGTTTTCGCTTAACTATTTCAGTATATCGTTCAATTCCTGTTTGTACTTTGATTGGTTTATTTGGAAGTCCGACATTTTTTCCGGAGTTAGGCGTTTTACATTGAACACTCCAGGGTTGAGGTGATAGAGATGGTACAGAAGTCAATGAATGTGGACACAATTTCGATTTTTGTTCCTGTTGTTGCTGACTTTGTAAAGTTTGCTTTTGTGTTTTATGTTGCTGCTCTTGCTGTTGTTGTATTTCTTGCTCTTGATTAAGTTGTTGTAGGCCTCCACCTTTCGGTGGAGTACGATCAACCGGCATTATAATCAATCAAAACGTTTAAAAAAAAAAATAAAAAAAAAAATAAAAAAATAAAAAAAATCTGTATATTTAATTAAAAAGTATTTTTTTTTTTTTTTATTCTGTCAATATAATTTATACAATTACACTTTGCAGTAATATTTTGTGTAATTGATTTGAACTTCTTTTTGATTTATATATAAGAATTTATTAACTTTATTTATTTAGCATAAGTTAACAAGTTAACTACTCAATTTACACAATTACACGATATTGTGAGATGCAATTTGTACAATTTTTTTTTCTATTTCGAACACTTTTCTTGTTTTTTATTTTAAGCTTTAGAGCTTTATCTGCTGTCTCTATCAGCTGTTTTTAAAAGTGTGTGAATTTAATGCAAATAAATATATTCAAAAAACAAAACAAATTTGCAAATAAATTCACTTTTTTGCATATCAACAATATAAATATATTAATAATTTAATTTTTGACGTTAAGTCTGGCACTAATATTTTTATAAATTTTGTAAGGAGTCACTATCTCGATTTATTGCGATAAAAATTTTAAATTATTTTGCACGTTTTGCACATGAAAAATATCAAAAATACGCAGTGATATTATTTTGCGCGCGCACTACATTAAACTTGTGATCAATGTATAAATTTATAAAACAAATAAAATGTTTAATTACTAATTAAAATTTACTTGATAATGCGCTATCAGAAATAACTGCATACATTTTTCAAATAAAATTAAAATCATATGGGTTCCTGAGCACGCAGTTATCAAAGGATATGAACTAGCATATCAAGCTGCCTCTGCCGCTGTTCGCTCTCCCTTTTTCTTATTCAATACATCAAAAAAAAAAAATATTTTAAACTTTGTAAACAAATATATGGAAGATGGAAGGGCAACAGAATGGTCAGTGTATAACCATCGCTATAAGTCGATCAATATCAGTGGATTGAATGCAATATATCCACAATCATGCACTCGCCAAGAATGTCAAATTTTTATCCGATTGCGTATGGGACATTCTAAGGTTTTTCATGAACACTTCTTGAGTGGCGATCAGCTATTAAACTGTCTATTTTATAATAGCACACCATTCATAGATCATATACTTAACGATTGCCCTTCTTTTGATTCTACTCGTAGTAATATCTTTTCAAACATCCTATCTACCAGCTTATTAAAAACAATTATTGTTAAAAATATACTTTTTATGATATAGGTATAAATATAATAATGCCTGTAATCTATTCAATAAAATTTAATTTGTAATATTCGAGCTGAAGGCCCGGGCAACTATTACTCGTTTTTCCTTTCTTGGTTATAATATTTTATATTTTGTAATTAAATATAATAAATAAACAAAAAAAATATTTAATAACTTTATTTCAATATATAATTAGTGGATCAATATACTGTTACTTTATATTTTTTATTCTATAGGTACTGAATTTTTTCAACACACGAAAAAAAATTGTTGAAAATATTCTCAAATTCATTCTGAACTTTTGCTACGACCGCTATGTTCGGGTAATAATCTGCAAAGTTTTAATGGATTCACAGAAATGGATTTTCTTGAGAACTTTAATACTCTGGTATTAATTAGCACTAAATTTTGCTTGCAAAATGTTTCACATTAATAGAGAGAGCGGACTTCCATGTAGTCGCCATGGAGAACCTTATACTTTCGAAAGAATTGTGGAACGTCGTTTTTCAACCATTGCCTCATACTAAAGTGTTTGGTTATCTACGTCTACAATAGATACTTACAAACATATTAACTTTGACACGAAAACATTAACTGTGAATGAACATTCACTTATACAACCATCCAAACCAACTATTGTGACCACTCCAATGCCTAAAATTCATATGATTTTGATAAGTAAATCCAATTATTTTATTTGTTTATGAATTCAACAATTTGATTTGAATTTTCGGTATCAAAGAACATGATTTTTTCAATCGATCTAATCAGAGATGATATTATTTGAAATGAGTTAGTTTGACTGGTTAAATCTTGAGTTTCTGGAATTTATAAGGCTTCTAAGCTAAGCTTTGTGGTCTCTTTTGTTATGTTCGTTATACGGTTGTTTTCGAAATGTTGAGATGAGCAGACATTTATGTTTTATAGGAGCACATATACGGTTCCATTTGAGACTTAAATTTTCGAACCATTTTTCCCGCAGATGTAGACTGCAGTTCCAACCACTACAATAGACTTTTGCAAGATTTCTAGTTTATTATTTATTATTATTTTTATCGAATTGTTTAGCGCTAAAATACTGCTATATTACAATTATAAATATTAAATGCTTAAATTAATATATATTAGATAAAATTTATTTTTTATATTAAACTCTTCCAACAAAAGGTAAGAGTTTAATATATTAATTAATATAGTAATTTTATATTGAAATTTGATGCCGTTTCATTTAATAGACAACGTCCTGTTTTTATAATATTTATTTATTAATTATTTTGAAAATATTCTGTAGGAGTATTTAAAAGGCATATTTGTTACATTTTAATACCATAAAACACTGTTCTTTTTCCACCTACTTAACAAAAATTTTTTTAAGTATTTACATGGAATTTATTTCATAAATAAAAAACAGTATATAATTTATATGTATAAAACACGCGATGTATCTAAATACATTAAAAAGAAATTTTTTTAAAGTCCTTCAAAAGTCCACACTTTTGCAAGTATGACGTATGCGGGTATATTCAACTCAATATCTAATATACAAACAATTATCAGTATTTTTCGTTTAAACTTAAAGAGTTCTTATAATATATTTTATAATAATAATAAAATCTATAAATAAATATCACTCATACGTCACGGCCTTTCTCACTAAAATATTTTTTATTTTATTTTCATTTTAACCTTAGTAAGCTCAGTTTTTTGTAAAAATATTTAAAAATGTTAAGAAATACATAGGAATTATTAAGACGAAGCCAATGAAGAAAGAAATGGAGTACGATAGTCTGTTAATTTATTAATAGAAATGCATTCAAATAGTTTATATAATGTATAAAGAAATGAGTTCTACTTTAAACAAAAAAAAAAAATAAATAAAATTCTATTGAAACTGAAAAAAAATTATTATTCGTTAAAAAAAGTTATCAATATTTAATATAGGGATATCTAAATATTAACTCAAAAAATGTGGAAAATAAATATCAATTTCCATGCAAATCCTTTCAAATTTATATGAGATAATTTTATAAAAATAGGAGATATTAAAAATTGATACCAGAAAACGAATGAAAGCTATGGTTTTTAGCAATATTTTCGAAGTTCAAATACATTCTTCTAACTCTAAACTAGAAAAATATTACACAGCAACTATCAACAAATTTATATCTAATTATAATAAATAAACATTCATAAAATAATTTATGTATTTTATGTGTTTAATTCAGTTGTGCTTTTCTCTTTATAGGTACGTTTATGTAAAAAAATGTATACAACATTTCTTAAGATAAATTCTT
>NC_051847.1:238227564-238236597 GCF_002237135.1 Teleopsis dalmanni | reverse complement strand
TTTAAAAGTATTTAATCTAGAATACATGCGGCAGAGTATCTCGAAAGAGTCAATCTCCATATACGATATGTACGTATATGCATATTGAAAAGTTTATTTTCTGAATACGGATTTCAATGTTTTTAGGTATTTTTGTATTTTTTATTTGTTGTTTTTTGTTTTCCTAAGCTCGTACAAAATGTTTAACGAAGCATAAAAGTATGTGGAAATATATTTTTACAATTTGCAAATTCAAAAGATATAGTTCAATATTATGATTCCGTGCACATATATACTCATATGCCGGACCACTAGCAAGATGGATAGACCAACAATAGACAGGCAGGCAGCCAAGTAGTCAGAGTTCATCATGTTTATACTTCTGCAGTCAGTTAGTAAATATGAGAACTTAGATTTTTAATGGCATATTCTGCGTAAACAATTTGAAAATTTGTTGTGGTTTGCTTTTTTTATTGCCTTTTTCATATTATTGGGTTTTTGTATTTATTCAATCTTTAACAGGAAATTAGCATAGGAAATATAAACTCAGATAAATTCGATCAAATTACGTAAAAAATAAATAAAATTTGGCTTTGAATTGCAAAGAAAAATGTCTAAAGTAAATGCTTTGGATGATAATTTATATATATATTTTTGTATTTATGGTTTTAGGCAGACAAAATGGTTGAAAATGATTGTAATTTAAATAAGTGTATAAAAAATTATATTACTTATGATTATATATCCGACAGTGTTGGTTAGAATAACGAGGTATTAAAAAATTTACTTTCTTTCTCTGTGCAAATTGATATATTTCAAAAATTATAACCGAAAAAGTTAAGTTAACATAACTAAAATTAATTCTATTTACTTATTTATTACCTTAGTTGGTATTAACATAAATTAAAAAGTTTAAAAAGCTGTCTATAGCTCAATACATACATTAGTTATCAAATCACATTATTTTAAATATCAAAAAGGTTTATATAATTCATAAATTTTTTCCACAGAAATTGTTTGTAAAATTAATGTATTTTTATTGTTGCGAGCTACAGGAAGTTATTGTCCTGTTTTTTAGTGCTATCAGCCTCACTTTTTTATATTTTATTTTTAAAATTTTCATTAATATACATATAATATACTTGCTGTTGTTCATTAATATACTTATTTTAAATTAAGTTCTTTACGAGCTACATATAGTGTAGTGAGGACATTCGCTACTATCTGAAGACTGAACTTCATTACTGGGTTCATATGCAATTCCGTCATCAAACACATCTTAATTCCAAAGAGCTGAGTTTTCTGAATAACCTCATTGCATTCCTGATCTGCTAGCAGCAATTGTGCTAGCGGCACCTTATCGTCGGTTTCATATTGATTAGAGTCCCACCTGTTGAACAACTTTGACCAAGATTTCTTTATCATTCCTTGTGGTACCTCATTCCAAGCTTATTTCAATAGTATTATCGCATTGCGGATGGAATGAGATATCAAACTATTCTTTAGTTCACTACCTTCAGCAATTATTTGAGAAAGAAAAATACTTCTGTAATTTAGCTCTGTTTACTTAATAGGATTTTGATCCATTGGTTGTAAAGCTACTGTCACATTCGGTGGAAAGAATAATGCAACTATGTTTTCATCGTCACTTCGAAGTTTTTCAATTGGTGCATGAGAGGAGCAGTTATCGATAAGCAGCAAAATGGCTTTCGGAAGCAAATTCTTTTCTTGAGAAAAGCGAATAACGCATAACCAGATATATTGTGAGTTTCTACTGTACTAATATTATGTCACATTATTTTCTCCTATGTGTCTCTATCAGAAGACTAAAATAACTTTTTGAAGCAACTATAAGATTTTCTTAATTATTGATTCTTTAGTACTATTTTAAGTGATTAAAAACCTTATCTTTAAGAAAAAACAAATTGTGGGATAATATAAGTATTGATAATACTAGATATAAAAAAGGAAAGAAATCTTATTCTCATATGCTAATTTATTTATGTTAAAAAAAATTAAAGCATCGTTAGAAGTTGGAAAGAAAATTGTACAATATTCGAATTTAATTTTATATCTATTACATATTGATTATCATCTATTACAACTTAAATAAATAATAAATATTAATACTATAATTAAAAGCTGTGAGCATAAATTCTAATAACATTAAATTTAATTATCACTAATAGAAATGATGATTTTTATTATATTAATTTAAAACTCTAATGCACAATACAATAAATTTGTAAAAAAATTAATCTATTACAGATTTATTTCACCTTTCTTCATAACGAAGTCATTCAGTTTAAATTGAGATATGTTAGTTCACAGTTATATTTTAATATTCCCAGAATTCATATTAATATCAAGAGATTATCAGCGTACATATCACAGAAATGCGATTGGTAAAATATTGTAGTTGATACGTATTTATCAGTGTGATAATATTATTAAGTTATTTGTTAAGTTGAATAAAGATATGCGATTGAAATGTGGCTATATTCAAGTGCTTACACTAAATTGACACTAAATTGATATAACAATAATGTAAAATAAATGACAGTAATTTAAAGCACAATGGATAATTGGATAAACCCTAATAATTATTATTAATAAGATAATAATAATTCTAAGAATATATAAAGCACAGCAAATTCTAGATAATTGTGAAAAGTAATGAAGTACATAAATTGTTATTATTATCTATAGATATTAATTCATAATTTCAATACTTATTTTTAAGAGTATACAGGTTGTTTTCTTTCTAAGTTATATAAGTTTAAGAGAAGATTGTTTGATGGAAAAAACAAAAAGATTTGAAAAGGCTGTATTTTCAGTATTAAACTTCATAGAGCAGGGCTGTCTAGACCAGCTGCGATCGTGGGCTAATAAAAATTACTGTACAGATATGAGGGCCGCAGAAACAAATACATACCTACGCTCATAGTTTTTATTATAAATACATTATAACATTATAAATGTGCGAACATAGAAGTCAGGTACGGCTTAGGGTCATTGGTTAAGGTGCGTTGACCCGAGTTTAATTCTTGGTCCTTGTAGTATCAAAAAAATTATTTACGCGAATTTAAATATAAGAAATAATTCCAATACCACTGATGAACAGCTGTATGGTCAACCAAAAATTCAATTAATTAAAATAATATATGTTAAAATGAACTTTTGTTGTTGTAGTTCACTACTGTTCGAAAAACCTCTTAATATCTGACCTGTTTATTGAAACATAATTTATTTGAAAAAAAAAGTATTATTTGCATTTAAACAATGACAGAAATACTTGTGGACAAATGAGAGTAAAAATACTTAAATAATTAAATCCTTGACAGTTTGACACTTGCACATAAGTGCGATAAAGTGGTAAAAGCTTTAAAATACCCAATTGGTTCCACAAATTCTCTGATATTTTGAGCCATACATTTATACGTACGTACATACAGAAGAAATTTCATTTATGATTTAAGTTTCATGTTTACACAAACACGTGGTCAACTTACGGATTGAAGTAGAAGTCCTTGTGCATTGGGCAAGTTAAAGTGCTTGAAGACGCAAGTGTACCACAACACAGAAGCCTTGAAATTGAATTAAACTCAACAAATGCCAAAAGCGTAAATATTTTAAGTGTGTAAGACAAGCAGGATAATAAAGGACAAACGTAACTAGTTGGCAGTATTTACGTTGAGCATAACACAAAAGCAGAAAAGTTCAATCCTAGCTAGCCGAGCCTCAATGCGAACCATAAAATTCTATAGCATAAAAGTTAAAATATTCAAACATAAAGTGCATTTAAGTGGCAACATTGCATGAAATTGCCACTTCGTACTTAATGAGTTGTCTTTTCTATTATTCTTTCAATTGAATGCTTAAGCGGGTGGAGATAAGGATGTAGGCGCTGCTATTTCTAAATGAAAATGCACTAAAGTGGAAAATACGAGTACAACGATTAAACATGTTTGCTCCTTATGGCAGGAAAAGTAAAAGGATATAAATTGCTGGGTGTATTTAAACATTCTTTTGGGTATTCATTTTATGTTTTATGTATATTATTAAAACGATATGAGTGTCTTTATATCAGATTTTTATTTGCACTACCTAAATTCTTTATTTAAATAGAAATTGTTTTTATTTCTATATAATATTGTATATAATTTGTTTATTTTTATATTATTTTCACCATTGAATTGTTTATTTTTAAAAAAATCTTTGACATTATAATTTAGCTTAAAAGTATTTTACTTTATCAATGCCAGAATATGTTATTAACCTAAAAGGTGGATTCAAAATTATTTTTGTATAAGCAACGCTCTAACTGAAACTAGTTAATGATGAAAATGAAAAAAAAAGAATGTAATAATGCAGGACGAATTACGTGGTTATAGGATTCCGAGAACGGGCGGATCTACGTCCCGAAACCCCTTGTCGATTTTGACGACCAAGTGCCGTTCACAAATAATATCTCAATAAAAAAGTTTCTGGACAGAATCCACTAAATAGAAGAAAGGGTTCAAAGATTATAAATTTTGCTACCAAAAATAACTTGAATATCTGCAGTTCAATGTAATCTAGTCATATGTAAATGAAAACTGTCAATAGTTAGTGAACAGGTGTAGAAATTGACTAATTGTCACTAATCACTAACAAGAGATTAAGCATTGTCAAAAAATATTAGTGACTGTAAAGAGATCGGTGTCTAAAAGAGTAAAATTGAATATAGATGAGTTGATTACTAATTTAAACATAAGGCAAACTTTTGAAAAAATAACTACTTCAACTACTCAAATTATATTTAGATGACTTGAACATATAACTACTTTAATTATTTATCCGTACATAAACAAAGGTTCTGATAGCAGATGGTTGACCGAAGCCGAAAAGCTCCCCAGATAACTGGTGAACTAAACAGCACTTAAGAAGTATGATGAGTAATACGAAACTTGCAAGTCTTAAAAACTAAGCTTTAAAAAAACTCTCTGATGGGAAGCAAAAAAGTTAGTCAAGGAAAATAAAAAGAAGCTTTATAAAAAAAAAAATACAGAATTTAAAGTAATACCAATAATATCGAATAATTGATAAACCCAGTCATAACATTTTATCATAGGCTTTACTTGTGCTTAAGCAAAGAAAATTTCAATTAGCTCCATCAAAAATTTCAACTAGCTGATAGTGACACAGGTAGACTCGTGTGAATTGAAACAAATAGACAAGCGGATATTGCTGGATCGAATAGTCTCGCCTAATGGATATTAAAATATGCATGTATTGTATAAAGTCACTGATGTTCCGTTTACTGCATTATAAACATAATGTTTTTTACATAACATATGTGTTAAGTATTATATTAATAATATATTAATTAAAACTTAGAATTGTTTGTTCAATAATAGTTCATATATTTTCCTTTAATTTATATATTAATTAATTTATTATAATTATATCTGTAATTAAACTAATCTTAGTTTCATTAAATAAATTCTCAACGTACAAAACTTAATATTAAATTATAATGCTAAGGGCCAAAAGTTTGCTTATATATGAAAATAAATAGACAATTAAGAACTTCACTCGCTAACTAAATGCTAACAACACGTACGAAATCATAAGCTTTTATTTAGGACAAAATTAAATTAAGTTAATTTAACTAAGTGGCAACTTTGTACCAACGAAATTGAGTGGAATACAATTTAATACGCAAACACTTAAAGTGCAAACGAACTTTGCAAGAAAAAAAGCTATTCAGAGAGCCGTATATGTTTTATAATTGGGAGCAGACAGGCAGGAAGGCACAGGCATGCTTAGTAAGTGACTTTATTTTAAAATATAAATAAAGTATAAAATTATTAAGCTCAAAACGTGCATATATTTACATAAATTTAAAACAAAAGTAAAAAGTGCAAAACACGTGACAGTCCTTAACCGACTCCGCAGTGTTCCTTCGATGTTTTGAATATATAATTTTTACAACAACAATACAATATATTTATTTCAGACTATATTTTTTATACTAGCAGTGTCTTTTAATGAAAATAAGAATTATAGTGGGTTAAAAAACATTCATATATCTGATTCTGTACTCAGTAATATTAAGTATTTAAATTACTTTTTTTTTTCAAGGATCTACAAGATTTATATTTCAAATTTGTAGTTGAGAGATTACGGTTCTTCAGTTTTATAGTATGTCGTGGTTACTAAATAAAAAAAGAAAGAACAAGAGTAAAGAATTTAAAATAACAAAAGGAAACGACAACTGAGCGTAAGATAAGACTAATAAGCAGAGACTACAAAAAATAGAGGACATATCTATATTTGTTTGAACACCGATATAATGATGTAATCGGGAAGCGGCCCAGAAACCGAGTACAACGGGAGTGACTGCATCTAATGCTAGTGCTAGCATTGTCGTTTTCAGTCCAAGTAGGTGCACAGCATCTACGTGGCACACCTGAATAGCCCAACCTTACGTAGCACTCGTTGGGTAATAAACTAATAGTGCGTTGCTCAAAGTCAGGCTCTTCAAACACCATGGCCACAGAATAGACCTAGTCAAAAAATAGATAAAGGACAAAGCCCTGAAGCTATACGCGAAAACTGGCAGGCTGCCCTACACAGCTTTATCTAATCTGAGAGCAATCATTAGCCCTACGGGGCGGTATGCTATCTTAGATTAGTCATCGAATAATCGGCGAAGCTTGTGAGAAATACATAAATTAGTCAAAGAGAAGCACTCTGTAGAAACCCCTAGCGAAGAAAGAGTAAATGTGCCCAGTTGCACTAACTCGAAAAAACCTTAACATAAACTAATAGTGCTTATATCAAATCCTATCCCTAGGATTTTAGGATTTTGGTTGTGCACAGGGTTTGGTACCCGTGTAACGTCGGGTGCCAATGCACAGAAAAAACCGTTGGATATGGCAACCGAACTAGAGCTTGAGAACAACTTTTAATAATAATAATACATATTTAAACAAGTTAATATATTACCGTAGTAGACATAAATATGATAAATTTATGTAACATAAGCAATAAAATCAAGTTGCTCAAATTTTGTTTAGTGACATTGCATTCAATACTATCCACATATTGTCTCTTTATCAGTTAACAATTACATAAAAAGCGACGAAAATTCAATATATTTAACATATATAGCAAAGAGAAATTAAAAATAATACTCGTATCACATATAGTAACTACGTAAAGAGTGCATATTTTTTTGTGAATGCGGACGCTATGCAAGACATTGTACGCAATTAGGCTTTGATGATATTTTACTCATTTGTTTGAAAATGTATTCAATGATCACAATACATTTAGATTAATCGGTATTTAGTTGTGATACCTGTATTTCTTGCAGAATATAAAGTATATTGGTCGCTAAAAGCCGATTTATTATAATTAAAAAAGATAAATATTGTTAAAGAATAGTATAGTTAAATAGTAAACTTAATCAGTTAACTTATATATTCACCATCTGTTGTATTTATTAATTGATTAATGTTATGTATTCACCACCTGTTGTATTTAAAAGTGACACTTGCTAATATCAAATATTCATATAACCGTACTTTACTGTATTATATTTATATTTCAATAATCAATTAAATTTGATGTTATTATTTCATTAATTCTCATGGAATCCAATTTTCCCAATATATATACATATAACTAAAATATAACATTTTCAATTATTGAAATTTCATATTATCGAGTTTTTACTGTAATACATTTAATATAAAATAATTTATATTAAGCTTGACAATATATTCGTATGCTAAACGCTTGAACTGAAATGGGTGGTTCGTAATTTGTATGCATATGTGCATATGTGCGTACGATGCAAACGTTCGTGTGAATACGTAGGAGCGCCATTTATTCAATTACAAATATACACGTTGCGTTGTAATTGTCACACCGGTGGAATGCGTTTTTACTTTTTTGTTCATTATATTTTACATACATTTATTATTTTTTTATGTATTTTTGGTACGTGAGTATACATTGATGTTATCGATTTTCATTGTGAAAGATTATATGTTGAATGCGAAAACTTTTTAGGTGCTTAAAGCATATCTTCAAGTACATTACATTTCCTTTACTCACACTTCACTCAACTCTCACTCACAGATATACTATATGTATTTGTATCTAAATACAAACATTAACACAACAAGAGCATTGGTAACAAGTAAGCATTGTTGTAGTGGCTGCCAGTGTGAAGGGAAATTCTAATGAAAATGAAATTCCTTCTACAAAAGAAAACGTAATTTTTTATTTTTCGCACAAATAACATTTTTTATATCATTTTTAATACATAATTTTCGTAATAAAAACATTAAATTAAACGTAGAACACCGAAAAACCGGATAAATGTTGGCAAAGTGCTTGGCAGAAATAAATTTTCTCACTGTACAAAATTCAATTAAAGTGCACCAAAAAAAAAAAGAGTGACTGAAGGAACACATACCATGAACTGAAAATGGAATTGACAAATTACAACAAAAAAGAAGTAGAAGAAGATAAATAAAAGTATAACAAAAACAATTTATTACATTAAGAGAGCAAAAAAAAGTAAATAAATAGAAATTAACAAAAATTACCGCTTCGCACGTTACGCCAACGACCACAGCACACCGACCAGAGTATCCTGTTTCAGGATACGTTAACTGTTCCACAGTAAAATGATTACTGACTGAATTGAGAAAATTATTATATTTATGAAAAGTGGAAAAAACTACGTTTGTGCGTTTGTACTTTTGAGTACTTCGCTTTTGGCCACGTTTTTATTGTTAGTATATAATTTTGTTTTGTACTGAAGTTGAATGTTTTGTATTGTTCAGATTAGCATGTGTATAGTACATGTGTACATAAAGGAAGTGCTGTAATCGACGACCAAGTATATATAAAAGTGAAACAAAAGGTTATGTGTAGAAATAGTGTAGAAATGCTTTGAAGTTAATAAAAGCAGTAGAACGTTTTTTAAAATTTTTTTTTTAGTTTTTATTAAGTATAAATTTCGATTTACATAAAGCGAACCATTAAAAGTAT
>NC_051847.1:238221310-238227464 GCF_002237135.1 Teleopsis dalmanni | reverse complement strand
GTTGTGAGAAATATATTGGTGAGTATATATATATATTGTACTTATTCTTTTTTTGTGTTGTCAATTGACACATCCAACTTATTGTTGATGCTTTTCAATACTGTAAGCATCTCTAGAAATGTCTGGTTCTGCTTTTAATTTTGCTCAATAATGAGGCGCTTAACACTTTCGAGTTCTGACAAGTAGGTGTCATTCCTTGCCTTTTTGGATACCAGTGGTAAAGAAGGCGTTGAAGAAGCAAAGTTGTTATCTAAAATTTCTTCACTCTCAAGAAACTCCAGCGTCAAAAAATCTGATTGATGTTACTGTAGAAGAAAGCAGAAAGTGTTGTTATTAATATGTAAAACAAAAAACATGTGCTTTATTTACCGGAATGCCTGATTCAGGAACATTTTAAACCCCATCCACTGCGTGCTCTGAAATCAATGCTATCACTTCTTTATCTATTCCCTCAAAAGTTTTCAATTGATTGCGTGTTTTGTCAGAAAAGCGCTTTATTGCAGATGCTTGTTTTTTTTTTACTGACAGCTTCCAGTTCGCCCAGCACTATATGTAATCGAAATGTTAAGTTATTTTATAATTTTAAATTTCAAATAAATTGTATTTAATAAAATAATAATAATAAAATAAAATAATAATAATAAAATATTATAATAATAATAAAATAAAATAATAATAAAACTATTTATAATAAATCTGTAAATTATATAAAATTATAAATAGAATATTTCCGCATACATATGTATATTAGGCGCGATAACAACGTATATGGTACGGTAACGGCAAAACTTGGCAAAAATATTTGTATTATTTATTGCTAGTTGTATTTTATTTATTTTGTTGATCATGTATGTAAAATTAAATAAAATCAAAATAACAAATAGCACTTGTACCAAAAACTTTAATTTATTCTTTTTAACTCACATTTTTTCCATTGCTCTGGAATTTTATTGGATCCTCCAGAAGCATTCAGTTCTTCAGCACAGTTTTGCCAAAAGTTTTCAGTCTTTTTATGACTATCCGGACGCAAAAATAAGTAAATTTTACATTCGGTTGTGCTTGGGATCACTGTAGTAACTATTTGTGGTAGACACACAGTACCCACCTAGACAATTTTCCATTACGGAAGTTCAGACAACTTAACTATTGGGTCTTCCACTGACGCAGCTTACGTTTAAACCTTCTATCAAGAAGAACGTTTTTATATAAGATTATTTGCTTTAAAATATTTTCTTTTTTCTTTGAATATTCGTTAAATTAAGAACACATAAAAATTTAAATATTAATTGTGCTTAGCGATCACCGTAGTAACGCTCTGTGGTGGTCACACATTTTCCAGTTTAACATTTCCCATTTCAGTAGTTCCATCAATTCAACGATTGCGGCTACTAATGAGGCAGATTTGATTTATGAAGAAATTTAGTGTGAATATCTCAGATATTTGCTTTTTGTATTTTTATTTGGCGAAACATAATTACTATTATTATTATTTTTAATGTCAGATTTAATTATTTGATTAGAATTTTTTTTTACTCCACGGCAATGCTTACCTAATAACAAGTGTGCCTCTTATATTTGTCTCGACAAAGTAAAAATATTTTGTATGACTTAATGGTGACACCAATATTCTGCAATTTTATTCTTGACATCATGATCTTGTGCTAATTTTAAAAAACATATTTCTATAAAATTAGCCTGAATTTGTTGAAATAACATGTTTTTAATATTTTTAATAAAAACTTTATTTATACGAAAACAGAACAAAAGTTTGATAGTCGCTGGATTGTAAGAATAAAAGTGCTACCAAATTCAATAAAAGTTTGCTACTTTTTCATATAACACTTATTAGATGTATCACAACGTAAGCTGCTTAATTAAAGAAATTATAAATAAAAGACTCATTATTCTTATTATACAAATCTTATTATATTATAATAATGTTGTAGAGTGACATTATATTACATGTGTGGCTATTTTGCCACACAATATAATATTTACTACGAATGAATTAAGATATTACAATACATCACATTTATCAATTATCTATAATTGCGTTTTGTTGTTTTACAAAATGATGTCTCCAATTACCTTATTTCTTATTTTCACATTTAATTGGTTGCTATACAAAATAAAACTGTTCTTCATACTAGATGACGCTGGAACATGTGTTGCTGTGGCTGTGAGTGTCGTTTATAATTTGTTGCACTCGTATGGCCATCTGTTGTTAAAACGCAAACAGCTGGTAGCATATAAAATTGACAAGTAAAAAGAAACACCTAATTGAACTTTTTTGTAATTGTATGATTATTGTTGTGTTAATTGAGAAATAAAGAAGTAAAATCAAAACGTGTTTTTTTTAAAAATGCATTGTGTTATCTTATTAGATATTATATATACAGCAAAGTGCACCAGTAACTATAATATTATATATTGTGAAACAGCAGTAACTATATCGCGGATTCAACATACATATATATTATATTAAAAGAAGAGACAAGTAGTAGCACATAATAATAGCAATAATAGATTATAGTTCTTTTCGATAATGTGTATGCAAATAAATTAATAAATAATGAAGTAATAGTAATAATAATAAATAAAATAATAAAGTGGAAGACCTTATAATACCATACATTATGAACTTTAATGGAGGAAAGAATTAAATATATAATTGATATATTAAATCGTTTATATATATTTTATATGTCCATTACATATGCAATTAATGAAAACAAAGATTTTATTAAATACTTACTTTCTCATATCTTTTGTTAAATTAAATTGGATTTCAATACTTTTAACTTAATTTCAAAGAAAAGAATATACTTAGGCCGTGTCCGAGTTCGAGTATATTGACGGTAAATTGAGGGACATAGTAAATTATGTCGGTATGGCAGCAAATGTTGGAATTTACCAGAATTTCGAGCAGGATAAATTAGATAAAAATTAGGTAAATTGGATATTACCATTGTGAAAATTTTATAAGATATTTAATAAATAAATTTAAAAACTTTTAACCAAAAGTAATAAGCGCAGTACATAAATAAATAAATATTTACATAAGTGTAGTGCAAAAAATCCCTAGGAAATTTCAATTTACTCGAATTCGCACGCGGCCTTATGAACCAATACGAATGGCACTAGAAATTAGTTAGCTATGTACGTAACGAGTTTATGTACGTTAATAATGACGTAAACTGTGGAATAAAGTAGTAAATGTATGTGTTAATTTGCAACCCTGACGTATTTGTCATTTTCTCAATGCGAGAATTGTTTTGTTAAGTTGTGAGCAGCCACACAAACGCGAGGTGTCACTCCCTTAAAATTAACGAAATCAAAACAAATTGATATAAAAGGATGCAAAAAGCGTCCCATATCGCGCGAAACGATTCCCAAGAAAATATTCCCGCAACCGTGAACATGAAGAGGCGTACTTTATCGGGTAACTCCGGCGTTGGTGTATTTGTGCTGGCATTTGCGTTAATAGTCATAGCATTCGCCACACCTAGTTGGCTTGTGAGCGACTATCGCATAACTGGCGCTAAATTGGATCGTCTTGGATTGTGGGTGCATTGTTTTCGTTCACTGCCAGATGTCAACGATGACAATCAACGCAGGTTCTTCGTTGGGTGCCGTTGGGTCTATGATCCTTTCACGACAGGCTATGATGAGATACGTGGATTTCTGATGCCTGCATTTATGATAGTGACACAGTTTTTCTATACGATAGCGTTTATTGGTATGTTAATATCTGGAATTGCTGTTTTGGTGTTTATATTGTGTGCTGGACCGGACCAGAAACATTTTATAACGCTCATAAAATCGCTAGGATTCGTACAGCTTGGAACTGGTATTAGTGCATCTATAGCTGTGATAGTGTTTGCTTGTTTTGGAAATCGCAATGGCTGGATGCCTGAACATGCCAACAACTGGTTTGGTTGGTCATTCGTATTTGCATGTGTTGGCTCGGTGTTATCCTTGGTAGCTGGTGTGCTATTTCTAACTGAGGCCAATGTGCAGGAACGAAAACGAAGGCAGTTTAAAGCTTCACAAACGCGTTTCGAATTGGTCCATGGAAATGCCTAGTGTTGGTCTACTTCCATCGAGGAATTAACTCTTATAAGTAAGAAGAGAAGGTATGGTGTGCAAACACAACTATAATAAGCGACAATAGAATTGGTAACATAAAAAAAAACAAATTTTTAATTCGAATAATGGAAAATTTTATTGAAATTACTGCACTTTAAAAATGACTAAATGCAGTATAGGATTTCAGCAGAATTTTCTCAGTATTTTATACAAGCCGTCCCTAAATTTTATTAATATTTAAAAGAACAATTTTTTATAAATAATTTTAGAATATATAAATACTACTAAGTAGAAGTCGAGGAATAGTCGTAAGTTTATGCAATTCTAATGAAAACAATATATATTAAAAACTGCTGCTGCAAGTAAAAGCCTAAAGCCTTAAAGTAATAACAACCATAGACTCAGTTGGTACTTATTTAATTAAACAAACTATAGAGCGGAGTTCTCATATATCAAAGACTGACTGATTTTACAGCACAACGAATCAAAGCGCTACAATAAAAGCAATGTTCTGAAGCTCAAATAATTTTTTATATATTTTCATATAATTTTAATAATTTACATATCCATAGTCCATAGTCTTCAAATGTTTTTATATGCAAAAAAGAAAAATGTTTGCATAAAAGTTCACGTCATGAGGTCAAGTACTCAATTTTTTTTGTGTCAATGAATAACCATTATTAACAATATAAATACTTGGGTCCATTCTGCAAATAAATATAAAAAGTAAGAATTATTAATAATAAATCTATTAAGCAAATAATGAAAAACTTACTCGATTCTAAATTGAATCTCAATTAAAGTTCGCGTTAATATCTTGACTATATCGTCTTCCTACACCTAACGATAGCGGGGTTGCGTGCAAGACATTAACTTTATTTTAACTAATATATATTATATACATACATACATGTTAGTATGTAATGTATATTGTTTTTGTTTACAAGTCTATTGTGCCTTAAGTAGAAATTCACTGTTAGTATTAGAAAAATCCATTGTAGACGAAAACTAGTGTCGCACGCAATATATTAATGCCTACACTACCTACCATGACAAATTGCATAAACTTTCACTAATTTAGTTATGTAAGACTAAAATGTCTGTAACACACAATTAGAGGGAACATCGGTGACAAATAGCTTTAAACACTTAAGATGCTTATAATAGCAGATATAACAGCAGATGGTGTTATCTCTAACAGTTGGAGTCTCAAATATTATACGAGTTAATCAAAGTTCGGATTATTATGATCTAAGTTTGGATGTAACCATGTTCGAGAAATTCGTATAAACTCTAATTCAAACATTTAGATCGAACTCTAACTGTGGTAGTTACTCGAAGATCTTTGAGTTGTTTATAGATCTTCAAGTTGCTTGAAGATATTCGACCTATTTGAATAGCTTATATGCCCAATATTTTAATTCTTTTTTTTGTTTTATATAAAAAATATAAGGCCCGTGTTATGTAAAATGGAAATTGGCTCTTTCGTGCTTAAACGCAAATGCATTTTATACATAGTATGACATCCGTTTTTCAATTTCGTATTTTTACTATTACTTTTCTACTTGTTGGGTGTGCCTAAATGTTAAAGGAAATATATAATACATACTTATATAAATTACGGCTTTGATTGAATGACGAGACATAGATAACTACGGCTCTCATTTCCGAATTTAAACTGTCATTTCTTTTTTTCTCTCAATCTCATTTCCATTGAAAGCTGTGTGAAGAACACCGTGATGTTGAGCCTACACGGCAGGGAATCACGTAAAACTATGGACCTTCCATTGAAAGCAACAACAGTTTTGGTTCTGACATGCCCGTGATACTCTACATAACATGCACAAAATAGTGTTCGAACATTTTCGAAGTTCTAATCAATAAATTAAAAATTGAAACATAAAAGATATAAACATTTTCGAATATTAAACCTAAATCCTGCTAGCGTTTTTCATTTACCAATAATGCACAATAAATCTATTCAGGACGCAGTGGCCTTTCTGGCCCCTAATAGTGATAATAGCAATTTACCGAATGTTAATACATGGTATATAGGGTATATTTT